>NC_134194.1:16072906-16384947 GCF_964188355.1 Buteo buteo | reverse complement strand
CCATCCTGTTATACCCTTACAGTAGAGACCAGAGAAGATGACCTGGAGATCAGTGGAATTGAATGGAGTGATCTTTTCACTAGCTAGGTGGAAAAGATCAAGAACTGCCTTACTTTTTCAAAGATGCTTTTCACCATCTATGTTCATGACAGTTTTATTCTGGGCCAACAAATAGCCTTTTTTGAAATGTAAAATTAATATGCTCTGTGTTGATAAAGTAGACTGAAGAACAGACACTTCTAACAAAACTATCATCTTAGAGTAAGCATTCTTTTTTGTATAATAAATCAATATAGATGGTTGTCACAGAAGTGAAACATCAAGCACTTACAAAAAGACATGTAGATGACCACATAGGGACACAAGTGTGGATAAAACATTGTATATTTACTGCCAGAAAAATAGTAAATAATAAAAAAAAGGAAGATATTTGCACATACATTCACAGATACATTCACAGAGAGAAATACAGACGTACCAGTTCAGTGGAAGGGAGGAAATCATAATGTCATTTGTCACATCTCTGTGCTGAAAGATAATCTTTTTTCTCAAAAAAGCAAACTTAAACTCTATCTACAACTATCCTGAATATTTATGTACTTTGCAGTCCACTGCATTTTTTTCAGATGTATTTTGCTATGTACTTATTGTTTCATTCTGCAGTTTTCTAATAATGGGACTTGTAATAATTTCCATTTTCAGCAAGTACCAAATAAACCTCCTATTGCTATGTCACTTTACAACGTTGGTTTATAGCCTGTATAATTCAAAACAACTTTCTACTTGTAGAAAAACTGTACTAAATCCTTGTAGAAGAAAAATTTAAAATGAAACCCATATATTTCCAAACAATGTATATGAAACATTCTTTTTACTTTTATGTGCAGACCTAAGCTCAGAGCATTCTCTCTCTCTAGCAGGAAGAGAGATTATCACTATCACTTAAATCACCACAAGAAATACTGTTCCAATTCTATTTAGGTGTTAGCGATGTTATCAGCTCCTAAAAGAGAAAGAAAATTCAGGGGTGGAGTTTGGCAAGCTTTAAAATAAAGGTTTTTACACCTAAATCTTAATATAAAGCTTACAGACTTCATTCATCACTGATTAATGGAACCAACTATGCTCCAACTTTCAGCTAAATCACAGTTAAAAGGCAGAGGAGAAGATATAGTTATGCTTATGTTACAGAAATTGAAGCATTTTTGTCCAATGAATAGCTATCAAACATTTTATTTGAGTTTATCCATCAGATACAGGAAATACTTATGCAAAAGTGAACTAACAATATGCAATAGGAAGGAAAACAAGTTGAAGGATAAAATGTTACATTTCTGCAACATATGATTGTGTAGCACTATCTTCTAGTAGTTTCATGTCATTAACACAATCTCTTTTTCATCAGAATATGAATTTTTATGATGAAAGTCTTTATGTAACACTAATCTTTCTATTATGACCTGAGGGAATATACTGTAATAATATTAGAAATCTTCATTTGTTTCTTCATTCAGTGATTCAAAGATGATGTCCTGGTTTAAACAGAATTAAATGACTAAAAAAAAAAAAATTATATTTACGGGCATTATGCCATGCCCTTTTAACTTCCCCTACACAGACCTACAGCACAACTCACTTACTGAAGGAAGCTAATACCCTCTGAAACAAACTGTCACAGTATTGTAATCATTTACCTGTTACCCTAAGTTCACAGCAACGGTGTTGCACCATGGAGCAGTTAGTTGGTGGGAGCCCCAGCGCTGAGGATGTGCTTCTTTCTGAATGCTGGACAGCTAGTAAAAGACTCAAGAGGCAACAGAAGCGCTCTTGTACTAGAAACATTAGGTCAAGAATCTGGAATCGGGCTAAAAATCTGTAAAATAACAGCAACCGCAGCAGGACCCTGTAAAACTCAATTCTTGCCATGTAAGCACTCTTTCTTCTACTCCCTTCAAATGAAACACAAAAACAATCCAAAAGCACACAGACAGATTACTCCACTTCTAGAACTAGGGTGAAGCCCCTGGCTGCTTCTTAAGGACCTTTGGAGAATTAAAGGGATAAAGAGTACGAATGCCCCTCCCAACTCTTGATAAAATAGGGGGAGGAGGGGGAAGACTATGTGCCCACCTTTTTCTTCCCCTCACTGAGCATTAACCTGGTCTCCTCAAGGATCAGTTAACCCCATCTGTCACCTCTCCTGTAGTTTTTAGAGTATGATATGCCCCAACTGCACTGTAAATTAGCAAGTCAATTGGGCCCTCAAAAGATATTTGCAAGGGTTAAAAGAATTTTAAGGATTTTAAGTCATATTTTCCATTGGCTAATCATTACTCAGCTTGAACTCCTGATGGTGAACTCCTTGACACTAATGAGCCTACATCTGTTCCTCTAACTCAAAATTACTTTGCTCTATGAGCTACTTTTATTAGCAGACCAATGACCATAATGAATTTTTGACAACAGACAGCTATTCTGCACAAATCAACTTAAGCAATTCTTCCATCAAGTTTAACTGTGTTGTGTTAGGGGAAGTAATTCATTACTACTGTAAACCTGCGCCTCCCAGGCAAGCTGATTTCTTCTCATGCTCAATTTACATAAACAAAAAGCAAAGAAACACACATTCCCTACCCCACCCCCACCGGGTACGGATAGCCAGATCTATCTGTTATCAAGTAAGCAAGGGGAAAAAAAAATAAATAAAAAAAAAAATAAAATCTCTGTTTCACTGAAAGTCACAAGGTTAGGTTATAAAGCAGATTAATTAAATGAAACAAAAATATAAATACTAAAAGCAACCCTGAACTACCTCATCTAAATGACCTACAGATGTAAAGATACTAATTGGTCCCAACCCGTTTACTGTAAGTAAAAAGGCATATAGAAGTCCAAGTGTTGCTTTTTTCCCAGAAGTGTTTAAATGATTTGGCAGCTGGCTGTAGAGGATCTGTTTCTCCCTCTGTGAGCAACTTTTAACAGTAGAAATACTCATATGAACAAAATGGAGGGACTGGAGCAAAACATTCTGTACTTAAATACATTCAGTCAAGACTTGAGAAAGCTGGTGAACTTCATGATCACTGACAGAGCTCCAGAGCTGATGTTTTCTCTCAGTTATTTTGTTCAAGTGACCACAAATGAGGTGGTAACGTGTTTCTATCAGTTTCAAGTAGGTTTCAAGTAGGTTTTAACCACTGAAGTTTACAGATATACCTCTTTTTTATATATATATACTTAACAGCAAATGGAGTAACAAATAGGTACAGGATAAAAAGCAAGCTGTATGTCTTGTGGTATATGTAATATGGTATGCATTATCACCTAACTTCCAAAGGAAAAAAAAAAAAAAGCCTCTCTAAATTCACCTGCAGCTTTCAATCTCAAAATAAAACCATCTCCTTCTCATCTTAATAATTTTAGACTCCCTTTTACACTCCAGCTGTAAAGCACAGGATGCTGATGACACTTCAACTCCAAGGTACATACACAAACTCAGAAGCAGAACACTAGGTGAAATTTATGGGTCAGATATGTCAAAAATACCTTATGAAAAATCATTTCCTCTTACTAATAGTCTCTGAAAGCTCATAGGCATTGTCAGATCTTTTCTAAATTCAAACCACAGTGCTGATCTGGATATGTATTTGCATATACATACATATATATTGCATATTATACGTGCAGATGCTGAAATATGTTTGTGTAAAATGCAACCTATAAACCCCCAAGACACAGATACTGCTGATGTCTGACACTTGACAATGTCTAAAACAGTCAGAATAAAGGATTCAAAAATTTATTTCAAGAGCATTTCATAAGATGTCTGAATTTAAAAAGTCATGGTTACCAAATAGGCAGCTGACAGTTACTTCTCGTGTAATGTATTTCAGAAATAACCTAACACGATCACAGTATCTCCAAACCTTACATTCTCATTAAGAAGTGAGCAGGTGGGTTTCAGAGTACATGAAAGCATCATGCTCCTAGTAGAGGTAACCTTTTTTGTCCTCATTAGGATGAGTGATGACAGCAGTGAAAAAAATGAAGCATTTTCTCTTTCCTTTTCCCTTCCTTTTCCCAGTATAGTAACAATAACCAGCAGAGAGGATTCTTTGCAGCAGATGAATAGATCCACACTGGTTTCATGGTTTAGTTTATTAGACAAGAAATATCCCAGGTTTTTCTATCTTGTGTTTGACTCAGGATGACATAAAAAGAAAATGCTGCTTGCTATTGCAGCATTTGATCCAAAATTCTTCTTTCATCTTGTTCTTATAACTTTGCATTTTGTCTTTCCTTCTGTCATTCTTTCCAGCATCCTGCAGGATACAAATCAAACAGCATACCACCAGAAGGGCAATGATTGCAAGATTAATAGAACACACCAACAATCGTATGGCAAAAGACAGCAACTAAAGATAGGAAAGACTGTCCTTGTGTAACATCAGCTGGACACTTAATTGAAAGTGAAATTGTAAGGAAATCAGAAAAAATGGGTAATTAAACCAAAAACCCCTAGAATTTCTGCTAGAGTATTTCAACCTTTTCCATGACAACTCATGTTATCAGAAGTAAATACATTTTCACACACACACACAAATGTGCCCTCCTAATATTTCCATTTTTCTACACTAGTAATTACATATAGCTTCACTAACACCCATGCCTTCCCAGAGTATGCAGAAACTGGAAGGCATGTGCCCATTGGGCCACTGACAGGTTTACTGGGTCATTCTACTCTGTTAGAAAACATCCAAGAATATTATCTAAAAGTCCACACAAGGAGAAAGAAAAATAACTCCATACTGTTTCACAGGTTAAAAAAAAAGTCATACTTCCTAATCTCACTTCAAATTTTTCCTATTCTGATCAATTCCCTGGACAATTCTTCTGCCTGTTCTTCAGTCCTTAGGTAAATGGCAGAACAGACAGAATTTGTGCACCATCCCAGGTCTTTTCATTAACACCACAGCCACAGACTGCTGGCTGCAGCAGACTCTTCCGACTTGGAAGCAGTAACAAACGCAAGGACAGGGAGAGCTTTTAGACCTCTCCAGTGTCAGAAACCAGGGGTAGTCACGGCCCATTTTTCATGGCCTAGGGGAGGAAAGTCAAGGGGTTCTCTAGCTTGTTCCAGCCATGGGTACAGCAAGGGAAAGAAGGGGGAAGAGTATGAAGGAGCTGATTCGTTCTCACAAATCCTCCATTTAAGTACAGAAAGGAACAGCCCATTGCGTTTCCACTCATCATTCATCAATTCAATCTTCCCTCTACCAGTTTTTCTGCAAGCAGCAGGCTGAAAGGTCACGTAAGAGTATATGTGCTGCTGCAAAACTTGCAGAAAAAAGGATAGCCAGAATCAAAACAGATGAGCCCAAAAATCAGCAAGAACCAAACTATGTTAGAGTATAACTGCACCTGATATAAAAAGTTAAAATTTTGTTCAGAAATGTTTTTGATTCAAAGATTCACAAATAACATTGCACCTTCAAGAGCTCAAAAGGCAAAAAACCCAGCTCACTCTAACATGATAATAACAAAAGGTCTAAGATACGCCCAAGAGACTGAGGCTGTAGGCACTGCCATAGTAAAAGTAAACCAAAATGGTTCAAGGTCTTGAAAAGAATATAGTTGACATTAAATACTCTGCAGCATATCATAAGCAAGGGAAAAAAAAAGTTTTAGTTTCTTAAGTTTCTTAATGCTGAAATACCGTTCCTGTTCAAAAATTCTCATAAGACTTGTTTTAGTTTTGAAAAAGATATATTTTGTTTTCAATTAAAATAAAAAGCTTTCATTTTCTTTACAAACAGCAGTGACAAAAGCAAATATTCGCAAAATAATTGTGCATAAGAAAACAAAAGAGGTACTAGCATTAATTCCTACTAATACAGAATGCTAATTAGGTTGCTTGAAATTAATTTTAAAATATTAATTAGATTCAGTCACAGGACCATAAAATTAAGCAGTCTAATGTATCAACACTTGAAAAATACACTTGAACATACTTCCCTAGTGAGCAGTGGTCTAAGCTATCAGCTTCTGTAATATTCAAACACCAACACCACTATCCACAGAGTTTCAACGATGGCACTTAGTTAACAGTTCAGAGAGTTAACAGCTACAACATTGCTTTCCTCAATTTATGGGCAGTTCCAGCACTTCTCCTGTAGCTCTGGATGTTGATGAATATTGGAATGAAACAACTGGCAAAGAGTAGTTTCATGGCTCTTGTTCAGAAACATGCAGGAGGTTTTGCAATTTATTTTTTATGCTGCAGCTACGGCTTCAGAAAGTCATAGGGCTGGACTCAAATTTTTCCTTGAGAGAAGTAGAGAATATGAGGAACAGAGAGAACAGCATATCTATATTTTCTTGCCCTCACCTATAGGCAGGAGGCTTTGAAGGAGAGGGTAAAGACATAATGGTAGTTCTGCATCCTCACAGACTTTGAGTTGAAGTAGGAGAGACCATTATGCTTTTCTTGAACCACCACATTTCTTGAACGCCTACCTGCCTGAAGTGGCTATAAAAGTTGAACTCTTGCCTTTACAGACAGCACAAGATATGTCCAAGCATGTGGTATGGTAGAAACACCACAGCACTCTCTCTTCTGATGGGAGAGGTAAAATTCTTTATAAAGTACTGCTTCTGAACTTAACTTGCTATCCACTTTCACCCTTTTCCTCCCTTTCATCTATCTTTGGCCAAGTATGTCAATTTTCTATCCCAATAAATTTAGGGTTTAACTAATGTAGTTCCAGGTCTTGAAAACCCAATCAAGCTCTTAGTAACCTTTCCTTTTCTATTTACCACACTATAAAAAGTTCAAAACATTGAATCTGAAGCTTCAAGGTTGCAGCCCATCTTTAATCTTCTGTTAATAATTACAGGAGAGCAGCTCTGGAACATTATGGTCTTTTAAGTATGAAAATTAGTAATGATTAGCATGGCCATATTTTACAAATAAGACTGTGCTCTTACTTCTGCAAGCATAATCGATAGTGTTCTTGTAAAAGTTGGTTTGCTAAATCCACTGAAGTGGAGGGACTCGATAATTCGCTTTTAAACCGACTTTTACAATTTCCCAGCTGTCTAGTTCTCTGCATTTGTCATGACAGACAAAGTTAAATTAAAAATTCTAAACTGTCACCCTAGGGCAAAGCTTGATAGAAAAGTGTAGAGCAGTACTCTTTAAAACCAGTAACAAAATATATCCCAACACTATAGAGAAAACACGCTGTAATTTTTCTGTGTGCATTTACCTCCCTAGCCCTTTTTAATAGACACAATTTTCATGAAATCTAATCACAATGCACAACTCAAATGGGTGTCTCGCACTATTTTTTTTTTTTTGAATAGTCTAATTCAATTGGTCACAGCAATGGAATCTCGTATTCATGAAGGCATGTGTTTAGGCACAGAGGTTAGATGTCACATCTGTGATTGATAATGTTTGTTTTGTGCTCTGCTATTCAATAACTCTTCACTTTAAGCAGCATTTTGCTTCTAAACAGGAGTGGGTGTAAGGACACTCAGCATAATGGAATGGGCCAGGTTTAATTCCCTTAATCACTTGGTCAGGGCAACAGAATTAACTGTCCACATCTGTTCCCTCTGAGTGCACATGCTTAGTTCTCCCTCTTATGCAATAAAGGAGTACGGGGTCATGATACCACATCTAGCCTGCCTTTTCCTTCAAAACTGAACCCGCAGAGAAAACCCACGGACTGACTGTGGATCGACACAGCCTGATTTTGGACCACAAAGTACTTGTGATGTGGCACAACCAGCCCAACCTTGATCCTTCAGAGTCACTTTTTATATAATATGCTATATGCATCCAAAGGAAAAAGCAGAGCCGTTGTGCCACTTGTGAACAGACAGACAAACAAAAACTACACTAAAACCCTGACAAAAAATGGTTGCTTATTGAAGGTGATCTTGATAGACCACTGAAAACAGACTATAACTACACTCATAGTTAGGGTGATCTGTTCAAACAGGTTCATAATAACCAATTTAGCCACAATAGTAAAGATGATGTTCAACATCATTAGTCACACTGACAGAGCACTCTGGATAGCTGCTTAACAAAGTCCAGAGAGGGTCAGATTCAAAAGAAAATTTGAAAAGGTATCATTTAAAATGGCAATTAATTCAGACCCATTGGTTCGTGCTTCTGTCTCGCCTCTGAAACCCTGTGTTTCGGTATTGCTGAGAGCAAGACAATGGAGGTCAATTGCTCCAAGCCCCTGGTGTCCACAAAATGGCGATTACCGTGGTGCTCAGTCTCAATCTGGAGCCAGTAATGAGCCACCTACGCTCATCCACTTTTGACATTTGTATCAACTATGCCTATTTAAGGATGAAGAGACACAGAAATATTAAGTTCAGAAAAAAACCAACTGAGTTGATGGTGGGAAACAAACACTGAATCACCAAAAGGGGAAGGGAGGAGTCACCAACAGCCAGGTAAGTACACAGGGAGGAAAACATGGAGTAACAGACAGGGATCTTCAAGAAAATGACAACCCAAATTAATTTATAGGAAGAGCTGCACTATTTTCTGGTGTGAGAAATAAAGTAGTTTTGAAGAGAAAGTAAGCAGCTTTCTCCTTTAAGGCCAAGGACTTCACAACGGGATTGGCAGTAAATGCTATGTTTCACCAAGAAGTTGCTCTCTGCAACAGGCATCTTAAGACATACTGGATGCAAAAGTAGAGACTGCCAGGAAAACCTACAGGACAGCTGACAGTAGGAAGGTGAGGGAGAACTTCCTGAATTTATTTCATTAAAAACCGATTAAGAACCTTTTTCCTCACTTAACACCCTTTGCAGCAACATTTGTGTTGTTTCGTTCAGATGCTGCCGCCGCTTTCAGTTGGCATTTTGTCCTCTACCTGACTGGAGCTAAGGGTGATTTCAAGATAGCGGGTTAAACACAAAATAATCCCCTCTCAAGGCCGTGGCAGTCTATGAAATGAGGCAGGAGGTAAGACACCTCTTAACTCCCTAGCACACGATATTCCCCAGGGTAATCCATGAAACCGGAGGCTGAACGTGCCGGCGCAGCAGCGCTGCGGGCGCGGAGGGGAGCTGGCATTCCGGGCAACAGGAGAGCAGCCAGTGCAGTCCGAGAGCCGGGTGAAGCACCGCGGCGTGGGGGCGTCAAGCGAGGCGGCAGGGAGCACACCCGAGCCCCAGAGACCCTCGGGAGTCTGTCGTACCAGCGCTGAAACCCCATCTTCCCGGTAACTGCTACTGGTTTCTACATATGCAGAACCCAAGACAACAGCACTTCAAAGCTGTCTGCGGACCTCTGATTTTATCACTATGGTAAATAATAAAGAAGTGCAAATGAGGATGATAATATTGCTTGTTTTACATGCAGAAGGTCAGAGAGCATGAATTAGTTACTCTCCTGTGTAGGCCACTGCTGCCTCTGTGACGGGGACGAACAGACTACAAAGGACACCATTTCCTCTCTCAGAGCTAAGCAGAGACACGTGGTGCTGTGATTCTGCCTCGTCTCGTCCATGAGCACGCTAACAGCCAAGGAATGCGTAGGAGAAAATAATCAGCTACTGTCTGGAGATAAGCAACATATTATTTCTCCAGGGAGCACGTGGGGGAACCAGGATGCAACAGCTGTTTTCAGTCACACTATTTCTGCCTCGGACTGCTCCCACTACATACGCTGCCTTACTATGGCTTGAAAGGACTAGCCTATATTTATAAATATAGAGAGATAAATAGATATGTCTGTGTGCATGTGTGCATCTGGTTGTAATGTAAAAGTAAGGAGAAAATACCCTTCCCAGACACATTAATGCAAAAGTAAAGAGAAAATATCCTTCCTACATACATTTATTTTAAAGTGTGTGTGCTAGCATATTTTTATTTTAGAAAACTGGTTACTTCATCGTTGGATTGTGTCCTTACTGCACTTAGCAGTTTGAAAAAAAGAAATTTATTAATTCAAGTGTAACTCACAGAACAAACAAGTATTTATTTGAATTTTTAAACAGCCTGGCGATTCTCTTCTCTACTTCCTACTATAATATAACGCATGTTAAATGGAAAAATGTGTTATGAATGCAAATCCTCTCTAAGTGAAAGTGTACCGAAAGAGAATAAAGCTATTGAGCAAAGTCTAAAATAATTTTTCTACCAGAACAAATGAAAAGTAATGTTGCCAAAAAGTAAACATACCAGCAAAACCAGATTTAGGTAATAAGTCAAATCCTCCGACCTGTGTATTTTTGTAAATTGATCTAGAATTCATCCAGTGAACATCTAAAGACAGTGCTTGAAACAATTTTTTTGTAACTTGAACTTTTAGAAACATTTGCTACAATATTGTGATGTGTACATAAGAGAGTGATACGTTTAATAGCATTCAGTCTTCATATATTTACACACACTGTATACAGCAACCATTTAACGATGTAGCTAAGCCAATTTAGGACAATATGCTCATTCACTAAGCCATTACAGCTTAGAATGACGTTCTTATCCACTTTGAAGTTCAACTTACCATTAATTGTTTAACACTAATAGAGTTCTGAATAAATAAAGTCAACAAATTAGAATGCTAGCTATAGTTAATTTTAATTAATGTTGCTGTGTGTAAAATCCTACTTTCATAAAGAGTAAGATGGCAAAGACGACAGCTTTGCATTTTGCTAATGAATTTTGAATTCTTGTACTGCAAAACAACTGCTTACCACTACCATCTTCACCCAAATAAAACACGGTCAGATAAAAATTAAGAATTAACTAAGAAGAACCTACATTTCATAGAAAAAATACTCTTACTGACATTATTGAGTTCACAGCAAGGGCATTTGCATTGTAAGCCTTTCCACATATGTATGTATAGACACGTACACAAATATAAATATAGTAAAGGTGACACATCTTCTTGAGAACCCTGATTTATATGGTTTCTAACTGGAATTTACAGTCTTCTTTTCCCAAGTCTGTGTTCTACTTCTTTCTCTCAAGTTTCTATATTCAACTTGAATCTGGGAGGGAAAAACAAAACAAAACAACCCACAACAAAACAAAATCAAAGCCAAATAATACAAAGGATTTTCATCTTTATCTATCTGCCTGTATCTCTTGGTTATATAATCACAGCTGTAATCTCTAGTAAATGCAGACTCAATCAGATAGCACAATAATGCTGCGGAAGATGTCTCAAAGCTGTGATATGTTGTAGAAGCCAAACCGACTGTTAAAGCTTCAAAAAGTTTCCACCAAATGACCAGATGGGGATGCAGTCTTTCAAATATTCTACAACAAAAAGTGTAGCGAGACCATAAAACGTTAGCTTCTCCATCACCTGTCTCATAAATATTTGAATGAAATCCAAAACAGAAACTTTTTTCTCACGTTTCTCCAAAATTATGCGTAAGAGACTGTACCAAAACATATCCTCTTTGGTCAAATAACAAGTACTTGTTTTTCTTCTGTGTTGTGAATCAAATAATTTTATATTTACTTTGCTAAAATTAAACTGTTAAGTTTCTTGTATATGGTGAGAGCACATGCATTTGTCTTCCTGAAGACAACGCAATCGTCTGTTGACATCTGCAGGTCAAGAAACATTTTATGAGGTTTTAAAGATCACTTTACCCCATATAATATGAAAACTATGGTCAAGATGTGTAATTTTACCTAATTTTCAAAGTTGTAACCTAACAGACTTAAAACTTAAATGTTCCTCTCAAGTTAAAACAGGAGATTATCTCATCCACAGAACTAAATGGTAGAAGTTTGGAGAAGAGTCCTGAGCATGCAAGACTGTGCAACCTAGAATAGAACGGCAAGTGCTACCATCATCTGCTCTGTTTCTATGTACTACTAAGGAGCTGAAGAGAATTAAGTGTTGCCATTAAAGAGAGAAATAAAATGTTATCGTACATAATAAAGCGACTTGAGAACACGAAGGCATTTATACTGTATGAATTCAAGTCACATAAACAAAGATATCCTCCAATTAATGGTGAACTCGGTGGATAAAGTCAGAAGCAGCACATCCCAAATGGAGGGTTACTAATGGATCTCCACAAAGCACAGGCTATAAAAGAAAACATTTCCACATAGTACTCACAATTCCTAGCTACCAAAAGGATGCAAGTTGCCAAGAACTGGTCCAGATGCAGCCTTACCTCTTTTTAACCTATAGACTGGTTAAAAGTGTAATACACTGGTAACACTGCTTGCAAAAAAATGTAAGAGTAAGGACTTAGAAGAAAAACAATAGAGAACTTACAACAAGGGAGTAGACCCAGCCTTTACTGCTCATACACAAAGAACAGGGAAGTCCGATCTTGTAGTGGTTTATTTAATACTAGATTTAATCCATTTTCCTTGAGTCTGAGACAGAGCTCTTTGCCATATATTTATATGTAACAGCAGGTGTTTAAACACCACTTGCTAAGCATTCTGAAGACTCCACATTAGGCTGCTCATTTCTATTCAGCAGGGCAGGAATCAAAGATGACTTAAAAATCCAATATAGCTATCATAGCTTTTTTTTTTTTTTTAAGTATTATGAAATACAGTCTCTTTGAGAATATATTTTCTATGAACTGTGAAAGAATGAAAGAAATCCATAGTACTTGCAGTCTGAATCACACACAGAATTCATATTTCTGCTAACTTCTTTTTTCTGAACCTCTTCACCTTTAACCAAGGTGATAAACCACCCACCTTTTATGACCAAGCTCATCTGAAATGATGTGCTTACTATGCAAATTTTAGATGATACTTGCAAGTGGCCAGGATAAAGAAATACCTCATTTTCTTCTGATCTATCAAAAGAGTTGGCTGCAGGTGAGATTAGATTTTTAAATCCATTCATGGTATATGCTACACTTACCACATCCATTGTGTGAGAGAAATCATGGCTAACGGGAAGCTTGCATTTTTGGTTGTGGAAGGGTATCAGAGTACAACTATCTGGGCTTCAATATTTCACTTCTAAGAACATGCAATAAACAAAAAGCCCACCCCCAGAGAATATGGCAATGAGAATAATTGAATAAACCTTGCTTCACCATTCCCATACAGCCTGGAAAAGCCCAGAATTCAAAGTGCCGGTAGATTGAGATCAAGTATGAAAGTTCATAAACTGTTCAGGAAAGACTTGTGACAACACGCTTTGGTTTAAAAAGTTCATCCACAATACTTTATACATCTAATTTGGAGAAGCACAGGCATATCCACGTGTATCTAACCTCCACATGTACTTTTTCCTCACTGGCTGCGGTCATAGACAAGGTACTCGCACCGAGACAGATAGATATGTCTGAAGCAGAAAGGCCATCATGTTTTCTCATGTTCTGCCAGCTTGTCACAGATTACAAAATGAAAAACCTGTTCCCAGGTATTAGGCATCCATTCTTTAATTTCTCATACAGTGTGCCATACCAATGAAACAATGATGGACAGACAGCACTACTGCATCAAGTGAGAGGAGAAAACAACTCACCCTGATAACAAATCTAAGAATTCCTATCCTTCTGAATCAGTGTAATTCATTCACTTAGTACGTCATAGCATAGATCCGTTAGAGGGCTAGACCCCCACCTGCAGCACGGCAGCCATTTCTCTTATGACGGGCATGTATTATAAAGGCAACAGACACCGAAATAAAGTGAATCCTGCTGTCGCACAGAACTGACCCAAGCAGTTCTGCCAACACCCAGGCCTGGCTCATGCTGCACCAGCAAAAGGTAAATATTAGATGAAGACACCATGTTATGCAATTGGTTTTGACATGCCTTGGCTATTAGAAAGCAGTGTGAACTGCTCAACAGTTCTGTAGTTTTCTGCATCACAGAGAGGAAAAATCACAGAGATTAGGACCATAACCAGTTCGGAGCCAGCAAGACCATTAACTCTGCCCTTAACCTGCACTCCTGTCATTCCACATGGCCGCAAGAATCAAACGTACCTAGCATCAGCTATGAATGTGTAGCCTTCAGAGAAGCAGCTGAACAACATACAAATTTCCTTCTTAACATCTTACCTCAGAAAGCTCCATGCGCACCATGCTGAACGTATTAACAACACAACAGCTTTTCCTTCCCAAACGAGGTGCTAGATAACTTCATTACATTTTTCCCACAACATAATCAAGGATTTAACAGTCATTGCGCAAAAATAATCACTATACTGAAGATGTATGAGAAACCTGTTAGGATAGGTTTTGACCCAAAAATGCATATTGTGAAAGTGTAACAGAGAAGCGAATTAAGAGACAAATGTTTCAGAAAATGCAAAAATAAATTAATAAAGCTTTAAGAGCTTTTTTTTAATTCTCTGACACAGTAAATTTATTTAGGACTTGCAGACTGCATCTATTTATTACCCTAGTTTTGTTACAGCAGTTAAATGCAACCTAATGAGGTACACACAGATACATTTTTTTTTTCCACAGCAGTTCTAAACTGCTTTATTTTTAATTTTAAAAATTTGAATATTAAAACAATATTATGCATGTGTAGTACAAACAAGTACTATATTGTACTTTGTAGTATACTGTGTTTTGGTTTTAAATTTTGAAATAATACATAATCCCCTTCTCCAATATACTGAATGGAAAAGAAATATTTTCAGATCAGTCATTCAAAGGCTTTTAGTAACTGATGAAGATTTAGGGTTTTTTAAAAAAAGCTAGTATCTGCATTCCTTTCCAATTTTCACATACAGATCTTACACTGGCAAACAATTAATATTTTGGTATGAAAAAGCTCAACAGACATGACAGGAATTATTTAATTCAATAATAATTCTATAGTTAAACACCTCCTCTTAACAAAGAATTTGCGTCAGACTTTCTCTTCCATCTTCATGGAGCCAGTAATCAGAAACTTAACTTCCCATACTTACTTTTTTGAAGGAAATTGTATGTATACATGCATATCCTTCCAAAAGTTAAACAAATTTATCTCAACACAGAAAAAAATAACAGCCTACATGGTGGTGTGCTTTCCCCAGAATAGATTCTGAGCAGCAAGGATTGTCTGCCAATTCTTAACTTGAACTATACTTTTGTAGTATTACCCTCACTTTAAACTACCGATTGACAGGAAAAGGCAGTTTCATAATTTTTCTTTCAAGATTTGAGACTAATTTTTTTTTAGCTTTTATTCTGTGTTTACTTTCTATCACTCGGAGAAATAATCACAGTTACCTAATGCTTCATAGATTAATGTTTTGTAGCTAACATAACTAGGCCATAAGAGGAATCAGTACGCTATACAAAAAAAAATTACTTTGTAGGTAGCTAATGGAAATTCACTTACTACAGAAATATCACTGGCTGATGACAAACAGATGAATGATTCACAAACATAAATGAGAAAAAAAATATTCCACAAAAAGAAAACACATTTGATTTTAGCCACAATTTAGAAATGTGTTTACAAGATGCTCTAAGACACGACACGTTCCTCTACCTGTGTAACACAAAAAGCCTCACCCACTAACCCAAATCAACAAAACTACCACTACACCTCGCAGAATACCAGTGCTGAAATAGCTAATGATACTACAAACAAAAAACCTACAAACTTACAAAAACAAACTCATGTCTAAAAATTAGATATTCTTGCATCACTAAGTGACTGATTTAGTCACCTACAGTAAAGACATCTAGCGGAAAGCGTTTACTAGTTCCGGAGCGATATATCCACTTGTGCCATCAGGTTATCTGTGATGGGTATTCAGCCAGTAAGTAAACCAGCAAAACTAGTCTTCACACAGTCCTGTTTTAACTGTCAGGCTCAACAATGTCATCTCACCTAAAAAGTCTGAAAACCGAATGGGGCTTTGACATCATGCATCAAGCTAAAGCAGCATCAATTCCCTTCTTCAAGAGCCTAATAGACTAGGTCTGTTCTTCCAACAAATTCACTGAAATATCTGTAATGATCACAGCTCTGTCATCAGGGGTGAAAAAGCCTGCTTAACAAAACCTGAAAAAATTATTGCAAAGTTTGACAGATTTCTAAAACTAACGATTCAGTAGCCATTTGCTATCTGACCTTCATTAGAATTTTTTTCATTATCATGTTGCAAAAATCTATTACATTACTGACTGAAGCTATTAGTCACTAGACAGCCACTACCATGTTCCCCAAAATGGGGAATCATCATTACCATTCATTTCAAAGGACAGCATTAAAAGAGACAATATTCAATATTTTTCTCGCTCATTCCACTGTAATTTATATTATAAAAGCATGCAGGAAGGTTATGTCGGCCTGGATGATCGGTCATTTTTCCTGAACCATTTTGTTTTCTAGGGAAAGCCTCAACAGTATCTAGGGCATCTGGGGATACCTCAGTGGAATTCAGAGTTCAAGGAGCCGTTCTGTAGTACTGATGCAGTTCTAGTCACAGAGGGCACCTATTTCCACATTTTAAAAGACAGTACTGGTGCAATACAGGGAAACAAGGAGAGAGGCAGGGCATTCCCTCACAAAGCTATTATAGCTTAAATCTTTCATCTTACACTATTTCATGTGCGTTCTAGGGACTACCATGAAGACTTTGCTCCTATTATCCTCTCCTCACAGTATTTCTGTATGATCTAAAGCATGATCTACTTTCCTGTGCTTTTATTTCTCTCATGTCAGGTTCATTTACCAAATAAGGACACTTTCATTTCCTTTACATGGTGTTTGCTGAAATCTCATTAGCTATTTGGGTGCTATTTTTAGGATACATGAGGCCAAATGAATTGCCTGAATATACAAATACTCCTCAGTGCAAAATTTCAACTATGGAGTTAGAAGGTTGCTACAGCACTTACAGAACAGCTCAGCAAAACAGCTATCTTACTCATCATCTTAGCCCCCTTCCATACATTAAGAGCTTCCTTAGACAGGTGTCGTGGTTTAACCCCAGCTGGCAGCTCAGCCCCACGCAGCCGCTCGCTCACTCTCCCCCCATCAAATGGGGGAGAGAATCAGAAGCGTCAAAGTGAGAAAACTCGTGGGCTGAGATAAAGACAGCTTAATAGGTAAAGCAAAAGCTGTGCACACAAGCAAAGCAAACCAAGGACTTCATTCACCACTTCCCATGGGCAGGCAGGTGTTCACCCATCTCCGGGACAGCAGGGCTCCAGCACACATAATGGTGACTTGGGAAGACAAATGCCATCACTCCAAATGTCCCCCCCTTCCTTCTTCTTCCCCCAGCTTTATATGCCGAGCATGACGTCCTATGGTCTGAAATATCCCTTGGGTCAGTCGGGGTCAGCTGTCCCGGCTGTGTCCCCTCCCAACTTCTTGTGCCCCCCAGCCTGCTCGCTGGTGGGGTGGGGGGAGAGGCAGAAAAGGCCTTGACTCTGTGTGAGCACTGCTCAGCAGTAGCAAAAACATCCCTGTGTCACCAAGACTGTTTTCAGCACAAATCGAAAACATAGCCCCATACTAGCTACTGTGAAGAAAATTAACTCTATCCCAGCCAAAACAGGTCCATGTCCTTCTTATGTTGGGGGCCCCAGAGCTGAATGCAGTACTGCAGGTGGGGTCTCATCTGCATCATTTCCAGGAGGATCTGCTCCATGATCTTGCCGGGCACAGAGGTGAGGCTGACTGGCCTGTAGTTCCTCAGGTCTTCTTTTTTTCCCTTTTTAAAAATGGGGGTTATGTTTCCCCTTTTCCAGTTAGTGAGAACTTCCCCGGACTGCCACAACTTCTCAAATATGATGGAGAGTGGCTTAGCCTCTTCATCCACCGGTTGCCTCAGGACCCATGGGTGCATCTCATCAGGTCCCATGGACTTGTGCATATTCAGGTTCCTTAGATGGCCTCAAACCTGAATTTATTGTACTGTGGGCAGTTCTTCATTCTCCCAGTCCCTGCCTTTGCTTTCTGCATCTTGGGCGGTGTGGCTGGAGCACTTGCCAATGAAGACTGAGGCAAGAAAGTCATTGAGTACCTCAGCCTTCTCCATGTCCTGGGTAACCAGGTCCCCTGTTTCCTTCTGGAGAGGGCCCACATTTTCCCTATTCTTCCTTTTATCACCGATGTACCTATAGAAGCTTTTCTTGTTGCCCTTGACGTCCCTGGCCAGATTTAATTCTGTCAGGACTTTGGCTTTCCTAACCTGATCCCTGGCTGCTCAGACAATTTCTCTGTATTCCTCCCAAGCTACCTGTCCTTGCTTCCACCCTCTGTAGGCTTCCTTTTTGTGTTACATATAAATATGTATTTAATCTCAAGTAGCACTAACTGCTATAATCCGTTTTTACCATTCTCAAATTATCCAAGTTTTCAGTTGTCCTAACTCAAAATTGCAGTTCAGTAACTTGGAAAACACATTAAGTTTCTAAGAAACATACTTTGAAAAAAGTTGGAGGGTTTTTGTAGGCATCTGTTTAGATCAACCTATTTCTATTATAAAGTGTTAGTCCAGTACAATTCAGAAAAATACAGCTGGGAGAGATGCCCACTACAAAGTTGTCTAGTCTGTCCACTAACTGCAAGACAGTATCAATGGTAATGCTATCAGACTAGACGGATGTTCGTCTAGTCTGTACTGTAATATCAGTAACGGTGAGGATTTCACAGCCTCTGCAGATATACTATTCCAATGCTTTACTATTGTTATTATTTGAAAGGGGATTTGGGGTTTCGTTTGTTTGTTTTCTCTAATTTCTAACCTCAATCTCTCTTGGTGAAAGCTATTCAAGCTTTAAGTAAGTCCTAAGTGGCGGCAGGGTTGTACAAAGGGTACATGAAGTGAAGCACTGTGGTGACTGTGGAAAAGAACAATGATCTCTCTGGGCTGGAATTCCTGCCAGGAAGTGGGAAAAGAGAAAGATGAGAAGGTCCAAGGGGAAGTCCTGTGGACCTCAAAACTAAGATAAACAGAACTCCAAGGTCGTTGAAGTGGTAGCTAGGAATTGGGGAGCCAGGTTAAGAGTTCCTCTGTGGCTATGTATTATATGTAGGTATAATGTCTTTGCCATTATAAGTCATGGCACTCAGAGCAGATAACAGTGTCCCGGAAGCAAGCTTTAGCTGTAACACACACACGATGGGGAGTGGGTGGGGGAAGTCTATATAAAGGTGAAAGAAGGTACCCTCTGCTAATAAAACTGCACAAATTCATCTTGCCAAGTCTTGAATAACTCATACACAACAGACTTAGAGACATCTATAAATAAACCACTAAGGAAAAGCAGGTAGCTCCAAGGTATAACTTTGTTTTCCAAAAAACGTGCTTCTCATTGAGACACTCTATTCCGCTGTGAGCCACTATATTACATTGTCCACGGGGATAACGGATTAAGTCACGTGAGAAGACTGAAATAGTCCTTGCCAGGTATGTCCCAGGAGTAAGAGTTGCTCAGCTCGTGTATTCCAGAATTTCAGCTTTTAGTCAACACAGATCTTCAAAGATGGCAAGTGAATGGGGAACAAGATGACAGTGGGATTTTAGTGCTGCCACCCAGTTTTCATGTGGGAGAAGCACGGGTGTTTCTGCACTGTATGACATAGTCACGGTCACCGGTGAGGTACATCTGCCCTGCTCACCAAAGGATTTCAATCTCGTAGGAGTTTGAAGAGAAGGGCTAAACCAGGCACTCATTATCCTACTGAACCTGAGCCTCGGTAATTGAAAGAAGAATACGGTCCCATAATGTGCTAAAAGTGAGCAGTGAACAGGCCACCTACCTACCATATATTTCAAATAAAATACAGCCATTTAAGTTAGTTCAGAAGAGTCTTGTCCATGTTCAGACTAATCACAAAGGGAGAAGATAGCCTCCATAATGAAGCTGTTTATCTGAAATTAAAAATTGGATTAATTTTTCTTTCCTTCCTACACTACTGGAACCTCATCCAACTTCTATCATCTTCCAAAGCACTTTCTAGTTGAAACATTTGCAATTAAAAAAAAATAAAAAAATTGCAACAGCAAAAGGTGCACAATTAACAAACCTAAAGACATGCATCCTTCCACAAAACTGATAAATTTCTGGCAGTAAATCCAGTTCCCATATGAATCTACTATGGCAGGTCTGGAAGGAAAGCAGTTTGTAAGTGAAGTGGGTGAACTGACCAGCAGAATTTTGTCTGCTGTTCAGAGGCAACGGATCAAGACCCTCATCTGCAGGACCGGAACAGCCCTTTTTTATAAGTGGAGAATAAACCTATTTTTCAGGGCATTAGCTTATCCTGCACCACTGCTTCCCTACTAGAGAAGGATTGTTTTCCATAATACAAAAAGCTATTACAGATTTACTACGTGAGCAAACTGATATGTTGAATAACTGTTAAGTAGGAAAGATGAATAATAGCTCTATGGACTTCCAAAGTAATCAAAGTGGAAATAAACATTCATTTATAACATTTAGCATTTAGCTATAATCTACTGGTAATAGACACAAATAATATTTCAGACACAGCAGAAGAAATGGCACCAAGTATTCATATGACTTCTGGCAATAAGATAATTAGTCAACTACAAACAGTAAACTATACCTGCAAAATCTTCCCCACCAATGTCATGGCTGAGGGGAGCAGGGTAAGGAAAGAGGAGGAAGGAAGGTGGAAGGGAGAAAAAGTACCACCAGCCAACCAAAGACATTCCTTTTACAGTTATGGCATAAATGTGATAAATTAACCACCCAACCACCTGACACAGAAAGCATTATTTTAAAATACACAGTGATATGCATACCATGACTTCTGACACGGACAGACCTGCTCGTAGCAAATCTGGGGAATTATACTTCAAAATATTCATGAACTGACTGAACCAAGTCAAATAACCCTTGGTCATGGAGCTTATGTCTTGGAGCTTAAAATACAGCTGTGCCAGAGTTAAGTTTAGAGCAGGTAAGTGAAGTGAGAAGGAAGACAGCAAGATTTTAATCCACATTTTTGCTAGCTCAGCACATGGACCCAGGAAACAGCACACCAGCCATAGTCCTTCCAGCTTCCCAATATTCTTTTTCGCAAACAAGGCAAGACGTTGATGGAGTAACACATAGCTGCTCTTGAATTACCAGTAGAGTCCCTAGTTTTATTTCTGTTTGCACCGCCTAAATGGAGAGCAATCTTAAACCAAGTATTGAGGACTTTTTCTTTAACCATGGCAATTGCTTGTGTAATGTGTGGTGCCAGGCCCCACCTTTTTTTCTTTTTCTTTAAAGAAAAACGCTTCGAAACAAAGAAAGCTAGTCTCCCTACCCAGCTAAAAAAGTAGTCTGTATAAGCAAGGTTTGATCCAAAGTCACTATAATCATTGCGAGGCATCCATTAACTTCAACTGCCACAAATTCAACCTCATATATATTTGTTGCTGCTTATTTTGAAAATAAAACTTGCTAGCTATAAATGATAGGTTCTGCTGTGCCAATATTATGGCCTACTAAGCACTAAACAGCACTTCATTAGCAAAATTAGTGACATCTAACCATCTTTTAAGCGTCCTTTCAAATGCATCAACTAAACTAAACTGCAAATGGACAATAGCGGGAAAAACACGTTCTAGCAGAACTTGCCTTAAGCAGGTGACCCTTTCTCACACACAGTCATTTGAACAACAGGACAATAATGACTATTCACAGGATCAGACCCTAATATTCAGACATAGCTAATTCAGGCTTAACTGTCATTATATCTAAGTATTGTTATGTTGCAAATTTAAAGACACTCCTACTCTACAGTTCATAGCGACAAATTGTTTGTTTTGATGGAAACTGCTTAAAGATTTTTGCAATACCCACCAGTTTTCAGCCTTACTAGGACTAACCCAATCTGACTATACCTAGGACTTCTAACACTTTGTTCTAGGGGTCAGGAAATTTTCAATAATCAGAGACTCTCTACTACCCAGGGCTAGACAGAAAAACTTTGGCAAATGGAGGTACCACAAAGCAGCAATCATGGCAGCTTTTCACAGGATCTAAACCCCACACCTCGTATTGCTTGCTTCCTTTCTATAACAGCAAGGGAATGAAAAAGTATTGTGGCTGTCTCCTTTGCGTGGCATCACCAGGGGAGAAAGGAACGATCATCTATGTTGGGAATATCAACAGAATCTGAATTCTGACTTTCCCTAAGAAGGTGCTGAGGCAAACAGAATGACGCCAGTACCCTTGTGCAAAGGGGAAAGGCCATCCAGAAGCTGGCCTTTAACAAAGTGGGGTACAATTACAAATCTCAATCTTGTAACAAACACTAAGTTCAAGATCTACAGAAGTGACAATGTATAAACTCCAATACTTGCAATCAACGAAGGTTAGGGGCAAAGAGTGACAGGCATTGAGGAAATGCATAAGCTGCTCCATAAAAGAGCAATCTATTAAGGGTTTATATTTTGGATGGTTTGACAAACACAGGGGGAAGTGATTACTGCTCCTTTAAAGGAACAATGCAGGAAAAAGAAAGACAATTTAAGCCTGGAGGTAGCTGATACAGAATGCCAGCTGAACTAGAGGAACCTACAGAGGCCCCTGGGATTGCTGGAGAAATGGAAGAAGAGTTTCAGTTAGGTAATTAGAGCTTCAATAGAAGAATAAATACTCCACAGGCAATCCACAGGTTCTTCTCACCTCTCCCCACTTCTTCTCTCCAGCAGTGACAGCTGCTGTGAAAGCGAAGGGAAAGGTCTCTCTCATTCAACTCATTAGTTAGTAATCCTCACTGGTAATACAACAAGGAGCACAATACCGGGAGGAGCTGCCAGCCCTTCCCTCCACTGCTCTGAGGCAGAAGGCGCGGCTCAAGGTCTCCTAGGCTCTCACCCCAGGAATAGTGATGTAGTGGTGGAGCCAAAAGCCCTAAGTACACTTTTGAAAGAGAAAAGACACACCCCAGGGCAGGCAAGGCAACGTTCAGGTCACTGTCTTCCTGCTTTATTCTCCTGCTCGCCCCTTTTCATGCCCTGAAGGGAAAGAGACTTCTGTTTGTAGACAGGGTCCCAAAGCAGGAGGTAGCACCTTGTTAGGGAATGATCCTAAAGGAGCAGGAGGAAGAGAGGGATGACAGTGAACCACTGAGGATTCACTATTTCAGCTTTTTTTCGGTGACTGTAAGATCAGTTACCAATGGAAGGCACGTTGATTATCAATGTCATGATCTGAAAGAGACTACTTCTCTCCTTTGCCCTGCAATAATGAAACACTCAAAGTACCATGAAGGTATTTCCACCTTCTAGAGGGCCTGTTTTAGAAGGACTGCTGAAATAATTGTGACTTTGATTCCCTAGAAAAATGCTGCAGCAAGTTCCGCTGCACAGTGAGCCACTTAGGCATTGGTCCTGACCACTGACATGATTTTCTGAAAAGATACGTTCTGTGCAGTTCCACTCTCATGTCATCTCTCAACCTCAAGGAGGTACCACAGAAGAAAGAAGGTGACAATGTTCTGGATTTCAGTCAGCATCCCTTAGCAGGTAGGAAAGCTGAAAGAAAGACAGCTGCACAACTTATTCTTTACTCCATAGCTGGGGCCACTGGTGTCAGCTAAGATTTGCACTGGAATACCAGGTACTTCGGTAATGGTTAATAAAGCTGTGACCTGCAAATTTAGCACTGCACTAAGAGACTTTTTGTCAGACTGCTCTGTGCCCACAACAAGCAGCTGGAGAGAAAGGGAAAAGGAGAAGATTTAGGTTAGTCTCTATGCAGGGAAACAACTAAAGCCAGCTCACTTCTCAAGAAAAAAGGAGGTTTAGTTCCTTTTGTGACCAAGGCTATATACATATCTTTGTTACCATACCTTGCTTTTCAGATTATTAATAATCTGCCTGACGGTCTACTTCCTGAAAAGACTTAACCACCAAACATACACATTTATTTCAGGTGCCTTAACTGAAATACCTAGATGTGGGTTTTTTTCTCAAGGATCTTCCACAGCTACAGATGCAAGATAAAGTCCAGAGGGACATTAAGAATTGACCTTAAAGTGAGTAAACCTAATAGGGTTTTGATCATCTTATAGGCTCCCACTCATCTCTAAACAGTCAACTTTCTTTAAAAATCTGTTCTCTATTGCTTCACTTCCAATAGCGATCTGCACATTTACAGTTTCCCTCAACAGCGCTTGCCAGTGTTCTTTAGCTGATATTTAGGCCACATGTTCCCAAAAGAGAAGGAACTGATCGAAGCCATTCACCATGGAAATTTTCTGCATCTTCATTGCTAGCAGACCTTCATGTGTCACACGAACGTTTACACAAACTCAATCATGTTTTAGGTAACTGTACACATGTAATATAAACACTCAGACAAATCAAACTGTTACAAGGTTATAAAATTACAGATCCGCTTTCACGGCACTGCTGTGTTTACTCACAGCTATAGTTACATGTATAAAGTTTCAACTCATTCAAATATTCTTCTATAAACTAAGATTTGTCTATAACTTCCCCATGATTGGAAGGAGTCTGCCAAAACAATTATTTTTTCTGTGACATTCATTAATAATCTTTTTTATTTTAGTGCCCAGTCAGCTATGTTGAAGTGGAAGATAAACTATTTCCCTGTCCTTTCAGGGGCTTATGTTTTTGTGGATGTTCACATTTGTATGTTCTCATGCAAAACTAGTATACCAGCCATAGCTCACTCTCTCAAAAACCACGACAATGATAAAAACGTTTTCTCTGTGTCAGAACTATGTAGAGAAAAGTTAGAAGAAATGCCTAGACAAGAAAACATGCCTTAAGAAAAGCTTCTATATTCCAGACCATAACTTTCTGAATGTCCCTAGGCACAAAACCAAAACCAAGTGCACCAAGAACGTGCACACATGCATATCCAAACCTAGATTCTATGTAAATACGAGTTAAGATGAAAAGTTGTTTTCTTTAAATGCCTAATTTTTCAGTAATGGTGAAAGTAGGTATCTACACAATGACAGCAGAACTAGGCAAACAGTGTGCACTGATATGCATTCTTAATGAAATTTCATTTTTTTAATATTCTTTAAGTGTATTAAGCTGAACATCACTTGTTTTAATTTGGTTCAAAAAACTCATTTAATGTTGCAAGTATGAAGCGCATAACATTCCTCCCTAGAGAATGCATTTTTATATATTATGATGAATTTAATATTTACCTTTGCTACTTTATTTCAATTCGTGTAAAGCCAAGACCAAGATCCCCCAGAATCCAATGGAAACATGGTATCTCCTATAACATTGGCAACATAAGTGTAGCAAGTAAAATGAACTTTATTTTCAAGATCAAAAATCTTGTCTCTAGTGTCACTGTTATATTTCAACATCAAGTATTCTGCCTTTCTAAATACTCAACTTTTTTTTTTTTCATTGAAAAAAGTGCTTACCATTTTTTTAGTATGCAGTACAATGTTGGAACATGCTATTATGATTACTTATTTCACTGTAGGTAGCTACGTTTTAAAGAGAGATTAGAAAAGTCACTAGGCAATCTATACTCGCAAAAAGCTTTGGAAAAATCTGTCATTTACATTTAATAGGACTTTCTATATTTTACTGGTTTTACATGTGGTTACATGTAAGCCCTACACTACTATGTAATAATGGTTTCAGAGCAGAATTTGCGTAGTTTCCACTTACATACATTCATCCATACCTTTCTAAGCTTACATTTTCAACAATATAGGTTACATGTAGTACTGTACATAGCCATTTGAAAACACAACAGAACCAACACTCCTAACTTCATTCGTTTAGGAAAAAATAACTTTCCTAAACATTCTAATTTTTCTCCCCTAAAAAAATAAATTCAAAAAAAGAGATTTTCATGTTCAGAGTTAAGGGAACACACATAAAAATTCCCAGGACGCATCTAGAATCTTACATAGCTAACCACAGAAATGCACACATGGAGACAGGCTCTGTTTGCTCTTCTACATATGTACACTGATGTAAAAAGATGACTCACAATGTTAAGGTGCTATACTAAAATTTGGCAGACCTGGACTCATATTTGCAGTAAAAGCTTCTCTGGGTCTCTCAGACTGTGGTTCAAATGATTTACACTAGCTGATATCACTGTGCCCACAAAAGCCTTCCATGAGCAAGGATAAGCAAGAGAAGACAGCTTTGTTCCTATCACTTATACCGCTTCCCCCAAACAGCACGTCAGCATAAACCTACATGCTGTTCTTGCTCACGGTGCCTACTCGCATGCACAGCTACAGCACCGGGCTCCCATTGCTGCCTCTCCACATATTTCACATGGTACCTGCCACAAGGACTGTATATAGAAGTTATTTCCACACTCTTGAAGTATTTCACGGATATGTTCATTAATGATTTTGATAGGCTCACATAGCCCCCTGAATGATCCCTGGTGGTTTCCTTGCCCGTGTGGGCTGAAAAACAACAGATAAATCTGGAGAATTGAGACCAACTGAAAGCTTTAAATGCTCCTACTAAAGACACAAAGGCAGCTATGGTGTGCCCCAAACTAGTATGAAAATCCTTCAAGAGCAGCTACTCATATATTTTATACAACTTTAACACACATTTATAGTTCTGAAGGGTTAAAGTTAGTGTTTTGGCTAAACATACACTTTTATACATCAAAGAAGTCCCTTAAGAAAAAAACTAGAATGAAGACTCTATTATCCAAAAACAAAAAGGGTGATACCTTGTTCTTAATTTCCCCACACTACCTGACTGGCATTGTACTTAATAAAAACAACAAAAAAACCAAACAAACACAAACCAAACAAAAAAACCCTAAACCCCAAAGCCAAACCCGCCTACCTCAGTGCAACTTTGCTTTCCATTCATGAGACACTAACACATATCTTCTACAAAACCTGTTCCTGAGTTAAAGAAAGAAGTGTGACTTAAGATCGGTTGTTTCCTTAAACGTGTCTGAACACTGCCACTGGTGTAAGGCAATATATGCATCACATATCCATTCGCAACTTGCTCAGCTAAACATAAGTTTATAATTCAATGTTGTGCAGCTTGTTGCTAAAAATCTTGCAATTACATCCCTATTTGGATGACTACTAGGTTATAAATGTTCAGCAATAAACGCAAAAGTAGACAATTTATTACTAGTTGACACTGAATGTCAATCAATTCAACCAAAAAGAATCTATTTGAAAAATAATAAAAAATGAATAATATCTAAGCTTGGCACACTCCTTGCTTATCTGAAAAGTCTATCTGGTAACACTGAGTTAGTCAGCAAGGTGGATTTAAAACAACATATTTGAACTTCAACAGCATTACAAGACCCCAATGCAGACCAGTAATTGTGAGACAAAATTCAGCTAACAGAGAATGCCCCAAAGTATCTTCTAAATCCGTATGTGGATTAGGTGAGACTGTATTGCAGAAAACATTTTACATGTTGCTGTAGCCACTCAGCTAAGTGACTCTGAATAGCGATCAGAACAAGGGTCTCTTTAAGGCTACAGAGACAACCAGGACACAAATTTGGTCCTGTCTGTGGCTGGAACAGTCTGATGCAGCCAGAGTCATCTCATACTCTACTTACTTAACTAAAGTAAAAGTGCACTGTACAGGAGCTGCTTTGTGCAGAAAGAAATTAGAAAAATGAGTCACTATCAGTTGGTATGAAGGCTCTGGGATGTGACACCTCAGGTCAGAAAGTATGGACCAGTTCTGCATATGTTTAGTGTCAGCAAAACTGTCTTTTCTAATGTAGCAAAGTAAGTATTATATAAAACTATTCTTCCTGATAAAGATCTTGTGAAATTATAAGTATAGTTAAAAAAAAAAAAAAAAAAGAAAAAAGCCTGGAAAAAACTTGCTATTTCCATTAAATACTAACCTTCTGAAAAAGCAAGTCAGGACTAAAACATCTCTTATCTTAATCAGTTTAGTAGAAACGAATTTAATTTATATTCTAAGGTTGTATTTCCTGTTACAGATCCAGGGTGGGGGAGGGCAGACTTTTTAGAACTATCCATTTATATAAAAGAATATTATTACTTAAAGGATCAGTCCAATAATTTTTTGGTCTTATCTTTAGGCATAGACTTCAGCAGTGCTGCTCCTATGTGCGCCTTTTGCCAAAAACGTTAAGGATTGAGGGATTAAATTCACAGTAAACTGCAAACAAACACAAAACAGCTTTTCAAACATTGGTATATTGACTTGAGTGGTCTTACAGTGCCTTGAGCTTTGTCTCCATCTAATTTGACCTTCAGTTTAGTTTGACCTCTCAGACAAGAAAGTCTAGACATTGACCTTGATTGAACTGAACAAACATTTTCCCTTTTCTATGTTGTTCTAAATAATTTTAAGCACAAGATCACTAATACAGCTTACACTATTACTTACTCTAACAGTAATACTGTTTGTTCACAAGGAATTTTCTTTGACTGCAGAAACAGAAACGACAGTATTTGACAGGAAAATGCCAAACCCATGACCATAATGTATCACAAGTTGATATATATATATATATATTGCTGTTTTTCCCAGAAATAAAAACATTCTTTAAAAAAGCAAAGAAATTTAACTATTAGCCCCCTCAAATCAATACTCCCACCACTGTTAATCTCTGACCTAACAAGAGAAAGAAGCGCCTCCTCTATTTTCTCATGCAGCTCTTTGACTTTTAGTACAAAATACTAAAAATGAAAATAGAGTTCAATTTAATTAGAGGAAAAGATCACTAGTGATGTTAACGTGTTAATTTTCCCCAAGCTACATAAACAGTTGAAATCTAATGACACAGAAACATGATTATTTTATTTTCATTCTCCACATGAAAAATAAGCATATAGAGAATTAAAAGATTATTGTTTTCATGTAAGCACTGTCTTAGTAAGAAATGTTTAAAAATAAGCAGAATAAAAATTCAAACAGATTATCTGGATCAAAACTTTTTTTTTTTTTTTTTAAATATGCTGAACATGTGTTAAGAATTGAAAAAAATACTTCTGTGAGTTCTCAGATGTTGCCAGGACACTGAGAAACCACAGCTAAAAAAGTTTTCCTCTCAAAAGGAATTAAAGGTCAGACCTCACGGCTGGCTTTTTGAATACCACACAATCTATATCAGTGTAATATATTAATAGTTTTTATTTATTACTAGGCGACTAGAAACCTCAGCATATGGGCCAAGCTAAATTAATCGTCAACCTGGCTACTGATTTGCCAACACACAGGAAAATGATGCCCAAATACATTGTTTGTATATATTTTAAACCTTGACAACGCAAGAAATGCCACCTATCTTTAGGTTGTTGGCCCCTTGTAAAAATCTACTTTACCTAGCATTTACATAAGCCCCTTAGAAAAATACCTGTCATCATTCTATACAGTGGAGGTTCACCAGTTTCTCAAATCAGTACAAACTGAATGAAAATACAAATATCTTGAAGAAAGAATCACCTCTCTCTAAATTCTTCTGAAGTTTGAAGAAAAACTTTGAGACTGTACAACCAAGGTTAACTATTAAACTTGCATAAAGTAACTGTATTAACAGGTGATAGTACTTTTTCATTAACTCTGCACTTAACAAACAAAGACTACGTTTTTAAATACATCAGATTTCAAACAGCATTCCATAAAAGTGCTGTGTGAGGATATTAGATAACTACACATACTTATTGACAGCTTGCATTCCGTATTGTTTCAGTCAAGTTTCATTTTCATAAATTGCTACAATACTGCTACTTCTAGACTTTACTTCTTTAGAACGCATGCATTTTGAATTTCTTTCATCTTATACAATCTTTTAACTGTACAACTAAATATTATAAACAAAGTCTCCTCCAATTCTATGTTCCTGCATTTCAATTCTAATACCTGTTTTCTCCATGTAGTACAAGGTTTGGACACGGTTTGGCAAATTTAAACAAGTACAAGCCAAACATTATATATATAAATATTTATATACACAAACATACGCACACAGAGACAATACTTGCCCTTACATTTTGAGCCTTTTAAAAGGACAGAACACTTCAGTATAGAAGTAAAAAAAAAAAAAAAGGCATAAAAAGCACATAGTAAGACATCAGTAGTATTAAATCATCTGAAATTGCTACAGATAAATGTTTACACTAGCATTTACAAGCTTCCTAACAAGAAGTGCTGAAAAAGGAGCCTGGTTCAGAGCTAGAGAGTTAAGAGCTCAATTCGCATCCATTAAGCCACCTTATTTAAATTTCAGTTTGGGTGTATGCAAGAAACAAAATAGTATCTTGTCAAACTGCCACTCCATGTAAGGTCTAACGGGGACTTGGTCTGGTGTTAGCATACGTTGGTACATTGTCTCAGCAACGTATGCGATACATGCCAGCAATCTCTTCCTCCACAGCTATGAATTTATTATTAAGTGCAATTTCAAAACAGCTCAATCGCAGAGCTATACGTGAAACACCAAAGCGCTTCTATGTTTATTATCTTTGCAAACAACATAATATTATTGTCCCTTACTGCTTCCTGCAAATCCGCAGCAATGATGCAAAGCAGCATTTTTTTATTTTTTTTTTTTTTTATTCCCTTTCGGAATACAAATGCCTGCCTTCTCTTATTTCTGCCCGTTCCTAACCCAGACGCACTGTGGACAATAGTTTCTGAATCAGCGATACCTTTCCACACTGCTGGCAAAAACTGAAGGAAAAAAAAAAAAACCAATAAAAATATTGTACTACGATCCCAGAAGAAAGGGGGGGGAAGAAAAGAAAAAAATGAAGCAGTTTAAAGAACAAAGGCAACATTAAAACACGGTGAAAATAAAAGAAATACCAGCGATCGAGGATGAGAATGAACGGGCAGAGAAGCAGCAGCACTTATTGCAGAGGCACAGAGAATCCTCTTTCCCTGGAACTCAGGCAACTAATGACCTCTCCAACTGCTGAATTAAGCGGCTCCAGGAAACAAAACACTCGCTGCCTGGTTTTCAGACACAGATCAGAAGTTGTCAACTCCACTAACGCAATTACAGCCGGGGGGGTGGGGGGGGGGTAGAAGGGAAGGGAGCGACAGAGACAGAGATGCTGCAGCTTTAGGCGCTGCTGCCGAACGCAAAGCAGTCAGGGGAGCCCTGAGCATGTAGGCGAGTAAGAAGTGAAGAGCATTTACCAGCAGCAGCAGCAGCAGGTTGAGCAGCCCGAGTGCCTCACACCGTCTCTGGGAGAGAACTTAAGCACCGGTGCGGATTCCTTCACTGGCGAGGGACACCCCTTCCTTCCCTTCCCTTTCCCTGCTCTCCTCTCCCTTCCCTTCCCGTCCCGTCCCTCCCCCGAGGAGCGGAGCAGCGGGAACAGCAGCAGCAGCCTCCCACCGCCCCCGGGGAGCGGAGCGGAGCGGAGCTGAACGGAGCGGAGCGGAGCGGGGGGGGGAGCAGCAGCAGCGGGAGCAGCAGCAGCAGCCGCCGCCGCGGAGGGCGGGCGGGCGGGCGGAGGGAGCGCGGGCCCCGGCAGCCGCGCGCGCCAGCCGCGCTCTGGCTGCAGCCCCGCCGGCCCCCCGGCTGCACGCGCCGCGGCCGGGGCCGACAGCCAATCCCCGCGCTCGGCGCCCGGCCCCGCGCGCGCGCCCGCGCGCGCTGCCGGCGCCCGGGCGGCGGCGGCGGCGGCGGCGCGGTCTGTGAGGGGCTGCCGCGCGGGGACGGCGGCGGCGGCGGCGGCAGCGCCCCGCCGTCACGCCTTGGGCCCCCGCGGCGCTGCGTGGGTGTCCTTGTTTACTTGACCGTTGCTGCGCAATAGCGGGCGGCAGCGCTTCGCGCCGCGCACGGCCCTCGGCGGAGCGGCCGGGCCGCCCCAGCCGAGCGCTGCCGCAGAGGTGCGGGTGCGGGAGCGGGGCGGGGGGGGGGGAGGCCCCTCGGCTCCGGCGGGCTAAGGGCCCCCGGGGAGAAGGGGGGGTAGGGGGGCGAAGCCGGCGTCCCGGATGCCCGTCCCGTCGCCCCGGCGAGGGGACGAGGGTCCGGAGGACGGAGGCCGCCCCCGCGGAGGGCCGCGGCCCCTGCCGGCCCTTTCCCGCCGGAGCCGTGAGGCGGCGGCGGCGCTGAGGTAGCGGCGGGCGCGGGCGAGCCGGGCCCCTGTGCCGCCCCCCGCGCCTCACAGCCGCGCCGCCGCCTCAGCGTGCGGGCCGCCGCCGCGGGCAGGGGACGGGCAGCGCGGGGAAGGGGAACGACGGCCACCGACCCAACCTCGCCGCGGGAAAAAAAACTGTTAAAAGATTGCTTCCGCCTCTTTCGCCGCCGCAAGTTAGAAACGTTTCAACAAGCTGCTCTGCACTTCTTCAGAAAGGGATTACTTTAGCTGTATCTTCCCCTTCGCGGTGAGCTGGCCGTGGGTGAGCCTCAGACACCGTGTTCTCCTTAATGTTACTTCCAAATACTCTGCAGAACACTTCTCTTGTCAAGTCTAATTAAATGCTGACTATTATTTAACCTTAACTCTTCCCCTCTCCCTTTGCTACACATCGGTGAAAGCACCAATGGCACCAAAAAAAGGAGCACTAAAGCAAGGTAAAGGAGGAAGCGAGAGAATGGCAAACTGGTAGACGCACGCTGATGTCAACCTATAAAACTTCGTACAGGTTCTTGGCAAGGCCAGGAGGAAAGTTAGCAACTTAAATTGACCAGGATATACAGAAACAGCAGTGAAAAGGAGCCTTGGCCATGGGCAATGCACAGCATCAGGGCTAACAGTGCTGCTAAAAGAAACAATCTTCATGTCCGTATTCCATAAAATGGAAAATCTGTCTGGAGAAATTAAGTAAACTAGAGCACATTGGATTACCTGTAGCTGGGAAAAGCAGACTGTATGATTAGAGAGAAACTACAGCAGAGTTAATTTTCCAACTGCAACTGTAGTTTTGTAACTGTCAACAAAGAGCAGGAGTTTTACGGGGCAATCCAGAAATCAGCAGGGAAGTCTCTCTCAGCTTTTCAAGGTTAATTGAGAAGAGGGGATAGCTGAGCATACTAGTAGAGCTTGGTAAATTACATACAATGCTGTAGCTTGAGGACTGCATCTATTCACAGGGGTGAAGAAGATCCACATAGCCACACCTTCTCCCTGGCCTCATCTTTTTCTATGGCATTTCACAGATTTCAAGATGTGTCCTTGTCTCAAATGCTGTGGTCTAAATTTTAATGTAATATGCATGGTGATGTCTTGATTCTGCAGAGAGGCTTCTGTACAGTGATACTGTGATAGTCATTTTACTGGAAGTAATCTCTCTGCCTGAAAATAAACGAGATTGCAAAAATGAATGTTAGAGATGTATTAAAAAGATTGTTGCAGTTAAGTAATGAGTTGTCCCTACCAGGAAGAATGACTGAGAATTACACTCAGATGGGAAGCAAATCTTGTCAAACTACATTTTGATGCAACACAAGTTTCAGTGAAAAAGGTAATGGAATGTCTGTAATAGCAGTCCATAAAGCACGTGACTTGATGCCTATGACGACTGAACAGAAATTAGCAAAAACCAAAATATGTTTAGCCCATACGATCTAAAGATATTTGTAAATCTTCATCTCATTGGAGTATTTCTACTAGCGATCACACAGAATATTGCAAAGCTACTTAGCATACCAGTGATTTGAGAGAGAACAAACAAATGGCTGATTCGTTGATAGTCAATCATGATGGATACAGGTTAATGGCATGGACCACTCTAGATGCCCTGGTAAGGTGGCCTCATTTGTTCAACAGAACTGTTGAAGTGAAGGTCAGGTATCTAGTGAAAAAGAACATGGGTGACATTTCAGGTTGGGGGATTGTTTTCTGGAAGGCAGTTTACAGGAAATAGCATTAGTTTGTCCTGGTGAATAACTGAATATATGCTAGCGCTGTTACGGGTTAGTAAAGTTGACAGCTGTGAGTGGATGGGTAGCAGAGAGAGTATCAAAGCAAAAATAAACAGAAGTTGCATGTCTAGGCATTATTAGTAAGACCAGTGTGGGAATACTGGCTTTGTGTCCACACTTAGGATTAATGATAACTATATAAAAAATAGAATGTCTGAGAGACAATTAATGTATGTTTTAGAAGGATAACCATGTCTTCTCCCTAAAGTAAGAGTCCCAACAGAGGACAGGGAACCATGCTCTCTCTTCCTCCTGTTCTCTATTTAAATTGATCTTGGATCCTTCTTGATGCGGTGATACAGCTTCAATGGAAGAGAGCTTTGTTCCCATCCCTTTATTCTGGTGGTAAGGGTATTCTCCTGGGAATGGGAGATGTGAGACTGAATACGCATGAAGCTGCAGAGCATAAACCAAATACCTCATTTCTTGAGTTAGAACTCCTTAACTACTGGATTAGTAAGTAAACGGTCACCACAGGCTACTCCTCCTGTAGCATGTTTTAAATCCGTTAGCTCTGTATAGTTCTTTAGAGGAAAGAATCTAAGTGCCTACCTTCAAGAACAAGTTCCAAGCAGTGAATCCCAAGTGAATATAAGCGTATTTCTTCAGATTTGAGTAAAGCGCCTGAGGAACAGGACTGCAGATGTATCACTGTCCTGTTTCCTGTTGGCTATATTAGTTACTGCTCTATGCCTGACATGCTTAAAAGGTAGGCCTGTGATACACAACCTAGAACCTGAGTGCTTTATTAGCTTCAGTCCCTAATATCTTTGGAGTCTCTCTCTGTATCACCTTGTCACTTACAGAACCTGCTGACACGAGAACATCTTGTCCACTTTCAGAAGGGCCATGGTTCTCTTTCTCACGCTTCTTTGAAGAATTGACCTTCAGTGTGATTTGAAAGGAAAGGAAAAAGGAGACAAGAAAAAAGATTTGCAGTTTGCTGGAGATAAATGCTGGATGCTCGTCCCCTTGCCTTTTAAGCATGTGTTGGAATTTTCTAACCTAGAACTGCTGATTTTTCAATGTGCCCTATATATTGTTACTACTCTATTAGTATGTAGCTGCTCCACCACACACATTGCTATAGCTTGATCAAAACAGGCATAATTAAAGACATTTTCTGGAAGCTGATGCTATGTAAATGCATTGTACAATGAAGGTGAAATTTTAATACTGCAGCTAATTAATGACTGGAACATTTTACCTATGGAATGTGAATTCCATGTTGCTTGGAATCTTTAAATAGAACTTAAAATCTTTCTGAAAGATATGTTGCATCTCAAATGTAAGTTATGGGATTGATGAAGTGGTTACTTGGGTGAAGTTCAGGTGAAATTCACTGGCTGGCATGACACAAGAGGTCACACCAGATGATAAGCATAGTATTTTCCAACCCTGTAAGCTATAAATTGTGATATGCAATGATCCACCATAACAACATAGGACTCAACTCTTCAGAATAAAGAGAGAGCTTATCTTACAGAACAATGCCTCTCAAATGCTTTAACACGTTGTAAAGAGGATTATTTTAATTAATTGGTACAATTTCCCACATTTATTATATATACTGGAATATCATTAGTTGCACCTGATTTAGATGTCCTATTTTCATTCTTAATCCTGTGCCTGCAATTGCATAGTAAGAAATACATCCTCTGAACAGTAGTGTGAATTATAAAAAAATAGAAAAATAAAAAAAACATACACATGGGAGTATCTTTCCCAAGGAAGTAACCACACAGTGGTACAGGAGAAATATCCAAGGATCGTGCAGTGAGCTACCAGCAGAGAAGGAGCGGCAAGACACAGAATTTTAACACACTGGAATTACTGTCTTTGGTAATTCAGTAAATGTGGAGCATGTTTGACATTAAAAGAAGGGAGTTTGTGTCACCTCTTAAATATTGCCAGAAGCTGTCCGTAATTCGCCAAACCAAAAGAAGAGAAAGGTGTTGAAATTGTACTAGTATTTTCAGGTACTTTCCAGTCCCTTTAGGTGCCTTTTTTTTTTTTTCCTTCCCTTCTACAGCCAGCCCATCTACCTTGTAAGAATTATAGCCTGTCTTTGAAATGGCTCAAATGGAAGTACTGAGCAGGTAGAAAGCTACTTGCTATATGCTTGAACGGCTCTGAACAATTCAAAGCCATCAACAAGTTTGCAGTTCTGGAAGAAGGAGGGGAGAAAAAAAAGATGGAAAGTCTTTGTAGGTAATACCTGCTCAGTGGAAAGTAAAGAAAATGTGAAGACTTTTATAGGCAGAGAACACTGTTCTTACTGAAAGAGGGATCATTTTTCTTTAGAGAGATCGCTGTCTGCAAATGAGCATGTTCGGTATGCACAGCCATCCCTAACAAAACTCCCCCCCCCCATGCAAAATTCAGTAGAATACCACCTGTCTGTCCTGGTGCATGTCTACAGTGTGTTCTACATACATGAACCTCTGGACTTACATACCTAAACCCCTTTTGCCCTACAGTGTCTTTGCTGACCACAAATATCTCAAAGGAATTCTGAAGAATATGACTGCTAAGGTATTGTTAGAGTGAACTAGTGCTATCTCTAAGCAAATGATGGGCCTTTGCTCATCTGGCAAATCAAGAGGAGAATTCACTGGGCTCTGAGAAAAAATTTTGTGTTCAAATTGTTCAGCTCTCAGGAGACAACACCTTGTGGGTATTGAAATTAGGTATCACTATTGAAGGGTTGGTGGGATGCACTATTTCCACTGTAGTTAACCGTGCTAAGAGTGCTTACGTGATAATGCTAAACCGCTAATAAAAATGTTCAACTAAATACACGAATATCAGGGCAATTCCTACTCGTGCGAATCAGGACCCAGGTCTCTTACCTTCTTCTGGCCCATCCAGTTACTGGAGTCATACTGGTTTCTAATACACATTTTAGATTCCAGTTCCTGAATACTGAAATCTGTGTTCTCATTACTGTTGCAGCGTTAGTGGAAGATGCAGCTGTTAACTAGTCCTTAGTTTGGTTTTGCAAACTACTGACTGCTACTGAGTGTAATTGCAAGCTATTACAATGTTAATTCTCTTAGCCATTGTAATGACTCTGACACCACAGAGGATGAACAGTTTCACTTGTCTTCCTGCAGTAATTACTGAGAGGTTGTAACCATTACATTAAAGAAAAAAGTGTATGTGTTATGTAGTTGTCTGTGTATAGAAATGCCTTTGCATTTTTGGTCTGGAAGAAAATACTACAAGGTGATTATGATAAAAACCACGGAGGTCAGGGAGCATTCTGGTTAGTAACACTGAGTTCACTGACAAAGTAAACTAAGGATAAAATCAACATTTATGTCTGATATCAGAAGTATTTTTTCTCAGCTCTGCATGAAGTGGTATTGGTGTGGATGAGGTACACCACAGATACATACTCTGCACAAGAGTAAATGAGACTAAGTTTAGGTAAATAGCAACACACAGACAATTCTAGTATCTAGTCTAGGTGAAAGGTCAGTTAAATTGTTTTAGCCACAAGAAGTGGTAGAATAATATATCTGGAACAATACATAGAGAAGAGAAAAAGAAACTAGCAAGGTGTAAAGGATACAGTAGCTATTTTGCATAACATTGAAATTAATTCAGTCAGTACAAGATTTAAAGTCTGACTCAAAAGCAATATTAAGTTAGCAGTCTGCTTCAGCAGTAAGCATGTAAAAAGGTGCAGACAAATCATCTACTGGAAGGTACATGTAAAAATGCAAAGAATGATTAGGGAAAGAATTATGAGAACCAAAAAAAAGTAAACACAGAAGTGTGCAATATATAAAATATGGCATACAATTTGTGACAGTTTACCTTCCGAGTGGTACACTACTAGCCCTACATAAAATGCCAATGCAAACTTCACTAACAGCATTTGTTTCTTTTAAATATGACCACTCTGGAGATTGGGGGTAGAATTAGGGGGAGGGAAAGCTCAATTTCTTACCTAAAAATATGATGATATTTTGGTGAATCTTTTAACTTCCATAGGCTCACTGGGCATTAGAAAATATAATAGAACAATATTTTTTTCATTTTCTTAGTGTGCAAGAATTACCAAGACAATGGGAAATCTTAAATCATAATAAACCAATATACATTTCTCAGGATTGGAATAACTTTTTTCCAACAGATAGCATAAATTCTGTGTTATTGCGCAGCATTTTTAATAAAATAATGAAATAATAGAGGCTATGTAACTGATGTTTATTTTAAGTAAGCTATTAGTTAAACAATTTTATATTTGCTTAACCTTAGTTTAGCCCCATCTTTCACAAGTAATTTATATGCTCTGTGCCTTCTTCTACCTTCTTTTCTTTTAATGCAAAATGCTTTCCTTGAAAAGAAGTTCCATACAAGCACACAAAAGTATTCACTTGCTTTATTTATCTTCTGACAAAATCCAACAACTCCATTCAGGATCAGGGCCCCATTGTTGCTGCTGACTAAACAAGATGACACAGTCCTTTCTCTGTGAAGGTCATGGTTTAAGGGCCTGATTTCCTGAATATTGTATGAAAGAAGGATGATGAACTTAGCTGTTATCAGTTACTTTGTGTGACGAAAGGTGCAAGATAAAGAGGAAGTTTTCATGCCTGATCTCCTTTCATTATCTGTTGTGTTAAACTGCAGTAAGCAGTCCCTGAGAAGCCCAGTATTTAATGCATTGGCTGTAACAGCACTGGGCGATAGATCTGTGAGGTGATATGGTATGCACAGTTTATTTGCTGTAAATATGTATAATGCAAAGAAACATGTTCATTTATCACTCCTACCAGTAAGAACTCCTGCAGTGCAAAAAGAAATGAAGGTAGCCATGGAAGAATGGGAAGTTCCAGCAGGAGTTATATTTGCAGGGATGTATGATCTAGAATGTCTGTTTTAAGATCACAAAAATAAGGTATTATAGCAATAGCTAACGAAATACCTAGATTCAAAAAAATATTCCTTTAAACTGTAGACAAATAGGGAAGAACACAACAAAACATAGTAATTGTAAGGTTTACTATGTCCAGATGTTTTATGAAGTTGAAATTTAAAGTGCTGAAAAAGGTAAGAGAAGAGAAGGCAAGTAACCCAAGGAGCAATGAGAATATATACTCAACTAGATCAGTTTAATGGGTGTTTTCTTTTCTGCTGTTTTCTTACTTTAATTTATATATCTCATTAAAAAAATATGAAGTCATGTTTGCTATATAAAATCTGCCAGATTAGTGAAGTACAATTTCCTTCTAGTTTTAATGTCACTTCATTGTTATTTTTCTGTATTTTCAAAGTTACTTAGTTTGCCATGCTCATTAAAGACATCATTTCTTTGTACCCAAAGGAACTTGTAATTGCTAGTTAACACACTACTACACCAGGACTTACTAAGCAAGTTATTCTATTTATTTCCATTCTGTTCCAAAGACATATAGGTATACTTCAGTTATTTAAAATAATTGTATCGGTGTTCTCACATTATTCAGTGTAAAATATAAGAATGGCAGAAGTTTCACACTGATACATGTTTGCAGAATTGACATTTGTGAAGCTGTATTTATATGTTCTCTGCATTCTCCTGTCCTATTAGTGTTAGAAAGGTTTGGGGGATCCTTTGTACTTCTCATGTCATAAGCTATTCCCAGGCTAACTTCTTATCTCAAGAAAAAAAGGTGTAAGCCGAGACTGCCAGATCCTCAGTGCCAGTGTATAAATGGATTATAAAGGTACGTCAAAAATAGAACTTAAAATTCTCCCACTGTTTGTTTAGGAATGTGAAACTTAGCTTACTAATACCAAAATTACTTTTTTTTTTAATTACCACTATTGAAATAGTAAACTGAAGTAGAAACTCTGAAATATCAATGCATTAAATATAAAAACATGTACAAAACAAAAATAAATATATAAAATTGAATACATTTTTTACATTGCTAATAAGATGCTGCAAGTGGAATTCATTCATCATTGAGTTCATCATACACAATTTATCATAAGAATGCTGCAGTTTCTCAGGTCTGATGACCGCTTCACTTATAGGAAGAGTAAAACTGACTTTTCCAGCGTTCCAAAGAAATACAACTCTAAATATAATTAAGAATATATGCCTGTGATGTAAGAAGACACAATTTGTACTAATTCCTTAATGCATTCATATTCAAACTTCAACACATTTCTAACAATGGGCCATAAAAAACTTAGTGTCTGTCCATGACACCAATTGTTACTACTGGCATAATGAAGCTTGCCTCTCGCAATTAATCACCTTGACTGCTAACAAATAGTATATTTATCTTCATTATCTTCCTACATGTAAGTCTTTATGCTATACTGCAGAAGCTGATACCACGTTCGGCTACCGAATGGATGGAAATTCAGCTGTAGCTTACGTGGAGGAGCAAGCTGCCCATTACATCAGTTATTCAGAAAGTGAGCTGAAAGAGCAGACTCTAGTTAAGAACCTGGTTTGTCATGTAGTGAAACTGCACCATTGGCAGAAAACCAGCCAACAAGAACATATGAAGTAAATTAAAGCGCGCCCATTTGGGCAAGGAACTCTGTATTTAAGTATAACTCTGCAGCCATATGAAACCTGAGTATCTTTAAGACTATGATTTTGTATTTTCAGCTTCCTCATGTACTTTAATTAAAGAGAAACGGAATTATGGACAGTACCAAGTCTTTTTCCCAAATCAGAAACAAAAGAGGGGATGCCAGACTAATTTATTTGCTTTTGTTTGCATCTCTTTTTCCATGATTATTTTAACAAATGAGTTTACTAGCAGGAATGTTTGGTAAAATAATGAAGCAAATATTGTTAAATATTGTGATTATTCATAGCAGAACCTATAAGTTATGTTTCTCCAATTGGAAAAGAGAAATGTGTTGTACGACCTACATACCCATTCAAAAAAAGCTTGAATATTCAAAAAGCTCTGCTTATGAATGAATTACAGACAAAAAATTATGCACAGATATTATTCAGCAAACAGTTTGAACATATACATCAGAAAAACTAGTTTGTTTGGAAAACTTGCAAACACAAAATGGAGCAAAGAAATTATTCATTATGAATTATTTGCACAGCATCTGTCTTACTTTCTCATGTTAATTGCCTCTGCTAAACCACATTTTCTCCCCCTCAGTATGTAAATTTAAATGATTTTGCATATTCTCTGAATACCCAGTAAATGCAAGTTTCATTACCTTACCGCTTATATCTTTTTTGTCAGCCTAATTATACTAGAGTTTATATAATTTTAAAATTTGACCTACCAGCTTCCTGTAGATTGCAACCTCTTCGTCTAGATTTTGAGTATTGCCTAGTACTAAAAAAAAAAAAAAAAAAAAAAAAAAAGATTAAAAACGTGCACATTAACTGCATTTGTGAAAGATCTTGTAAGGTGTGTGTTAATTCCCACTCTCTTTATATGTATTGAAAAAGCTAGGGTTTCTTTTTAATCACAATACTTTTAATGCAATTATTATAAATCTAGGACATGACCCACAATCGATTTGAATTAAAACAGAGAATTTTACTGACGTCTGAGAGCCTACACCAGACCTTCCCCTACAGTAACTGGGCAATGTATCACTGTATCCTTTTGTGCTTTCTAGGTAGTACCACTCTAGTTGTATATAATTATTCTTTCCACAAATACAAGCTTATACATCAGGCAGTCTGATTTCCTCTAAAATATCTTTTTTTCACTGAATTTTCTGACTTTTTGATTCTTTGACCACTGACTCACATTGTCTTTCCAACAAACATCCTGAGGAGAAAATGTGCACATTATGTCATGCCTTTTCTTTGCAATAACTTCATGCCACCAGTAGAAATAAGTGTCTTGTCAAAAAATGTGCTGGCCTTAGAAATTAAATGCAAGTTTAATCCTTCAGGCCTATTAAAAGAAATGCCCCCCCGCCCCCCAAATCTGTCCCACTGGGTCACTGAGAATGTCACCTAAATAAAGCCTCAGGATCGGTTCAACATTATCAGCATATATACTTCGTTAAAAAGACAGATCTGCAGAAAGCACTCTTTATAGTGCTATACTTAGAAGCCAAGCACTTTGAGTACTACAAAGATACACTTTTCTAAAGGCATAAAACCTTCTGTTTAGGATTTCATCTTCAATGTACCACAAAATACATAACCCCTGAAATGATTTGGTTTTTTCTATTTCATACTGAGGTTACAAAACAATGTGTTAACATGGGTAGCACAACTGGGTAAAAGCATATTTATTCATTTATTTCTGCTGTGGGCAGAAACCTGGCTGAATGCTTACAATAAGTGTTTTGCAATAGCCATTAGTACATTGCCAAGGCACAGTAGGTGGATGTTATTGCCTGCACATCTCTACTGAAAACTCAAACTTTCTAGCATCTTAATGGATTACAACAGGGGAAAAGGAATCATGATACAGTTTTATGATACAGTAGTTTTTGCATCAACACGAAATTTCATTGATTCATGCTCTGCAGGTATTTGCGTGTCATAACAGAATTTCTGTCTTAAGAAGTTCCCCAGTGCATCATGGAAATCTCACTACTTTTTTTTTTTCCTCCTGATCCCTCTACCCTTCTGTTCTGTAATGCACCAGGCCTGTGCTGTCAGATGACTTCTGATATGAATGGCACCAATAAAATTTTGGGCCTTATCTTCAGCAACTCATTTTTTTGTGATTTTTGGTAATATACCTTTAGGCTACAAAACATCTATAGGTTTTTCCTCTCTACAGGATGTGTTGTCCTGTATGCTTTAGCAGTTCACTGAGCTGAGCTGATTCAAATGAGCCTTGAAATGTTAAATACAACTTGTAATATCAAAGGTTCTCATATCAAATAATTTTCTTCCTGTGGATCCTAGGGAGATTAAGGACTCGTGCAGGGACTAAAATGTCCACTACTCACATCAAATATCTCAGCATTGGCTATATCATTATCTGTTCATTGAAGGAATGGCTAGAAAATACAGCTGCAGCCCTTTTTACTTTGTTTGTAAACCAGGTGAAAGGGGCATAGTATTAGGTCCATATAGCAATGAGCGAATGCTTAAACATTGAGTAACTGTGTGACAGTGTGACAGAAGCCTTCACGTACAACCTTGAGGTGGTGTTTTCTTTGCAACTGGTGGAGAAATTAATTTGGGGGTCAGACAGTAAAGTAAATGCAGTATGGCTGCACTTTGATTTTTCGTCCAGTCTGGTTATCTCAAAGCCCAGAGAAAGAAGTTGTCTCTTTTTCGTTGTTTTTCTGGTTTTGCTTTCATATCTTGCAGCAGTGTCTTTATAGCTTTATAGCTTGCTTACCTTTCTTTACTTCTGACCTGAATTAAGATGAAGTATGGTTTGAACTGTCCAAAATATCAGCCCCCCAAACACTCCTGTATTTTCTGAATTGAAGAGTAGGAACTGCCAGGAATTTACCTGCTTCTTTCCCACCCTTTGCTTTGCAGATGCAGAAGAGAGACTTGGACAAGAGTCCTCTTTAAGTTTTACATCTTGGATCTGGTCTGTTTATCAGTACAGCCCTTGTGTGTTTGCCATCATACGCAGGACAACCACACCAGTGCTGGGAGGCTGAACCGATCTACAATCCTAATTCTGGCACGTTCTTACTGACACACATTTTTGTACTATAATTAACTTTAATTCTCATATCATAAAGCAGGAATATGACTTCTATCTATGTGCTTCATGATAGTCTTATAGAAAACAAATATTTTGAAAGGTAATTAGTAAGTAACTCAGTGTGAAAAATACGGAGATTGTGTTTTCCAGGACTGGCATAATTGTAAATGCAGTCACACATGGAATCAAATGTTTCTAAAGATGCTATTTGAATAACTCCGAGAATGACAACAGGGTGTAAATGGCCATTACTCAATATTGCCAACAATTAAAAGAATTATATTAGGATATAAAAAATAACCCTGCATTTATTTCAGGGTCTTTGTTTAAGGAGAAAACGTGGAGTCTTGATACCACTGGGGAACAACTGTTAACTGCATAATGACAATCACAGTATACAGAAATGAGTAGGGAGTGTTTTAATGGAAAGCATATTGCCATTTTCCTTGCATTAAAAGTCAAAGGCAATTAAAACATAATTTAATTAGAGAATATCTTATCAGCTGTAAAAAGTAAAATTGATTGATATGCGGTATAGGGATAACGTGGCTGCTGCTACTTGTAAAATGATGGTGAAGCTGACAAATTAGTAACTTGATTTTTTTATTTGATAATTTCATATATTTTTATATTTTCTTTCACCACTGAAGGCATTTTAATTAGCTAATGTTTGATTGCTCATTGTTTGGAAGAGGGAAATGTTATAAATGTGTTGTGATCTGAAGAGTTGTTGGCATTCAGATTAAGCATCTAGCATGACTATATCCTGCTCTCTCATTACTAAAAATATTTATCTGATAATAGAATTTTCTTATAATTCTTTCTGTCTGTATTACTATCCAATAAGATGTTTTAGTCTCCAGCTTAAACATCACATGTAGCTGGAAAGAGGTCAGTGTAGCTCACAGCAGCTACAAATCAGTGAGCAATTTCATTTGGAAGAATCCATATCGCTTACCCAGGGGCTGAATTTGGCCATGCAAGGAATAACCAATCAGAAGTGATGAACGCTGACAAAACAGCAAACCTATTTCTATTTTTAAAATTCCACAAAAAAAGGGATAGCCAGGAAAATAAAATAAAAAATATCACTTTTACATTCATTAAATCAGAAATGTGTACTCAATCGTTGCTTCAGTAAAAATTTGAAAGGTAGCTTGAGTCCTTAAAAAATATTAACAAAATATCTAGGTATCTATTCTTTTCTGTTCTTTTTATTCTTTACGAGTGAAAAAGTCGATGACATGGTTTCATCATTTTTGGCTATTTATTTAGTTTTGTACTCATATTTCTCTTCTAATGAGAGAATATCACCAGACTAATGTCTACACGGATTACAAATTAATGCATTACTTCCTCAGAATAAGCACTTCTACAAGAAAATCCTAGGACACTCTCAAAGGACTGGTAAATAAATTAATTAATAATTTAAATTAAATTGGTCTGCAACACTTGACTACAAACCAGACGCCAGTGCTTTAGCGGTAGGATGCCTAAACTTTGTTTATAATCCCTCTGTCCACAGAACTTCTACAGCACTTGTATAGATTAACCAGATAAAGAATGAGAGAAAAATCTTTTGCTTGACTAAAATAATGTCTCCAAGGATTTTTTTTTTTTTTTTTAAGTTTCTGGTGCTCTTTTTTAGATAAAAATCCATTCTTCTTGGGTTTATCAAAGTCTTTCCTGACTGCGTCGACTGTGGTTTTTCCCTGTCAGGAAGATCTGTATAAATGCCCTTCTATGAAGCTTAGTTTTCTACATGGGCTAGTTTTTTTCAAAGCGGAGATCTGAAACAATAGGATATGATTCATAAGATGATTTCTGTTTTGGTCAAAGAAGAGATCAGTGTACAGGTACACCTTTTTATATTAGAATCCATTTAAGAGGACAGTTTTTCATATTAAATAGGTTATGAATAACAATGGTCTCATTTAAAAGCAAGAAAACATATAGAATTCTGTTTAAATATTGGAACAGCCTGAGGAGGGGAAAATAATTCAGAGAAGTAACTCAGTAGGTCTCTAACTTCACTGTGATACATTTAATAATAATAAAAAAAAAAGCTAAGGAATATCAATTAGTTGAGTTTCTCAGATTGTTGGAGACCGACAACTGCCCTCAGGGATAGCAGATTAAAATATATTTATATACTCTTCAATTATGTAGCAAAAGAGAATGAATGTTAGACCCTGCATCCTGGATGGGGTGTTTAACAGCAAGAAAGAAATCTGTATGAAAACAACATCACTGTGTGGTAAGATGATAATACATAACAAGTAGTACTAATACATTGAGATATGGTCCAGAGATTATTTTTCTTTTACTGAATTGTTTGTTTGTACATGGCAAAGACTTGGGTTGCAAGGAGGGGAGGGAAGGAGAGGGGACGGACAGGACCAAGGCTGCTCTGCAGTTCTTAATAACGCAAGTGTTTCTGTAGGAAGTGGTGCTTAGGACTTGGTTTAAAAAGATTTCATTTGAAAAGTCACACAAAAAGGTGTAAAAAAACAGCAGCATGTTACTAGAGACTCGTAAGTACACTGTTAGAAAAGTATATAACTAGTCTGATCTAGTCGAAGATGTCCCTGCTGACTGGGGGGGGAAGCGGGGGGACTAGATGACCTTTAAAGGTCCCTTCCAACCCAAACTACTCCATGATTCTACGAACTAATACCAGAGAGTAATTTATAAGTTTGTGAACAAAACCACTGAGAAAGCCTCTAGCTACATCCAAAGGAGATGTTTCATGAAAAACAGTGCAGTTACTAGGTCAAAAGCTTAAAGAGATAAAACAGCAATTTGTTACTTCACCAATTAAAAGTAATTGGCAAGTGGTAGTTACACAGCCTAATAAAATATCTCTTATTTTTACTGCTCATTATAAAATCTTTGTACTTCAGATACTTTGTACTGTGAATTTATTAAAAATATCTGAAAGCACTAGGTTTGCCAAAAAGGTATGATCACCTTTAAATAAGTAACAAAACAAAATCTTAGAAGTCGTGGCTGGCATGAGAAGTGTTCAGAACTGCTAGCTCCCCTCCAATTAATTTTACAAGATGCTTAAACCTTATATGCTAATCTATGAAGATAAAACCTTCCACAGTCTGTGTGTGAAGTTACCGTTGTTTTCCTTATTGCTGTTGAAAATATCATACGACTGTTGAATCAAGGTATAAAGAATTTAGCAAAAGTGCTAGTTCACGGACTTCATTTCGTGCTTTCAGTGTATTTCAGACGACTGGGTCTGGGTACTATCAGAACACATTCAGAAACCGCCTGCACACCGGTATTTGCAGCATCAGCCTTGAACTTAAGTATCTATAGGAACATAAGCTATACTGTGAGGAACAGAATAAGGTTCCTAATTTAAATGATCCAACTGTATTTTTGAGTCTTCATTACATTTACAGGGAGTCCTCTTAGAGCTCTAAGACAGCCAGCAAGACAGAAGCCTCCTCTCTTCAGTTACAAGATCTACAAGAGGAATATCTGCCCTTCGCTTCTTTTTTGCTTTGAGGGAGTTTTTTTTCTTTATTTGTTTGGGGGTTTGTTTATTTGTTTTTTACGAGGAAGAAAAGGAATACTTTAAGAAACATATGAGAGGAATCAAATGTACAGAAATACTTTAAAGTAGTTTTTTTAAATTGATTATCCAAAATAATTTTTGTTTAGCTTAAAATTTCCCCTGAAAAAAAATGAAGAATAATCCGTGACGTAAAGTAAAGCCATGTCTTTAAATATCTATTAAAAAAAAAGTTGACTACAAACAGACAATAAATTCTGGGACTGCAAATCTCTAACAGCCTAGAGGAGATGGATGATTTAAATAAAATACCATTATTTCAGCATACCAGTTTACATCTGGGAGACTGAAGAATGCTGGCAATATCCACCTTGGGAGCAACAGCCACACAGTTCAAATGTATGTTTTCCCCAATCTCCCTCTCCTGTTTAAAAATCCTTCTCTAATCATCTGTGCTACAATGCTAGCAGGAACATATCAGATGTTGTTATGAATTATATAGGATAAAAAAAGATTGAGAGGAAGGGTCTGGATGGTGTTAGGATGCATTTTTAGTATATAATGCTTCTTTTGAAAATGGCAGAAACATTGTTTTTTTACTAACGTAACCAGTTTCTTAAAAAATTGTTAAAACTTCCTAACAAAAAAACTATAAATAAGAAAATCGGGCAGGCAGTGGTATATTTCACTCCAAAGAATCCCAAAGCCCGACAGAAACACTACTGATCATGCAAAACTGTAGACTCTAGGATGATCACTGCCATTTAAAGGAACTGAGCACCACGTTCCCAGTGTCAGGTTTCTAATATAGTAAAAGAAATTCTCAAAAGTTCTTTTAGGCGATGGTAGACCTGACAAAAATGGTAATGGATTTTTGGCCAAGAAACTTAATATAAAGGCAAATATAGAAGAGATGTGTTAGTCAAACATAAGTTATTGGACTCAGTACAGAGTAAATGGATGAAATTACATGATATGCTATAGAGAAGGTCAGGTTACACAATCTAATGATCCCCTTTGGCCTTAAAGCCTGTGATTCTGTGAAACCCTACGCCTGCTGGAAGTCTGTAATTCATGTACCACTACTGATTTATTTAGAAGAGACCATACACAGTAATAATACCTGTGCATGATTATTCACGGTATTTGTCCATGAATTATGTCAGCAAAAATGTGTTTAAGTAGAATTATGACTTGCATGTTTTTAATTTCATGGTGAGATCAAGGCCTACGGAGGAGAACAGGCATATCAATTTCTTAAAGGGAAAGCATAAAGTGAATTTTTTTGTTCACTGTTTCCCACCATTGTTGCTACAAAGAAGGTGCACTGGTAATAACAAAGAGAGCTGGAACAGAAAAGTCCCAGGCGCTGTCACTGTAACATCCAAAAAATTGGTCTTTTCCAGAGACTTGCACCAAATACTGGCACTTCTCTATGTGTTAACATTCACATAATAGCTCTCACTAGAGATGGATTGGTGATATCACTGGGAATCTTGATAAGAAAAAGTCCCTTAATGTGTTGACTCCTAATGATTTACAGATGATCTCCATGCAAATCAAACAAATTTTTACAAAGAAGTCAAGCAGTGTAATTCAGTGTGAGCACAGTTCAGAGCTCACACATTTCTGATTCTGACTCCTGATTCTGTAAAATAGACATTTATTTTGTACTTCATAAAATGATGCAGCTCGCTTTTTGTTTTCAAGCTTCATTAAGAAAACAAGAAAAGTAGTAGATTACTAGATAAATACTGTAGAGCTCTAACCATAAAGTATTATAGCCTAGTAGAGCCTAGTGTTCTATGCTTGTGCATTCCATTTTATATGTACAATTATAAAACTGGTGTCTAAAGAAATCTGTGTGTCACAAACTTATAATATCTAATCTTAATTTTGGATAAGAACAAAAAGCAATTACGAATCCATTAGAATATATAGAATGGAAAATTGTGCATTTATACCACGTATATCATTCTGCTCTTACAAATATTTTGGGTGTTAAGTTTTAACAGCTTTTCCTCATTATCAAATTTTCAAAATAAAATCTTGAAAGTTACCTGAAGCTGTTCACCAGGACACAATTGTTACTTGTATAACATTTCCTACTTTTTACTATAACTAATCCAAGTATAGTGATATTTGGGGAAAAAAACCCTTCAGATATATAGTGGAAAACATACCATCCACTTACTAAAATAAAATGAGGAAAACTATTTTTACTTTCAAAATATTTTTTTATCTCCTACAACAAATTTCCACGTTCAATGGTATTGCTTAGTCCTTGCCTATTTGCTATTCATTATTTAAAGCATATAACAAATTGGAGTCATGTGATAATGTCAGAGCTGGCTGACATGATAAGTAAAACTATTTAAATGGCCACTAAAGCATGAATTGCAAATAACTATCTATCATAAATACACAGTTAGTGTATGAATATAGGTTACATTTGTGTCAAATTACACCAAAACTCACACACATAGCGAAATCAAATAAAAATTTAAATTTTAAAATGTTTACCAATATGTTACCCCAACCAAAGGTACTATTTTAAAACTAGTTATTTTCTGCTGGTGTATTCCGAGTAATGCCATGTTACAGTAAAAACAGTTCACTTTTTTAAATACTCTAACATTTAGTAAATGGACTAAACAGTGTTTCCCAAATGGCTGGTCAATAGCTTGTCATCCTGTTTAGTTGGCATTTCTAAAGGATTGCTTGGATATTTTATTCATATGTCGAGTGTTGCAATTGGTAACTATTTGACTAGATAAAATCCTGTTGTCCTGGTTTCGGCTGGGGTAGAGTTAATTTTCTTTCTAGTAGCTGGTACAGTGCTATGTTTTGGGTTCAGTATGAGAAGAATGTTGATAACACTGATGTTTTCAGCTATTGCTAAGTAGCGTTTATACCAGGTCAAGGATTTTTCAGTTTCTCATGCCCAGCCAGCAAGAAGGCTGGAGGGGCACACGGATTTGGGAGGGGACACAGCCAGGACAGCTGACCCAAACTGGCCAGAGGGGTATTCCAGACCATGTGACATCATGCCCAGTATATAAACTGGGGGGAGTTGGCCTGGAAAGGATCGCTGCTCGGGAACTAATGGGGCATCAGTCAGCAAGTGGTGAGCAATTGCATTGTGCATCACTTGTTTTGTATACTCCAATCCTTTTATTATTAATGTCATTTTATTATTGCCGTTATTATCGTTATTAGTTTCTTCCTCTCTGTTCTATTAAACTGTTCTTATCTCAGCCCATGAGTTTTACCTTTTTTTTTTTTCCCCCCCGATTCTCTCCCCTACCCCACTGGGTGGGGGGGAAGTGAGTGAGCAGCTGCGTGGTGCTTCGTTACAAGCTGGGGTTAAACCACAACACCTATAGGTTAAAAAACATACAGATTAAGCATTTAAATGTTTAGTTTCATAATTTAATACCTCTTTATAATTATACTGGCAATGAAAACAGGCAAGGTAAGGCCTGTTTCTGCAATAGTATTTTCAATTAGACCAGCAAACATTATTTGAAAAAGTTGACAAGCGTGTGGACATACAAGTCTTTTGTTCAGATCCCGAACCACCAAAAGCTAACGATACTAGTTGGCCTAATTAAAGATATTATCCCTCCTTCCACACCATGACAGTCTATAGCTCACTGCGTATGCTTGCCACACATTTCTGAAGGAATTTATGAGCAGATCTTCCTTAAAAACATTTCAGAAATACAGACCTGAGTACAGATGTGTGATAAGCCTGCAGTCATGTCAGAGACTGCGTACAGCAAAACCTGACCAACCCAACCTGTAAGCGTAATGAGGAAGAAACTACTTCATGATCAATTTGCAGTAGAGGGGCTGCAGTCAGGAAGATTCTAGGAAGCAGTGACTGTAAAGTCGAAGTTTCTTAGAGCTTCCTGCATTCCTGTTGTTATCAAAAGCAAGACCGTAGAAATGATCTGAGCCAGAATACAGGCACACACTAAAGTATGTGCAAGTGCTTCTTGAAAGCGGCTTCTTATTTTTTCAAGGATAGGTTATGCCTGTGACATAACATAGACCTATGTATCCTGTCACTTTTTCACCTGAAAAGAAAATCATGACAGCAGGATAATGTTGCTGAATTTTTTTTATGGGATAATTTATTTTCACTTCTGAAATCCTACCAGATATTCCTGCTTCTCAGAGATAATTTGTCTAGGTAAATGAAAGGATAGGAAATAGTGCTGAACAGCATACTAACTCTAGGAGTAACGTAAGACGAGGTATTTAAATCATGTCGAATCAGATACAGTATGCAGACCCTATCCCGCTCTCTCATGTACACATGAACAGTGCAAGGATACTTGCAAAATGCCACTGAGTTCTGCCCTTGCAGTATCTCTGCTATAGGTTTCTCAAGGGGCTAGCAAGAATCTTGGTCCTGGTTGGGATTACTACTTTCTTCCACCACTTTTAGCTGTGGCTGTATACTTAGTAGTTTGAACATCTGAAAGCACAGGAAAATAACTAGAGGGAAGGGCATAAATGGAAAGAATATCTAATACCCGGAGGCATTCTTCTCCAATGGACTGCTAGCATACATTGACCCTTGGTGGTTTATATATGCTATTTCTTGTTGAAGCCAGGAGGATTTTCATTCCAAACCTTTCTGGGAATGTTATTCCAGAGGCATACTTTACTTCACCATAGATACTTCACTGAATCTCATATTCATAAGCTATGGTGTTAAATAAAGCACCAAAAATCTTAATCAAAGTTATGAGTATCAACAAGAAGGGAAGAAGTAGCTAATAGAAGATTAGCTGCTGAACAAAAGTTTTCTATGATTAATTATATTATAGCGCAGTAATTTAGTTTCTCTCGATCTGTAACTTCAAATATCTATACTAATTAGTTGCCAACCTACAACATAATAAATGAGATAATGAAATAAAGATGTTTTAAATAGCCCTTTCTATTACATGTACGTTTTGCAGCACGTTAACAGACAAGATGAATTCTGATTTTTTTTTTAAAGGATATATTAGCATATTGTTATATATATGAATGCCAAATAATAGACTTCTCACAAGAATAATGTTCAACTACTAAATCCACAGGAATTTGGAAATAAAACAAAATATTGAATATTAGATGAAGGCTGGCACGGGTTAAGCTTACAGCAAACACGGAGACATCACACCTTTCTCCATCACATTTTCACCTGCTCATGTGGTGCTCACTTCTGCTTTGATGGAAAATTCCTTTGGGTCTTCTTGGTGTAAAGTTGTTGGTGCTTGCAGCAAAATTTGCAGAGCTAGTAGTGAATAGAGAATGTTTTCATTTGGTTGTTAAGCCGGAGAAATATCTACAGCATTTTTCACAGTTCATGAAAGAGACCATCACTCTTCTGTTAGCTTTGTTCAATTTGGGAGCAAGTTATACAAGCTTTTTTCTTTTATGGATTTGTTTGGAAAAACATATTTCTTTTTCTGAATTTGTTTTAGAAACTGCAGTTCTTAGATTCCAAATGTATACAAAAGAAATCTGCAGTATTCCCTATGTAAGCTAAAGAAACTCTTAAGGAGCATTGCACAGACCGAGGCAGTATTATTTATTTTGCTGGAAGCAGTGATGACAGTTAAAGCACGAGCTTGTTTTATATATCAACCTTGCATGTTTTGCTGTCAGCTTTGCAGTTTGTCATCCACAGCTTAGCCTCCAAATGGCATGAACTTTGAGGACAGCATGCTGAAATGAAAGACTTGCTGCCTCCTATAGAGAAGAAACAAGGCCACCAAGGAATAGCAGAATATCTGTTTATTCCACTTTATGTAGCTTAAATTGTGGAAAAATATTCCATTATTAGTAGAAACATAATACAATTCTGTTAATGGCAGTATAATTTGTTGTTACTATTTGGAGTGAATCTGTGAGGAATCTAGCTAGTATAACAGATGATATCATAAAAGAAAATACTAAATGCAAAATCTGATCTACAAATGCAAAGAATGAGTTGGAGCAGCTGCATTAGCTTATTATAAATACTTATCAGAATTGTTCAGCTAGAGCAGTGTTTGCCAGCTGGAGTGCAGTTGTTCTGAGAGGGAGGTGAGATATCCCTCCTCTCTGTGTGGAGAAACAACGCAGTTAAGTGAGCATAAATGCACAAAATGGTATGGTATTTTATTACTGGAATGATTCTCAGAGACAGAAACATGTTAGACCACTTTATGGCAGTGCTGCCAGAGAAGTGACTGGCCAGTCTGGAGCACACTGATAAAGTTTAGTCTTCTATCACTGCAATCTTTTTATAAACATTATCGGTTGTTGGCGTTTTTTTATCCCTGTTATGAGTGTCAGTTATGAATGTATGGTCAGTAAACTATCTGGGTATAACCTGCAGAATTTTCTCCTAGTTCTGCCAGGGGATTGAATGGCTCAGAATGGTTCGTGTCCTGAGCCATTTATGACAAGAAACTTCCCATTATACCACATTTACAATTTACCCTGCTAGGTTATCATGGAGAATATTCGTTTGCAAGGTGATAAAAATTAGTATTGCGTGAATTAAAAAGAGATCCAAGCATCCATCAATATTTAAAATAAGCGCAAGAGGGCTTTTTCATTAATTAAAACTGGCATACACTGAGTTTATTAGGCTGAAGGCATACAGCATGTTGGTCATTATGCTACAATCAGTTTGAATATGCTAAAAACACAGCAGGAGACTAAGTTCACGCAGGCTTGCTGTTATACTGGTCAAACAGCACTAATCAAACTGTTTTATTTGAGGTTTGATCTAAAGCCCATGAGAGTCTGGCTATTGCATTCAGTGGGCAGGGAGTTCGACCCTTGATGAAACTGAGCACTTTATCCTTGTATAATTCAATTACTTATGTCACTTGCTGAATATATTATTTCTTAGATAATTCTTTACATGTAACCACCAATAGGTAGAACATCAAAAAACCTCAGACCATTTATTTTTGTTGTTTTCTTTCTCAGCTCCTTCAAATCCTGCTTATTACTGCCTCCTGCTTCTGCTATCACCAGTGGTTTTCCTGTAACAAGAAATATTTATGATATCATCGTGAAAGGCTTTCATGTGCTTTTAGTTACAATACACCACATCTCTTATGTTCATTTTAGAAAATGATATTTTAGCAACTGGTATTTTATTAAATTAACTGCTGCAGCGTGGCCATATTTTACTGTGAATTGCAGGTACTCAATATGGTCACGCATGTCCACATAAAGGTGGCACCAGCTCTTTTTATGACAGTTGTCCATGTCTGGTGAATTTGACCATCACCATACACAATCACACAGAATCACAGAATGGCTGAGGTTGGCAGGGACCTCTGGGGTCATCTTGTCCGACCCCCCTGCTCAAGTGAGGCCACCTGGAACTGATGCCCAGGACCATGCCCAGACACCTTTCAAATAGCTCCAAGGATGGAGACTCCACGACGTCTCTGGGCAACCTGTGCTCAGTCACCCTCACAGTTAAAGAAGTGTTTCTTGATGTTCTGACAGAGCCTTGTGGGTTTCAGTTTGTGCCCACTGCCTCTGGTCCTGTCACTGGATGACCCTGAAAACAGCCTGGCTCCATCTTCTTTACACCCTCCCTTCAGGGATTTGTACACATTGATGAGATCCCCCCCAAGCATTCTCTTCTCTAGGCTGAATAGGCTGAACAGTCCCAGATCTCTCAGCCTCTCCTCGTCTGTGAGATGCTCCAGTCCCTTCATCATCTTAGCAGCCCTTTGCCAGACTCTCTCCAGTAGCTCCAGATCTCTTTGTACTGGGGAGCCCAGAAAAGGACACAGTGCTCCAGATACTGCAAGAGTCAAGTCTGGGAAACATTTATTCACAATAATACATAAACTAAAGCATAATGTAAAAGAATTATGAGAACTTATAGTTTGAAGAAAAATTTTTAAAGTGGAGTCTGAAGTTTCTACATACAGACATCACTAAATGAAGGGAATGTGATTTCAGGTTCATAACTGAGTAGACAAATAAAGAGATTGTTTTGCACTTTCTAAATAACAGAATAGTAAGCATGTCTGCTGTGGAGAGGATGAAACACAGCAAATCATCCATTAATAAGTATCTATTTTCCTTGACAAATGCCTAATTATTCAGCAGAGTAATTTAATGTTCTGTATTAAGCTAAGAGGCGCACGGATTAAAATACCCACATCAATGGGCTCTGTTCAGTATTCCCTACTCACTCCCACCAAAACATTCACAAACCTCAGTAGGGAATTTTCCTGAGAAGATCAGCTAATAATGTATTGTACCCTGCAAATGAGCCCTTAAATCTCTGAAGTTGATTTTTGTCTACCAAACCACAAAACTGTCTTTCTCTCCTTCTTCTGTTAAGAATCCTCTCTGCCCATGTATTGTACCTCTACATCTATGCCAAGACATAACTCCAGCTATTGAATCTAGAGAATGAAAATATCACAGTTTAAGGCAAAGAAAAAAGCTAGTCCTTGTTAAAGAGACTTGAATAAAGCCAGTAAGAAGTGCTTATATTTCAGGTGCAATAGAAGACTGAAATTTGGAGGCCTGTGGAAACACTTGAAAAGCAGTTAGTCACAGCCATAAGAGAACCAGTAAAAAACGCTTCCAGTGTGCCAAGCAGGAAGCCTGTAAGGGAGACAGTGCATCTACTGGACCAACAGGAACTGAAAGGAACCACTATGTAGAAAAGTGGCATTGCAGAGTAGCTAAATGACAAGTCTGTAGAGGTCTTCCCAAAAATATTTGAAAAAAAATACCTACTTCGAGGTCTAATGGTCCCAACCTTTTGCTCAATGCCAACAGTAGGAATCAGGATGAAATCAACTAAAGGAAAGGGACTTGCAATATTATGAAACCAGGGTCAATGACAAATTATTTTATAGTATTATTTCCATGAAAAGATGAGGAAGTTTTAGCCATTCTAGAAGTTACTGTACAGGAAATTGGTAATTGCAGTAGCTTAGAAGTTGCCAGCACTGTGTAATAGTGAACTTAAAAAGTAAGCAGCTGAACTTCTCACAAGGTATGCTATTTATTATTAAAAATCAGGGAGAAATGGGGGGTAAAAATGTAGCTGTCTTTAAAAGTAAGACAAGCAAAGCCTGCATCAATAACAGATAACTGACTAACACAGCAATTGAAGGGCAGTATATTCATCAAACACCAAAACTAGTACGGTATCATAGGGTCAAACATCTTTAATCTCCAATTTACTGTATTAAATGAAGAAGCATTCAGTTGGAACATGCAGAGATCACATTCCACATACTCTAACACATTAAATGTCAGTGGAATTAGCTATGAACCTGACCTAGAAAAAAATTGTGTGTGCTTAAAATTACAGAATATCTACATTTATATCCTAATGCTTCCCTCCCCTACCCCCCCCCACCTAATGTCAAGTTCTGCTTAAGTACTGCAGATACTGGATCTTAATGACTATACAATTTTTACCACAACTGGGATTATTAAGCAATGCCACCCCTAGCAGTGGACAAGGAGAAGGTAGGGCTATTAAGAGCCACACTTTTCTCTTAAGCCTTTTTCTGGTTTTAGCCAGTATTTTGTATGAGTCTATAGCAATGTTTTTATGTATTTATACCTATCAAAACAATGCAGCAATAACACCTTTCAGTCAAGCAGTTTCTTTCATCCAGGAATCTGAAAATATTTCCTATGCTTTAGTTTAGTCTTGCCTCCACAGAAGTATGCGCAATAGTGCTTTCTGCCTTAAGGCTAGCTTCAGTAAAGTACTTACATGCCTAATTTGTAAGGATTTCACTGAACAGGAGTGTAGAGGTTACACTTGGGCCAGGCACGGGCATGAGCGTATTTAGCATGATCGTCAATGTGCTTTTGGCCTAAGTCAGCCAGCACTTCCCAGACAACTCTTGCATGCTGCTGAGCTGAGAGCACTGGCCAAAGACCACTCCCACCCAGCCTGTTTTGGATATACGAAAATCTAGCTATACACATGAGAATGATGTCGTGCCAGATTCTGCCCCATTTTCTTTACTGTATAGAACCCTGTCCTCATGTAATGCATTCTTATCCAATAACCATTTAACATAAAATACCAAAACAGTGCAGAGAGACGAAAGCTGAAAGGAAGGACTTTCTGCGCTGCAGTCCATGCTACTTCTTGTGCCCTTTCTCATCCGTGGAATAAGGCTCAAATTCCCTTCTGCGTCATAGCAGAACTCCAACTGGAGTGTGAGAAAAACACGAGAGGGAAATCCCCCATTAAAAAAGATATTGAACTCAGGGCCTCCATTGCCTTGGAGAGAGCCTTCTTTTACAGCAGATAAAGCGATGGTATCGTTGTAGTCATGATAACGAAGGGTACAAGCAAGGTTTGAAGGAGAAGTTATTATCTTTCTAAGGCTAACGGATGTAGTGAGACAAAAAATTACCTTTTTTCAGGTCTGGAGGTTTGCTGGCAGGTAGGATGAGCATTGGTAGTACTACCACTGCCTTCCAATGGGCTATGAATGAATATGGAAGGCTGTCAGAGTATCCATCAAGGACAGGGCTAGGAAGCGGGACAGATCAACCCCAAATCATCATTGCTTTCCCCCTTCCAAATGATTATACATCATCATCTCTAATCACCTCCAGGCCAGTGATGAGCATGCATTAAGCCCACTTATGCAGAGTGTATTAAGCATGATTACACATTACACTGCAAGGTTATAGGAAATACATGGATCGATGTATAGCAAGGCTCCACATCAAGGCTCAAACATTCTTTTGACAGCTGCAAGGATTTTTTTTTTACTTCTTAAATTTTTGAGGTAAGGGTAATTTAAATATAATTGCTTAACATCAGGGCATGCTATCCTAAACGCGGTAGTCTCAAACCTGGGGAAATGTAGTGCTCTCCAAACATCCTCTCCAGCCTATATCTAAAGGGTAACACAATACACTTTCTTTGAGCTAAAACTGGGAAATGAGTCTGCAAGGAGGCAGAGTCTCCCACTGCTCTGCGTTGCCCAGGATAACTTTGTAGCTGGCAGCAGGACTGGGGGAATAGACCTCAACTCCCAGGCTCCAGGCAGCTTAGCACTCGGTCGCAGCTACATTTTGTGCAGTTCGCTCCGAGTGGGCATGCAGAGCCGCAGAACCGACACATTAGAAAGGAGGAGGGGGATAAAAAGAACCGATGCAACCTGCAAAGTTTTGCACAATCTAAGCATGGGTTTTCAGGAAAGCATGTTTTGATTTATATTCCTATACTTCTTTTAAGTTCATTAGTGGATTTAGGGCTTAGGTTCTATATTGTGTTATGAACAGCAACTTATTTCTTAACCGGTCTCTTTTGCAACCAATAACTATTGTCTCTTTTGTAAACTGCAGTCCCCCTTGTTACCAGTAATATGTGTTTTGGGGGAATGATTTAAATGACAAAATGCTTACTTGTAACAACAAAAGAAATGCTACAATGTAAGCTATATTTTAATAACTGAAAAGATCTTTAATTAAAATTGCTTTCCATTCAGGGGCTGGAGTTTTATTTAACCAGCTGCCCTATGAAAGTTATTACCTAGAGTTTTCATTTTCCCAGTACACAGCTGCAGAAAAGATTTTATTCTGGTGAATGAAGGTCTGTACAACAGCAAGGACAAAGCTCACTTAAACTAACAATGGAGCCATGGCAAAAGTCATAACCTTCTGCTGTCTTAGGGGAAGCACACTTTCTGAATATAATCTCTCTGATTATGCCTAGTATGCAAAATGCAGTTTTATATCTGCAGCTCAAATAGATTTCAGTATTACCACTGAATACTAATCACTGATGCAAAAAACGTACAGCTCCCTCAAGGCATTTCAAAAATCTTGATTATTTAATCAGTGCTCTTGATTTATAAGGCGAGCTGGTTGATGACTACCAAAATGTGACACATTGGACACTATCCAGATGGAATGCCAGTTTTCATTTGAGGTTAAAGAGGTAAAACTCTACAAGAGAGGTTTTCCAGTATCCTGGACTAGAGCTAGAGTTATATCAGATGATAAATAAAACCTGGCAGTTTGGCTTGCACATAATATTAAAACAGAAACTTTGCTGAACTGTCAGTTGTAAAATGAAGTAATCAACTTTTTTTCTGATTATCCTCTGTTTCCACTATGGGCTTTTTATTTATTTCATGTTTTCCATCTTAATGTTCTCTTATCTTTTTAAATAGCAGTACTTTACTTTTTTACAAATATGTAAGCGGTGAGTGCTGCCTTTTCATAAGCACGAATTTCCTAACCAGTTGGATGCAAAATTTGAAGAGTTCAGTTTCCTTCCCCCATAACTACAGATTATGTATTTGAAAATAATTTTGTGTTTATATCTCTATATATCAATATATGCTTAAGTATATATGAAAATAATTTTAATTCCTGCTTTAAAGTGCAATGGAATAGTCACAAATTATTTAAAGTACAGGTACATGAGTTACATTCATTTCTGAACAGGTGTTACTACCTAAGTTTCTTGGACAGTCCCATCTCCATCTTTAATCATCAGCAATGATAGTCTGTTAAAGAAGACTCCTGTATAAAATTTCCAGCTGTTTTCCTGTTAAGACTTTAAGGAGCAGAATGACTTCAAATTGGGATAGCAAGGAATTAAATTCATATTTAGACACCTAATTCTAGGCCTGACCCCTAGAAGTTAGCCATCTGATCATTTTATATACTTGCCTGTATGGATATATATTGAAGTACTTAATGCCTTCTTTGCTTCAGTCTTTAATACTGAGACCAGTTATCCTCAGGATACTCTGTCCCCTGAGCTGGAAGGCAAGGACGAAGAGCAGGATATACCCCCCTTAATCCAGGAGGAAATAGTTAGTGACCTACTACACTGTCTGGACACTCACAAATCTATGGGACCAGATGGGATCCATCCAGGAGTACTGAGGGAGCTGGTGGAGGTCCTTGCCAAGCCACTCTCCATCATCTATCAGCGATCCTGGTGAACGGGGGAGGTCCCAGAGGACTGGAGGCTTGCCAATGTGACGCCCATTTACAAGAAGGGTCGGAGGGAGGATCTGGGGAACTACAGGCCTGTCAGCCTGACCTCGGTACCGGGGAAGATTATGGAACAGTTCATCTTGAGAGCGCTCACGTGGCATGTCCGGGACAACCAGGGGATTAGGCCCAGTCAGCACGGGTTTACGAAAGGCAGGTCCTGCTTGACCAACCTGATCTCCTTCTATGACCAGGTGACCCGCCTAGTGGATGAGGGAAAGGCTGTGGATGTTATCTACCCGGACTTCAGCAAGGCCTTTGACACTGTCTCCCATGGCATACTCCTTGGGAAGCTGGCGGCTCATGGCTTGGACGAGTGCACTCTTCGCTGGGTGAAAAACTGGCTGGATGGACGAGCCCAGAGGGTTGTGGTGAACGGGGTGAAATCCAGTTGGCGGCAGGTCGCAAGTGGTGTTCCTCAGGGCTCGGCGTTGGGCCCTGTTCTGTTTAATATCTTTATCAATGATTTGGGTGAGGGGATCGAGTGCACCCTCAGCAAGTTTGCAGATGGCACCAAGTTGGGAGGCAGGGTCGATCTGGTCGAGGGTAGGGAGGCTCTACAGAGGGATCTGGACAGGCTGGATCGATGGGCTGAGGCTAATCGTATCGAGTTCAATAGGGCCAAGTGCTGGGTCCTGCACTTGGGTCACAACAACCCCACGCAGCGCTACAGGCTTGGGGAAGAGTGGCTGGAAAGCTGCCCAGCGGAAAAGGACCTGGGGGTGCTGGTTGACAGCCGGCTGAATATGAGCCGGCAGTGTGCCCAGGTGGCCAAGAAGGCCAACGGCATCCTGGCCTGTATCAGAAACGGTGTGGCCAGCAGGAGCAGGGAGGTGGTTGTCCCCCTGTACTGGGCACTGGTGAGGCCGCCCCTCGAGTCCTGTGTTCAGTTTTGGGCCCCTCACGACAGGGAAGACATGGAGGTGCTGGAGCGTGTCCAGAGAAGGGCAACCAAGCTGGTGAGGGGCCTGGAGCACAAGGCTTATGAGGAGCAGCTGAGGGAACTGGGGCTGTTTAGTCTAGAAAAGAGGAGGCTGAGGGGAGACCTTATCGCTCTCTACAACTGCCTGAAAGGGGGTTGTAGCGAGGTGGGTGCTGGTCTCTTCTGTCAGGTGGCTGGAGATAGGACGAGAGGAAATGGCCTCAAGTTGCACCAGGGGAGGTTTAGATTGGATAGTAGGAAAAATTTTTTTACTGAGAGGGTTGTCAGGCATTGGAACAGGCTGCCCAGGGAAGTGGTTGAGTCACCATCCCTGGAGGTATTCAAAAAGCGCGTAGACAGGGCACTTCAGGACATGGTTTAGTGGGCATGGTTAATGGTTGGACTCGATCATCTTGAAGGTCTTTTCCAACCTAAATGATTCTATGATTCTGTAGATGCCTAATGTTTCAAACTAATCTTGAAGGTATGGTCCGTATTAGAAGCAGTGACCGGCACTTAAATATTCAAAGCAACTACAGAGAACTATTTTACCAAACCAGTCCTTTGTCCGTGTTTATGCTGCAAGTGGGCGGCGCAAGTGGGGGACCCGGAGGCGCCCAGAGCTGGCGGCAGTCTCCCTAACCAGGCGGCAGCGCAGGCTGTGCCAGCACAGCCGGCCTCCTCGCTGCACGCGGGGGGAGCCAGCCTGCGCTGCTATGTCCGCTCTGTTATTTAAATCTGAGCTGTCAGTAATAAAGCTAATATATTGATGCAGATAACCACAGCTCCGTGGCAAGTGGTCAGCCTATCATTTTGGCAGAACTGACCATGTACCAACCGATAAGGACAACCCCTGCGAACGTACAAGCAATTTGAAGGTTAAGAGGCACCCTAGAAGGCTGGCTTGGAGGTTAAAAGCATCCTCACATCCCAATGCAATCCTCTCCAGCCTTCTAAAACTGAAGTGACTAAAATTATAATCAAAACATGGGAACTTGATGGAAAGTTTAATTATAAATAAGCATTAAAACTATCAAAAGCCGTCACTCCGACACACCGTAAAGTTACATCAACCCCAGAAGCGACAACTGAAGTAAAGGACTTGCCATTAACCGTCCCGTGCAGCGAGTAAGAAACTTCCCTGGGAGTTGACGGTTCGGTGAGGGGCCCACTACCGCGGAAGCGGGAGGTTGGGCGCGGGGGCAAGGGCAGGATCGTCCCTGGGATCGCGGGGGCAAGGGCAGGATCGCCCCTGGGACCGCAGGGCCGGGCTGCGGAGCGGGCGCCGGGCTCCCGGCCCTCCCGCCGCCCCTCGGAGAGGGCGCAGCTGGGGCGGCCGCAGCCCGGCTGTGCAGGCCGATGCCCGCGCAGCATCCGGCCTCGTCGCATCAGCGGTGCCGGGGCACTGCATAGTGCCGGGGCCCTCGGCCCCTCGCCTCGCCGCTAGAGATGCTTTCGTGTCACCTTTTCCCATACCCGCGCAGCCCGTGATCCTGCCCGCGCAGAAGCCGTCGGGGCTCGGCTCGAGCTGGCGGGGTGCAGCCAGGAGCAGGCGGCAGGGTTAACGCAGAGACGTGAAGCTGCGCTTTAAACTAGCTTGCTTGGGCACGAGCGGCAGCACCGGCCGGAGCGACGCGGAGAGCAGCACGTGCTGATTTACTCCACGTGGCAGCCTTGCTGATTGCAGCACAGCCGTACGCTTTCAAACCGCCTCGCGTCTGACTCCTTTGTTACGTTCTTCCTTCGGTACCTGTGCGACTAATACTCATAAAACATTGTTTTCTTTCCTCATTTTAAAAAGTTTGCTAGAAATGTCAGTAGTCTGTATTGCAATGGCACAACAAAAGGAAACACGGAGAATGGCGGATGGTGACCAGAGCCCACGGGTGCCCTTCCCCACCGAACGCTGCCGTTGCGAAGGAGCCGTGCACGGGCAGCTCTGGCCACGGCAGCCGGGCGCCAGGCAGGCAGCACCCCATATGCCAAACTGCTCCCAGAGTTGTAACAAGTGACAGCGTCACCTCCGCAGAGGCCTCACATCTAGGTTTTGGCAAAACTGCAATTTGCATTCTGTTACGGAGCCAAAACATTTTAATAACTGCAAGAGTTCACTTATAAAATCTGTGTTGTTTGGGCTTGTGCCCTTTATAATTACATCCCTATATCTTTCTCTGTACATGTAGATTTGTATCATCTGAAGCTTCTGAAAGAATATCTTACTTGACTGGACTTGTGGGTAACGCAATCATGGGGCAGTTCAAATAGCTGCATTATTCCATTTTCTGTCAGGAAGCCAAAAATCTGCTTGAAACCCAGATGGCTATTCTTTCCCTCTCATCATCTAGCTCCTCAGCTGATCTCCTCACCATTTCAACTTCATTCTCTGTAAGAGTTTTCCCTGAGTAGGGAAGCTTTTGCACCTTCTTCTTTAAGAGAACAGAGCTACAAACTGCAAAGTGAGGATGTTTTGATCGTATATAAGAATGTCTTACTGAAGACCGCACCGCTGGATAACATGCTGGGTGATTGCCTCAGGCTCTGGGTATTGCAAGTAACAATGTCATATATATCACAGGTACCACCAGGCCTTCTGCCATGAGTACAGCATGACAAAAATAGCTTGTAGGGATTATGTCCCCACGTTCCAGTCCTGCACAGCAGTACAGCAGGAAAAACACTGGAGCCAGAACTTGCCTATGCAGGAAAAGAGGTATCTGCTCCCCAGCAGGTTAGAGACTGCACTGCAGGGGAGAACGCTGGGGAAATCATAACCCTGAAAGAGATGGGAACAGGAACTTCCGCTTACACGTAGCAAATGACACCATCGCCCACCTTGCTTTATCCTTCCCCCAAGTCCCACCTAGCCTCACTACCTGTAACCACATCATGGAGATCAAAAAGCCACATGATTTCATAAAAGGCTCCATAGTTTTTGAACCTAGAAAAGGGAGTCAAGAATACTCTTCTGCTACCATGCCATTCTGTTTCTGCTATTTGAAGTGGGGCAAAATTGCAATTCTCCTTCACTGGACCTAGCTAAGCAAAGTTAAAGCCAGTTCTCTGGATGCATCTGAACCATCAAGGACTTCCTGAAGAGAAGGACCCTCTGTTACACCTCTGGTATAAAGCCACCAGGACATCGACTCCTGTCGACTTCTCCACATCCTGGTATAGACACATGTTGTGTAATCACATATTTAATCTTAGCTATGGTCTTAATTCTTCTACATCCCACTTCATTCCTACATATACATGTCTCTGCCTCCTTGAACCATTTCAATTTTTTTTTTTTTAAATAAAAAGAAACCAAAACAGTCTTGGAAAAGCACCTCCTAAGCATCATCTTGTAGATGGGGCTTGTGGTTAACAGAACATCGCACAATAGGGACAAGAAAATTATCCGAATAATTTCATGTACCTGACACCAGCAGCAGGATATAGATGCGTTAGGTCAGGACAGAGAGCTAACATATTTCAGGAAAACGTTTGGACTACTACTTTTAATGTGTGGGTAAGTGTACATGAAAGTTGAAAACGTCATTATTCTGAACTGCTGTTAAACCAATGACTGTGCAAAAATCTGACTATGTTCAAAGAAGAACTTTTCTGTTTCTTTGCTGCAACCCCATACTGCTGTACCAGAAACATAATGGATGCAGTGAACTTTTTTTTTTCCAGTTGATGGTGCAACTGCGGGAGGAAAGATCATATAGACCTCCCATCCTTCAGAGGGGCTGGGTTTAAATAAATGTTCAGCACTTCTGACTCTTTGAGCAAAGGACTTGCTACAGAAGTAGAAAGCAATATCTTAACATTGCCTTGCAAAATTCTGCTTCACAAATTTACCAACAGTAACACCTATACAGATAAAAGCTGTACCTGAAACATTAAACACATGTAGAATTATTAGTGAAAGCAATACTAAATTCCTGTTTTGAACAGTTATGTGGATTCCAATCTGTGCCCTACGTGGGGTATGTTATTTCAATACATGTAGTAGGAAAACAGACTACTTCCTTCCAGAATTTGTATATGCACCATATATCATTAAAAATAGAAAGTAGCAGTAAATTGACTTTATTAGTGGGAAACCTGCAATTTTGTAGGATTATGAAAGGGCAATAACACCTCAATCACTGGGAAATTCAAATGTTTCTGAAAATATACTGCAATATATGTATTAAATGTAGGGAGAGATAATCTATCTGCTTCCAGACAGATTATTCTGGTTTGCAAGGACAGAGAACTGAGAGATTTAATTCCTTCAATTTACACACACCTTTGTCAGAACTAATAACCCAATTCAAAGGCAAGAAGTTTCATAGTACTTAACTATGTGGCCTCTAACATGTCAGGCTGATTGAATTCGTATGATCTTATATTTTTAGTCATCAAAAGCTCTTTATTTTTCTTAATTAGAAACATAGATTCAATGCAACTTGCCTAGAAAATAAATTAAATTCATATACATTACCTCTGAGCAATGAGAGAAATAGCACTGATTGAACAGGGCTGTTTAAATCTCTGCGGTTGGCAGTGTTCATCAGTGAATTTGTTTACAAAGTGGAAAGAATGAGATGCTGTCAAAGAATGAAAAATAAAAGCTAGATTTCTTGGGAAGGAGACATCCGTCTTTTTCTATTTGTAAATGCTGACGAGCAGGGTTTAAGGAGGGCTAATGTCATCCATTCATCTTAATTAAAGAGTTAATTGCTCGTGTATCCTGATTTGGTTAGCTGATCTTAGTAGCATGAAAAGGGTTTGCTTCTATGTATTTTATTGACCTCTATAATGACATCATCAGTAAGACTCAGGATTTATTCATGCCTCAGCCTAAACTCATAACTTTAATAGCCTCCTACATGATAAAACTTTCAAGAGGGAAGGAGTTCTTTAGCATGGTGCAGAATACCGAGAGGTCTGTTCAGACCCTGTTCAGAAACTGTTAAAATGTCTCAGTTCAGCTGTCATTGAAGTATTACTTGAAAGTCTAGAGTCATGAAGATAAGTAAAAAGTAATTTTAAAGACTAGTTCTCAGCAAATGTATATATGGAAATAGCACAAAACATCTAAAAATCGCATATCAAATATAAGCAAGAGACTTATTACTATTCAATTTTTCACATCTGTAGTCGTAGTCAAGTAAGCAGTGACACAAAAACAGACAGGCGAGGCTGACAGCATGTTCTGTGGATTAAAGACCAAATTGGTTTAGTCATATGTCTTACAACACAAAGAGGGGAAAGTCAGATCTAAAGAAAGACCAGTTAACTAACTAGGAAGTCTATGAGGTTTTTCTCTACAATGTCTTTTAACATTTACTGCAACTCCTGATGGTATTTCTTAAAGATTCTTCACAAGAATTGAAATAAAATTTACACAAGAGAAAAATGGACAGTACTACTGCTTTTTGATTAATCAGCTATGTGGTACTTAAAAATGAAATAAAAGAATACATTAGAAAACATAATACATGATATTCGCTTATCCTGGTAATGAGTCTTCAGAACTGATCTATTTATGTTATGCTGCTTTCATGAGATCAATTTCTATTGCTAATAATGCACATAACTTACACGAAGGGTCGAACCGGCCTTTAAGAAGCACCATGCATGAAACGTAACTCATCCTAACACAGTCTCGTGTGCTGTGAGCACTTACTCGGGTTTGTAACAGTTACAGGGTAGGTCCTGTGCCCTCTCCTGAAATATCTAGAAGGCACTCAGAATAATGTGATAGGGTGCTACAGCTCATCTAGTTTTACGAACTTCATGGCGGACTTCACTTTGTGTTTCTTTTATGTAGTTTAAGCTTCTCAGCTGACTGGTTCAGAGGCCAGTACTGGCTCCCATGCTGTCTCTGACAGACAGGAGATTTTCCTTTTAATACTGATCAGGTTTCCGTGTTTTCTTAGAAAACTTCCTGTAAAATACAATAAAAAAATTTCTAACCTCTGCATGATATGAACACAAAACTACATTGCTCCTCTCATGGAAAAGCAGCAGGCGAGTCCAGGACATACAATAGGGTATGGTGCAGTGGACCATGTTACCCCAGACCAAGGTAGCCAGCCCCAGAACCAGAACCAGACTGCCTGTGTCAGCTCGATGCTGCCTCCAAACTAATTAGCACTGCTGAGAAGCAGTACATGCAAACCTGGACCCAGGAGCATGCTTTGGCAGCTGCTCTCCTCTCAGGTCTCTAGGACGATGCCGTGTGCCTCAGACACATGCCTTCAGCCGACTCGCGCATCTCTACAATTATGCAAGAGTGTGCAATGTGTAAAGGGAACAGCACTGGAGAGGAGGAGATTTGTTGGCTATCACCAACTCTAGAACTGCCCAGCTTGGTAACCTTTAACAAGTTGCTTCAGCTCACTCTGTCCCACTTATCCCCCAAATCACCTTATCTCTTTTTAGAGATACTTTGAGATTCATTCATGGAAAGGTGCTAGTGACAGTTAAGCAGTACTATTATTTCTGAATAGTTCACCACTGGAAAAGGCGGCATGGTCAATGTTTGGGGTTTACAATCAGAGAAGAGGACAACAACTGAGGTTGGATGGGGCCTTGGGAAGTCATCTGTCAACATCTGTCTGTTGTCTGTCTCTGAGCTCAACACAGGGGTTTTTCCAGATTTGAGAAACTCAAGGGTGGAGACTCCACAACCTCTCTGGGCAACCCGCTCCAGTGCTGGACTGTCCTCAGGGTGAGAATTTTTTCTTTATGTCAACAAATGTCTATGGCTGTGGAGAAGGTGGCCATGATAGCGGAATTTCTCAGTAAGGTTTAGATGCTGCTCATCATCTTCTTTTATAGCTCAGCTCCGATTAAAAGATCTTTTTAAATTAAAGATTGTTCCAGGTTTAGTTACACTCCAAGCAACCTACTCAGTCAACCTTTCTGTCATATACTTGTCAGTCTGGTTAGTGCAGAATCCTTAAAAAGGCTGACAAGAATAAAACTAATCTACCGCTCTGCTATTTGGGCCTCTGTGCAACAGTGTTAGCTTACAGAATCTCTGTCACATCAAAGCCGGGCACGGTGGCACTCGGAGAGCTCTGTAGGTAGGCAGCTGTAGCCCTGCCAGGAGCCCTGCCCTGTCTCCTGTGCTCCCCGACACCCGCTCGGTTAGCTCCCGAGTTCTCTGCGCTGCACCGCTCTGCTCTGACTGACCACGTCTGCAGTGCGGTGTCATGACCAGGGAACTGTTCCGACCACGTCTGAGCCTTCAAACCATGCCAATGCGTGCTCTTTCCAGGTCTTACCCATACAGGTCAGTGGCCCTGGAAAGACTTTTGAGCAACTGCAGCTTTTTTATTAATTTTAAATCTCTTGTTATCTCCAGTTTCTTTGTGTTCTCATGCCTATACTTAAACTACAAAGTTATTTCCTACACACTTAAGGGAGAAACTAAAACATTCTTAGATATAGACTGTGGACTAGGTGCAGTGACTGTCACTTTTGAAAGCTACTTTTCATAACATTAAAATAGAATGTGAGTAAAGAGAAAGGCATAACATTTTGTTGTTCAATGGAAACACTTCGGAAAAAAGCTGAAATAAAATGTCTAGTGGCTTGTGAAGTATTTAGTTCAGTTGTTTAGCAACAACACTTTCTGATTTGTAAAGCTTCTAAAATATCTTAAAATAACCTAAAAAAGAAAGTTTTTAGAGTTTTCTTTAACTAGCTAAAACCACCTGCTGTAGCTCGAATAGAGAGTAGAAGTTCCGAAGCACAACCTTCTTTTGAGATAACACATTTTTGAATTACTATACTGTAATTTTTGTACACTACATCAGGCAATGGCTAGTGCAACTTCTGACAACATTACTAGCTTACTAATAAACATGTGCATGAAGCGGAACGGCGCATACAAGTTATAATTCTGTGGCTGTGCCTAGTAACATAAACAGGTCTGATACCATCAGTTGAAGAACTGAGAAATTAAACCATCCGAAAGACTGATGTAAAGGATTGGACATGCTAAAAGAGATGGTGAAAAGAGGCTGCTAAGAAATGGAATGACATTCAGAAGTGAAGCAATAGACCAACAATAGTTTGTGAATGGAAATAAACATAACCATGAGAAAATGCTTCATCAACATAAGAGCCACAACAAAGCTGTGAATCTCAAGATAAGCAAAAATTGTTTTTGAAGAAAAAACCCAGTGTGCTAGGTAGGACTTCAAAGACTAGAAAAGATCTAATAGGCAGAAATGAATAATATAAAAATTACAAAAGAAAAGAGACCAAAAAAATCATGCTAAGCACAAGATCAACTTACTCTGTCTGCCTGGTATTACTCTGTTAACCCTTTGGTGCCAACACTGTGGGACCAGTTTAGTGATCAAAGAGAATGAATATTTCAACGCCACAGCAGTCGGCTGTCTTCAGGCAGCTCCACAGTTCCCCTCCCAAGCCTGCCTCTTCCACCCTCCACCCTGTGTTTTGCCCCAGTATGCACCTCTAGCAGCACCACCTGCAGCTTACTTCTCGGCTGGAAGGCACAACCGCTACCTTGCCCAGCTCTTTATCATGCTGCTCCCATGCCTACCCACAGAATGCACAACTGCCTTTTCTGAAAGAAGCCACACAAATCATTGTGCCCTGGGTGAAAAGCCCCCTCCATATTCTATTTCTAATCACAGAGAATAGGAGTCAATGCATTCCAAAGAGGTTCATAGAATGGGTAATTAAATGTCATACAGGTTCTAAGGTAGAAGATGCTGCTATTACAAGAAATACTGGTTTGCTAAATTCAAAAACACCGACAAAAACTATTTTTAACTGGATTAAAGGAAAACAGGCAGGTAAAGCGATGGCTTTATGCGAAATACACTGCAGCATTCTTTGGTCTTGGTTCTGAATCATTGACACACATTGAGGATTTCTGCCACTGGCTTTAGCAGAACAGAAGTAGCTATTAATGGACTAAAAAATTAGCTATTTTCTTTCTAGAAATTTCAAAATAATTTTGAATCCAGAGAAGATATATAACACCATTAATCTACAGTAAGATAGGATGGTAGGCAGAAATGGAGTTTAAATGGTGTTGGGGAAGCTGAAAACTAAGCGCCTACCAGACAGAAAACTATGCATAGAAAAAAAGATTTAAGCAAAAAATCGAAGTCTAACACATGTTCAATGCTAGATGAAAACAGAAATGAAATTTTCATGGAATTTACTTTCTAATGTCTTTGCATGTGGGCTTCTTTTTTTTTGGTTGCTTGGTTGGTTTTGCAAAATTTCATCCTGACAACTTATTCCACATCTAAGGACAGCAGACTTGTCCTGCTTTCAGCTGGGGTAGAGTTAATTATCTTCCTAGTAGCTGGTACAGTGCTGTGCTTTTGAGCTAGGTATGAGAAGAATGTTGATAACACTGATGTTTTCAGTTGTTGCTAATTAATGTTTAGTGCAAAGTCAAGGATTTTTCAGCTTCTCATGCCCAGCCAGCAAGAAAGCTGGAGGGGCACAAGGAGTTGGGAGGGGACACAGCCAGGACAGCTGACCCAAACTGGCCAAAGGGATATTCCAGACCATTTGACATCATGCCCAGTATATAAACTGGGGGGAGTTGGCCTGGGGGGATCACTGCTCGGGAACTAATGGGGCATTGGTCAGCAAGTGGTGAGCAATTGCCCTGTACATCATTTGTATATTCCAATCCTTTTATTATTACTGTTGTAATTTTATTAGTGTTACCATTATCATTATTAGTTTCTTCTTTTCTGTTCTATTAAACCGTTCTTATCTCAACCCACCAGTTTTACTTCTTTTCCCTATTTGCTCGACCACTGGGTGGGGCGGAAGTGAGCGAGCTGCTGCGTGGTGCTTAGCTGCTGGCTGGGGCTAAACCACAACAAGACTCCAGAAACTTTTCACTGAGAAAATCTTGATCACAATTCATACATTTCTAAACACCTATTTCAATCCCCTTTTCCAAGTGATTTTGGTAGCCATTGAAAAAGTGTATATTGTTTTGGTTTGGTATATAGTATGCCATGAAAACCAAATTCAGTTTGCAGCAGGGCCAGATTTTCTATAATTTGATTTTAGACAGTCATTTCCACAGAAAAGATCTTTTCTATGTCATTACTAATGACATTACAACCTTCTCTAGTTGCCCTCAAGACCTAGCTGCTTTGTAGCAGGCAGTATTTGACATCTTAGTTTGCAATCTCAGAAAAAGCCAAGAGAACAGAAACTGTCCTATCATAAAAAATGGCTTCAGAATCTGGTAAATAAATCACATTTCTGTGGTGACGTGATAGAAATTGGTATGTTTGAATCAAGAGTGTACCTGCTTTGTGATTAATTGTAGATGTCAATACCTAGAGGTACCTGCAAGGCAATTAGCACTGTACTTGCCTAAATGTCACCCCATTGTAAATACAGAATGGAAATAAATAGACAGATTGGCCTAGTGCATGTTGTTTGGATTTGGAACAAGAATCTCAAAAATGTGAATCCTAACTGAGCCAATTTTTTATTATATGCTGCTGATAAGCTACAAAAGACTTCTTTCTTTTTTTCTGGTACACTGTGAGGCTAGTGCCACCCATCTCTCAAAAATGACATGTGGCAATCCCTACTTATCAAAGTCATCATCATATTGATGAATCCTAACAAAAACAAACCGATAGAAATTTCTGTATTTACGGCTGTAAATGCTGAGGCTGACTGAGGTAGAATTTTCTTTGTCTTTGGAGCCCAGATTGCTACATTTTACGACACGCTTTACAGTGGCCATTTAATTTGATAATCCTTTTCTGTCCTGTCTTCCCCAATCTTATAGTCACATGAACAACTGAGAACAGAAATACAACTATAGACTGCGAGTTAAGGAGCTGACAAATAGAGGCTGATGTCACTGCTATACAGGATTGAATATACATTACCAGAATATCAAACCTGACGTTTAATAGTTTAACTTTTATAAAATGTAAACAATATAGTTGACCATCCCCTCACCCCTTTTGGGCATTCAATCATGTTTTTACAGTGGATTAAAATCTTCTGAAAAGTAACTGTATCTAAAGACTGGGGGAAGGCTTTTCTATTCCATTCTATAGCCAAGATTTTATTTTTTCCAGTATTTTTCTCCTTTTAACTATAACATATTAGCTGCTGGTGGCCTTTGGAAAGCTAGCGGATCGTATGATGCTGGCTCTCCTTCTTTCCATCTGCTAGCCTGCATCATAAGAAAACTAAAATATATGTTAAATATTACTTTTTTTTGTGAAACTAATTACTACAGATGCTGCAAGAATCTCACATGATCATAAAAGGTTTTGTGACAGAACTTCTTTGTTAAAGTAAAGCTTGTCTAGAAAGTTGGAAATCTTTGTCTTTAAGGGTCTTTCATTAGTAGCACACACTAAACAATGATCACTGCTGTACGATGAGAGACAAATTAATGAATCAAACATTACAGATTTCATCACATTGGCTTATTTGCATTTAAGCTGGTTTCCAGCTCTGTCATGCATTTGCTTTTAAACGAGCCCCTGTGGATAGTGCTGCAATGTTTGATTCATTAATTTGTTTCTCAGTGTACAGCAGTGCTCACTGTTCAGTAAACGGTGAAATACTTTGAAAATATTTGTTTTAACAACCTATCTTGTATTTTAACAAAGAAATAATAACCCTGAAGAAGGAAATGCTGGCCATTTTGTGACATAGCCCCAGCCAAATCTCCCAGTTGCTGCCCCAGCCCATCGTTACACCACTGTGATATTATCTGGATTAAGTCTTCACAGCTTGCTTTCACATATTCTACAATTTCATAAAGCTTTGAGCCAGCTCTTTGGGTTAGTATTATGATGCCCAATTCAGCTCCTGGGAAGTTAAAGGTGGCTTTAAGCCTTTACTCTCTGATCCTTGGATCGGTCCCAAAGAGTGACTTAGATCAGCCTCCCAGATGCTCGGTGACATTCTGCCACTACTGTGCCTCATACACCGGTTCCTCCACATTATAACAGAGTGGGCTGCTTGGCAGAGCCATCTCTGTGAGAGCTGCAGAACTTTGGAATTGCTTTTTGGTTTGTAACAGCTTGAATTTGGTGACCTTACAGTACGCTGAAAGCACCATCTGTTTTAGAAGAAAAAAGAGGCATGTTCCCTAGCCGGTCAGTGCACGGAGACAAGCGTTTTGGTAATTAGCTGGGTGGTTGAGTTCTCAAGTTCCTATCTGAACCTCAAATTTTTAAGTTTTTGTACTCAAATACAACACTAATTATACATGTACAGCTTTGTTGTAGGGATCATTGCTCATGTTTAATTCTAAAGAAATAAATACATGTAGCAAATGAAAAAGATGGAAGTTGTTTTAGTAGGCACTAGGAATTGGAGAACAAAACGCTTCTCTAGCTAGAACTTCCCTTCCTCTAACACGGCCATGATGGATTGCAAGGTTACAAAGGCAAGCCCATTTGACAAGAGGATACATTTGGAATATGAGATTCATGGAAATGAGGGCCTAATTAAATGACTTGTTTTTTTTCATGAAGCAGGCAGGTTTTCATATGTTGAGAAATGGAGTTAAGTAGCATCAGCATATTACACTGCACAGCCATTTTCCTCCCACTTTGCTTTTTTTTTCTTTTTTAAAAGACTCTGAGCAGTGTGTTATATGTGTTGAGCCGGAGAAAATAAATGTAATTGATACCAAACAAAAGAGATGCCGTCAAGACAGAAAGGCAACATCCTAAACCTACGTTTCAGAGGTCTTAAATGGAAATTAACAAAATTCTCACTTTTGCTTACTCCAAGTAATCCATAGATACAACTATACACTTAAAAAAAAGCCCTAAAAGAAACATTCCCCCCGCCTCACTTTCAAACACAACCAGCGAAGCTACAGCATGCCAAGTGCAACCAACACAAAGGCTACCTACCCTACAGCCAGAAGGGTGTGATACCAGGAGAGCCGAAGTGGGCTGTGTATGAGACGTTGCCCTCTGCTGATTAACACATGCAGAGCAAAGTTGTCTCCTGTTTCCATCACATCAGAAAGCCCCCAGGGAAGACTTCATTTTCAGTGTCTGTGTCGAAAGGGGGTGATGAAGTTTGTAAGGGACACCCATACCTTTGGAAACACAACTTGGGGTTTTCCCTAAAATGTATACCAAGTATTTTCTGCAGCAGAAAACTGCTTGGTCTTTCCTTACAAATGCAATAAATGTAATATTTAACCATACCCTTGGTTCTACCTGCAAGGAATTATATAATGCTTGTAAGGTGGGAAATTCTAAAAATTATTTGAAAGGCTGGACTCATTTTAATGTTTATTGTGAAAAGTGTACCTCATGGAAAAACACTTTTTTTTTTTAAACAATAATCTCCACATTTTTCTTCCTTGAAAGATCGTATTTCAGAAAGACAGATCAAATACTCTCAGAGAAAAGCTAGGCTGTCTTCATATGAACACAAGAATTTATAAATATTCTTGTAGAAGCTTGCACAATCCAATTACAAGACAATTTTATATTAAATGCCCAGTTTGGTCACTCTTGCTCAAGATACAAATCACTTGCTTATACACATAAGTATACTGAGTCAAATAAATACGGCAACAAATACTCTTTTAAAAAGAGTGGCAGTAAGATGAAAATGTAGAACTTGGTTTCAAGAGCGTGTTAACTACGTTATACTATTTTTTTCTCCCCAACTCTTCCACCGGACTCATATGGAGCTAGAGCAGTGACGACGGAGGATGAAATAAATCTCTTCATGAACAAATGTGTGTGCTGTCCTACTACTATCTTAATCACAAGAAACTCTTTGGCTGGTTGCTTCTCTAACTTATAAAATACCTCCAGTGCACAGCATGGCTTAGTGTCTTAAAATAGCTGACTTCATAACAAAGAGTATGTTGGTCTGTTTTCAGAAATTAACCATATAAAAGCCCCCCCAAACCCAACCCACGCTTAAAATTTCATACCCCTGTTAAGTAAAAAAAGCCACCCCCAAGCCTCCAAACAACCCAACAGTCTTAAATTGCAGCGAGGAACATTCACGTTAAACATTAGGGAGTTAATTTCTCTTGTCTAAATGAAGGCATTTTGAAGCCAGGCTTTTAGCCCCCTCCAGAAGGTGACTCTTCTCGGTTTAAGGTGGGTTCAACAACCCCTCTGACTCTCCACTCACTGGAGTACAAGCCCAGTTGACACCTGTATTTTAGATGGCAAAGTTAGGTGAAATTAGTCCCAACCTAATGAAATCACATAAAGTTTATTGAAGCGCAACAGATTGCTTACGGTGCCTATGAATTTCCATCACTCTTATTTTTTAATAGAGGCAGCAGGCTAATCTCTGTCAGGTATAGTTGAGGCAGAGTTTTGTATTAGGAGCTGCTATGAAAGTTAGCCATCATTCTGGTGAAATCTTCCTCAGCTCTTTCCAATATTTATATCTTCCATTTTATTTATTCACTGAAGAAAATTGATTCAACAAAAACATCAATGTGCAAAAAAAGTAATGGTCTTAAACTGTGAGTATGAAAGAGTCCTCCCATACTTCTCATTGATATCCTTTCCATTTACAGAAAACTCACATATCAATTAAACTCACCTGTTAATTAAAAGCTTGTCTGGAAAATTCCTTGCTAATTGGAAGCAAAAGAAAGTGTAAAAAGTATCTGAATGCTGAAGCTTTGAATTTTAATTACTTACTCCCAGGTTTGTTCGTGATCCCTCAGGTGTTGGCTGGGCAACAGCAAAGAATTGGAAAAAAGAAACAAAATTATTTTGTAATTCCTGCTGTGAGGAAGAAAATGTATTGAGAAGGCTTCCAATTTTCTCTTCTTATCTTGTTTAGATTTATTCTTTATTAATGTACTTATAAGAAAGTATCTACACACAAAGAAAAAAGATTCTGGGAGATTACAGGCAACTACAGTGAATAATTGTTCTACAAATTCGATAGTTTGGGTTTTTTCTAATAATGTGAGAGTTCCTATTGTGTTTCTCTCACAATGGAGAATATCAGTATAATTATAAAAGGGGGAATAATGCATATAAAATTGGCATAAGGGCTACAGGTTTTATCAGATCACTGATTATATATATTGAATTTGATGTGTTGTTTATTTTATAAGCATCTAAATAGAGAAGGCATTAGCAGATTTAATAAAAATTCTGGCACTCATAGGAGTTTGAACCCTTCTCTCTAGCTACCCATATAATAATAGCTAGGGTTTTTGACCGTTTTCTTTCTTTCCTACATTTTTCAGACAAATGATCTTTTCTCTTAACAGAGAAGGATACTTTATCTTAAGAACACGAGTCTGTAAACTAAATATGGAGGCAGTGGATAGTTTTTCTGCTTTTCCTCATAAGGATAATCACCCTCTCTGTCCCCCGCCTCCCCAAAGCCACAATATTTTATTAACCTGAATTTTTTAGTGTCCTTTTATTAAGGATAAGTATCTGAGATTCTGATTTGGATCAGTAACTTTTTTCCATTAAAAGTATGCATTTGTGACATTTTACAGAGGAACTTGAGTATTTCATGAGGTTTCTCATGAATCTTTGCATGTGAAAAATTGGGCCATCTGAATCAGACAGAAGATTTACACATTCAGTTCTCCAAGAACTGGAATGAGGACTTTCATTTTTTTATGACATACACACAGCATATGTACATCTGTTTAAAAAAGTTCAATTATCTGTTAAACTACTCTTGCAATTTAACTTGCATGCAAGTAGATGACAATAGCACATGCAATTGAATTATCTGTGTTCATATTATGTAGGTTTTCTTCTTCAACATACTGAAGTATGAGTTTCAAATTGTAAAAAAAAAAAAAAAACTTCAAAAAGAACATAAATGATAAACAGTTTATTTACTACATATATATATAAACCACATTCAAATACACTGAGTGAAAATACTAAGCAGAAACTGAACATACGTGAGTGTGGCTATTCAATTCTGATACAGGTTGTAAGACAGTTAAAGAAGCAGATGCTTCTTTAAAGTGCATTTAAAGGGCTGGTAATGTTAAATAGCTTAGATTCCACTTGTACCAAGTTCATGATGAAGGTTTCCTCATCAGATGACCAAGACTTTATGAACTGTAACAGCACAAGTCATTTGAGTGCTACTGTTTTAGCAGTATATATTCAGTTATATATTCAAGCAGAGAATTCTGCTCACTGTATTCAGCTAAAAATTTGGAATATTGTGCAATTCAATATTTTTAGGAGCCTTAAATAAATTAAAATGTTAAAGTACTTCAGGAGTGGACAAAGAATAAACTATAGGAAATTTTGTCACAGTTAAAAAAAGGAAGGAAATAAAAAGTAAAAGCAAAGAGGCCTCTATCATCCATTTTGTTTTAAAGCTGAATGTCTTTCAAATGGAGACAATATCTTGTTTACTGCAGTTTACCAGGGGACAGGCCTTATAAGCAGAATCTTATTTATAATGGAAAATGCCTTGCACCAGGAGTAGCCATGATACATTCAAATACCCAAGCTACAATTAATGAGACATTTTATGAATCTGTAATTCATAAAAGAATGCCTTATGAAAATTCAAGACATCAGCAGGTCTTATGTAGGTTACTTGTAAATATGACTTTAAAAATTAATACATATTCTTTCTGGAAGAATGAGAATCTTCTCTGAAAAAACAGCAATGCCATATGTGGCTGAACTTCAACCTTAAGAGCTGAAGTAATTTTTTAGCCATTTTGTAGCTAACACAAAGTGTAATTTCAAATGGTTTTATTTAAGAATTTATTCAAATGACAGTTATGTCTTCTATTGTTATTTATAAAAGGCCTTCCTTCAACATGGGATAGACCCACCACATTCACTCCAAGGTGATGAAAATGCCTTTTAGAATATTTTACATCCAAACAAAACCTCTACTCCAGTGACAGCAGAATGGACTGTAGACACAGCAGTATTACAACTAATCCACAAGTATCTAAGACAGTAAGGGTGGCAGGATGACTTGGATTATCCAAAGGGATGGATAACATCCATCACTCATATGAAATCCATCCCTCTCATTCATGACAAGTTATGTACGAAAACACGACGTGAAAATGTAACAGAGAAAAAGTTTGTGATACTACTGACCGCAGACAGCTGGGGGCTCTGAGCATGCCCCAGACCAAGGTGCACGAGGTGAAGCTCATGCTGGACTTGATTTCTTAAGATGTAATGGCAGTTGTCGAGCCAGGCTGGGAATGTCTACACTCGGGTTTTGCCTGATCTGCAAACTACATAATCCTTCCACAAACACCAACTGTTGATAGTGGATATATTAGTCTGAGAAAGAGAGAAATTGTTATGCGCCTGACACTTGACAGTCACTGATGCAATGAGTAAGTCACTGATGCAATGAATAAGTCACTGACAGTCACACAAGTCTTTTTATTACCAATTATAGTAGCCACTGGATTCTTTTATTTCCTTAGTTTTATTGATCCTCTGGAAATGAGGGTGGAAGACAGAAATTCTTTAAGAGTTTCTCCGATCATCAGGTTTTGCTTATATCTAAAGTATGAGGAAATGTTATGCATCCTTTTCTGTTTTATGACTGAACAACTAAATTAGGAGGAACAAACAGTGGGAAAATACATTGCAAGTTTTCCCAATGTTTTGCATTGCGCAAAGGCTTTAATAAAAACACCAGCTGGAAATAATGGTAAGTTCCTAGGAGAAATGGTAAATGCTAAAGATCATTTTCAGTCTAATTCTCATGAGTTTTTCTCTCTTTAGCACTAGTTTCCTATTTTTTTTTCCTTTCTTCTGTACATGAATTCTTGAATTATTCTTCTGTTCATATATACATTCTATCCTTAAAATTCAGACATGTTTAAACAACAACACAAAAACCTTAACAATTTTGACAATTTCCAGGAAGCACTTGTCAGTACACTAACTCAGTTCCAAATTGCTCTAAAAGTGTTATTTAAAGAGCAATAAGAAGTTCTTATTCATGCAGTCATGCTTTTTTGTTATTTGTACTTGTTGGCATCCAACATGAACTCCAATATTTTCTGCATATTACTGTTAATTTGTGCTTCATGGGGAGTGGCTGTTCTTTTCCTTTATAGCAGCAATCAATGACTACTTCTCAATAGTTATGAGACAGAATCCTATATAAAAATGGCAAATCATATTAAGCTTCTATATGATCCTTGATCTTTTGCCAGCATGTCTGATCTATTTCCAGAGTGCGTAAGTCAGGCTATGTGCCTTGGTTAATAAGTAAACAGTTCCTGTAAAATTTCTCTTTTCTCCTACTGTCTTAACCCTCCATGTTGTTTGAAGAAATCCATGTTGTATTTCAAACAGGATCTCTTCTTTTTTCTTAAGAGAACATTAGTAGTGTCTTAGGTCTGAAACTCTATAAAATGAAGCAAATCTCTTTTTGCTGGTGAAGCTTTTGGCAAAATATTTTTCTGTGTATTGCACAGTATGTTATCATCATGATCGGCACAGATTTTTGTAAGTCCCAGCAGCCTGGTCTCTTATGAGTGAGAAATTTCACTTCTCCAAATGAAGTGAAAGGATAATAAATGTGAGTTAGAATGGAAATCATTCTCTCTCTTTGCTGGTTCTATTCTTGGCAAATATGAAAAAATATATGTCATTATGATCAGTAATATAGACATGTATCGACTGAGACATGGACTATAGCTCCCAAAACAATTTCAAGTTGCCACTAAACATTTCAAGTGCTCAAATTAGAAAATTTTAGCCACTGCCAACTTGGTCTGCATTTGACACAACTTCTGCAAGCAATTAGTAATTGATTCTTTTTTTCAACTCAAATATTATTTTGGATTTACTGTTATATTTATCAGTATAACTATTTTAGACATACAAACTGCTGGTTTGATTTCTACGTGATCTGCTTTTCCACATTTCTGTCTAGTGCAGAAGAGGGAGGTACAGGGAGCCTTCCTCAGCACAGCCCTACCGATGCTGAGCTTACTGGTAGTACAGCACAGGAGACTCTTGTCAGCTGAACACAGCTAATGGGGGGTAGTATCAGCCCCTCCTATTTCACACCCAGAAGAGTGTGGGATGGAATCAAAAGCTGCATTCTCCAGCACTGTGCGAGACAGCTCTTTCTGAAATCTGGCTATTTTTCCAATCCCGCTAACGAAAGGGGAAAACAAAAATTCAGAATGTGAGCCCGTACTGTAAGCTTGTATACAAGGTGCTTCTGTTAAGACTGGGGGGTGGGTCACATTTTTTTGTACATCATGACTTTTCAGCAATTTGTGAATGCCCAATTCATATCAAAATATTATGGTGATGACTCTTGCTAATTTCAAGGATTTATAAATGCGTACGGAATACTTTGTCAGTAGAAAAGAAAGCACAGATCAATAGATCAGAGAGGGATCTGAGCAGAGCAACAATCATGCTATAAATGTCAGAGCTGAGCAATTTCCACACAAATAAAATAAAGCTGCCATCGGCAAACAGTTTCAGACTTGAAGCGTCAGACTACTGCTGTGTGACTCTGTTACAATCCCAAGGTCACTTACACGGAGAGCAGGTGGCGCGACACTCGGCAAGCCAATATCGCAGCTCTGCCTTTACATATAGTTACTCCCCAGGAAGACAAAGCTTAACACTTCAAAGTGACTTCCACACCCCACACCCCTTTCACAAACTAAAGAGTTCAAGTCAGGAACTTTTGCTTAACAAGAAAATGCAGAGGTTCTCTCTCTTCTGCCTAGTTTGTAACTTTGTCTTTCAAGTAGAGAAAGGAGAAATGGGGAAGATGCAACATTCATATCTTGTAATTTGTTACAGCCTATGGTTTCATATCCTCTCACCGGAACATCACAGGGGTCTGACAACTGATGTCGGTTTGCCTTCCGATACAGGCAAGTGACACCTGATGCTGAAAGTATCCGGTGGGCTCTTACATGAGAATCTGAAGAGCAAATGTGACCCTCAATCCTACAATCTGAGTGTTGTGCCATAAGATGAAAGTAAACATTTTAAGGTAGGAAAGCCAGCTATTATAGCAATGCTGGCTTCCAGTTTTTCACCCCAAAGCTGCTACTTTTTCATGAAAACAGCTCATTAGTAATAGACTTCTGCATCTCATCTACAACTTGAGATGGCATATCAAAGTCCTATTCCCCTCAGATATGGTTGTAGTTTCTTTATCATCTTATTTACCTAGAGGCTGACCAGTCTAGCTTTCCGTCCTACTGTTCAGGCCACCCATGCAAGTTATGTCAAATTAAACATCCCATTTTAATGGGATCCCAATATTCAATTAGAGTGTCAATCTCTGGAATCTAAAATATTATTCAGCATTTTAAAAGTAGTATAAAAGATATTCATTTAAAAATCTATAAGCTAGCTAAATAATGAATATGAGTAACAAAATCGTGTATTTGGGGATTTTTTAAGTTTGATAAGAGTGTAAATGGGAGATTTTCAGAAGAATTCAGCACTCAGGAGCTCCCCTCCTGCCATCTCCCTCCAGACATTCAAAAGTGGTCAATATCTCACATAATGAGAATATTTGAAAGTGTGGCCATTTCTTTCAGTATCTAAATGATGAATGAACTTTTTGAAAACATTGCCCTGCTGGCTCCAGCCACAATGTTCTGATGTCTTAGGTTAACAATAATTGGATATGAAACTTCAGATGTGATAACTGAACGGCTTTCATGAGCCTTAAATTCATAAAGACAATAACCTCTCCTCCTCAATGAATTCAGTATTTTCTATGTGAAATATTACCATAATTTCAGCTGATCTGTAATCTCTTTCTGAACCATGATGTGCATGCAAGTGTTGTAAGCCTCTACTCTTGTACAGGGTAACCAGAGTTTTCTGACGTTTAAAATATCTAGCGGCATGACAAGAATTTGTATTTGCATATACATAAGTCGTGCCAGCAAAACTAGATGAGTGACAAACCATCAACAACAAGCTGCAGCATTGCCTGTGGCTTTCACATCAAGCATGGCTGTGTATAAAAATGTTACACTGTTGAGAAAAATTAGCTTGACCACCACAGCCTCTGTTTTATACATACTCTTCTGAAAAAGAAAACGTACCTTTTAAAAATTCCTGTAAAGGAGAAAACTTTTTATTACATTTATTTGAAACCTTTTTGTATTGGCAATCCATTGAGGGGAAAAAAAAGTTTCACTTCTGATATGATACTTGACATAAGCTTCTACGTGAGGATTTTCTTTCCCATCTATCTCTGACTATCAGCAATGGTATCTCCTGAGGTTAAACCAGGCTGTATGATGCCTGTGAAAGGTTCGTTATAGCTTACTATTGCATCCCACTGGTGCGGCTTCCTTCCCTCACCTGAAGAAGCAGCTGCACTGTACAACAAAACTTATGGCTAGTGAGGATTAATGTCAGAGAAAAGTAAAACATGATTTTGTTTTCATGTGACTGATAGTGCATATATTCCTCAGAATCACAGCCGAGTCCACAGGGACATTTCATGCAGTTGAAACAAGCAACTCATGCAAACCATCTGCAGCTTAACCACATGACAGACCCAGTGGTGATTTCATAGTTGCCAGTGAAACAAACTCCGATTCCTCCCAGAGAGACAAATGCTGCTGCAAAACAATCCAGAACGTTTCACACCTTGGCGTATGAGTCTTGTGAGAGCTGACCGAAAGAAAAGGAGAATAAAGTAACAAAGAAACTAGAGCTAAAAAGGAAACTAAAGTAAACTTTTAAAAAATCCCTAAAGCTAGAAAATAATGCATAAAGTAAAACCACTTTTGTTGCATAACATCCTGCCTTGTTTCCAGCTAGTAAGGTTATGTATTGTATGAGACAGTGCAGTAAGTGCACAAGTGCCAAATTTAGCATTTTGTACTTTCGGCTAAGACATTTGTACAATGCAAGATAAAAATGGAATGTGGAAATAGGTAGGAAATTCCTTTGCTGAAGATTTTTTTATTTTTCTAATGATGTCAGTTTTTAGAATTGCTGGTGGGTCCAAACTGGTATCGCAGGGAATAATGAACGTGTAACAGTCAGAACTGTGAAAGGCTCCCAAGCTTCCCTGTTTTTTGGTGAGGAGGGAGTAACTGCTGTCCAGAAAGTGCTCCACTCCAACTGCTGGGAGAGGACAGGTTTATCATTGACCTCTGCATTGCATTTCTAACTCCACAGACTGCACTTGCCCTGGAATCCCCGAAGACCAATCATAATTAGTTCTTCAGAAAAGTCAAGTAATTTGGGCAAATTCTCACTCCGTCAATTTAGTAACACGAGCTACCCAGGAGGTCCCAGGGGCACACATCGGCTCAACAACAGACACTGCCAAACGCAGAGGGAAGAGTTTTGTGGCAGACCCTTCACCAACACCTGACATTTGTAAATGAAGAGTACAGACGTATTTAGGAGACAAAAGAGTTGTAGTCCCTATCTCCTCTGAAGTGTATGTTTTGGAAGGAGGTATGTTCTTTTGTGAGAAAGGAGAGCTATTATTGATGCATGCTTGGTAGGTCATAGCACTTCTCTTCAGCTGATTCAACAGACATCTGCTACGTATCTATTAATCAATCATCTCTAAGTTGATTTTATGGTTGCAAGTAGCACAGTCACATTTCAAACAATTTCTACAATTATGGAAGTAGCTAATAGCTCTATCCTGAATTTCATTACACAAAAAATTAGTCTGATTCTATATAAAAGACTGAATAATGAAGGCTCTTTTTCTCTGTATCACTACTTTTTAACAAGGTTAAACAAAAGGCAATTTAAGAAAACCACTTTGTTTTATACTGCTGAACTGCTCATTTTGTCACACCACCTGTTTGTTTGACGTGACCTGATACTATGCATCACAAGATGACTTACCAGTTTAAAGAAAGAAAACATCCCCAACAGGCTTTACCAGTTTCAGAGCCTCATATATTACACAAACTTGCTTCTAACCTTCTGTTAGGAATTACTACCTGGAAGAGATTTTAGGCTACATTTTCTGTCTGTAACTTCTTGTGAGTAATTACGGCCTCAGGTACCAAACATACTTTGCCTTCCTGCTGCTGTGACACACTAATATCCGCACTGCATATGAAGCTATGGATCTCAAGAAAGGCAAAAACATAGTCATGCCAACCTGCCAATTAGTGAAAAACAAGTAACTGTTATTACCTCTGTCAAATCCCCAATGCTTTGGTTATGTTAAAACTTCAAAAATGCAACCAGGTAACGAGTTTCAGTGATATTTATGTAGAATGCAATACATTTGTTTGTTTAAGATACCAGTGAAGATTGCTTTTATATTCTGTAGTTTGGGCTACATAACCTGGGGAAATGAAAAAACGCATCTATCAAGCACTTGACTGACAGCTCCTTACCTGGATGCCTACATAATGGTACCTAGAAAGAAGATCCCTTTACTAGGGTTTCTGCATTTAGAGGTTAGGGGAAAAACTTTCTCTAACTTGCAGTTCTAAATTAAGTTGCATTGTAGTAGCTGACACCTTTGAGGTACAGGCTGTCATCAAACCCAGCAGCCATTTGCCAACTTAAACCAGAGAAACACAGTGGTATAATTACACAGAAATTATCCAGGATAATCTGCAATGCTTATTGGCTTTCTTCTGTACTCGGTACTCTGCAATCTCCTGAAGGCAACAACAGCTTTAAAGACATGAATTATTACATTACAGCACCCATGATCATGAAGTCTTTGGGGTTTAAGCACTTTCATGCAATGAATTTTCTGTCAAACAAAGGAAGTTCTCATTCACTAACAAACCTCTAAGGGCATCAAAGATGCTCCAAAAATCAGCTGGTTTAATTGTGCTTCATGGCTAAACTGGAACAAGGGGAGGGAGGAATATTTACACTACCTGGTCTTATATCCAATAGAAATACCTAAATTAACCATTGGGCCCCTTGTACAGCAATAAAAAGGGTGAAAGATCCTTAACTTAGAAATGACTTTACTTAGACTTCCCTGAATTGCTTCGAAAATCATCTTCCTCTCCTGCTCCCGAGTATACAGATAGCCAATGACACAAGCTGCCTATCTTGGGCACATCAGCTGAATTCCTACAATTAGACTCCATGACTACCTGCAAAACTCCCGTCATATTAACTTTCCTCAGTTTTCACAGTAACTCTAGAAAGAGAGCTTAAGACAGCGTGGCACTCATGCACAGAGTGCCTTTTGATAGCAAACACCACATCCAAATGCCTTTACTTTGTCAAGCTCATTTTTTTAGCAAAGCACTACAATATATTTCCTTCCTTCTTGGAAGTCTCTGTGTTCTCAGTTGCTATTTCAAATTAACCTAGATATGGAGATTAAACAACCATTTGGGAAAAAGTGCTAATCAGAGGGAAATACCATTGTCTAGTGTTTCTCAGCCAGAGTGGCTTTGGTATGGATTAAGTCTATAGCACAGAAAATGGAGATGACTTAGAAATAAGAAATGAAACCTTCTATTTTCTGTGACCTCCTCCAATAAACAAGGCTTGAGCACAGCAGCTGTGAGAATCCCCTGCATATGCTGGCGGATGGCGATCCAGGGCTGACTTGATTTCAGGCCGTATCCCTTGTGAACGACTGAAAAGCTGGCTTATTCATTTTGTGGCCTTATTCCAGTTGCTGAGGTTTATCTCCCCAGTCTCGCAATCCTTTGTGCACACAGCTCTCTGTAGGAAGTCCCAAATAAAATCCCCTTCATCACTATAAAGCTAAGCGCCGGGAGTTGACTTTTGCAACCACCGTCCTTTTTGCACAGTTTCGGGTTCCCATGACACGGCGTAGCAGCTTGCTGAGTCGGGGTGGCTCGCCGCAGGTGCACGTTTACATGCGGCACTGAGGTGAGGACTCCAGGTGGGACAGGGCATTAAAGTGACTGAGGGCTCGTGAAGACGGCCGAAGCAGACTCAAACGTCTGACGACAAGTCTGCACTGTTAAAATGGCCTTTGCAGTCAAAGGAAATGGGCTTTACAGTCAGATAGAAATAGATGAGGGAAAACAAACAAAGTCATCTGAGGCTCTAGAAGTTGCCACTACTTCAGGGAAACAGTAGGGATGATAAAGGTCAGAAAGCCATATGAATCTGTCATCTCGTGCAACAAGACAGCGGAGGATCGGGTAACACCTTCTCCAAATCTCAGCCACCAGCAAATAATGCAGAGAGGTCGCTCAGCCTCTCTGCAAAGGCTGACGGAGGCTTCCATCTCAGGAAAAGCTACCTGCTTCACTTTAATCGCTTTGGGGAGTGCTAAAGTGCCTTTCTCATACTTGGAGTAACGCCATGGTTCATACAAAGCTCAGCTTACTTAAAACAATAACAACTCTCATATTTAATAAGCCACGTCTCCTTCCATGGCTACCTTGATTCCTGCATTACTTACAAGAAATGTTCATAATAATATTTTAAGTTAATTTATAGAGCTTTTTAGCTTTTATTTTTTAAAACTGTTTTTCAAAAGAGCACATGAATAATCAAAGCAGAAATAATGAGTCAAATCAACAAACGTAGTAATTTCTATGTGTAAAATAGTTTCAAATCAGAAATTGAAGTTATATTTATACTAATGACAACCTTAACATCCTAACAGGCTCCAATTTTTGCATAAAAATGATACATTTTAAATATCCAAAAGCTTGATGGGAATTTTATACTCTGTTTATGTTAAACCAAAAAAGTGAACTTAAAGTAATCATGTAAATTGAATGATAATAAGAGTTCTTTTATATTTTTAGACTACTTCAAATGAATAATTTAAAAGGCATCAAGCAAAATATTTTATTAACATAAAGTTAATGGTATATTTTTATAGTATCTGATTTTCAAAAATTTGTACTAAGGCATTATCATAATCAGCTCATGTCAGTAGTATGCCATTTCACATGCTTTTATTTCTGACTAGAGTTAATGTACTCCCTGGCACAGACATTAAGTCTAAACCTTATTCCTGAGCTATCACTACTGCTTTTTTATTAAAATACTTGTAATTTGTTAACTTTTACAGAAATCTAAAATAAAGAGGACGTCGCTCTGTGAATTGAAATTTCTGCTAGGATGTATTCCAATGACAAAATCAAGGGCTCAACAGCGAGAAATTCCAGCACTCTCAGACAAAGAGAAAGAAAATAAAAAGGATCAGCCAGCGTATGTGTCACAAAGCAGATATTATGTTGTGAAACCAAGACAATTACAGAATATTAAGAGATTTCCTCTTCATTCCCTGGCTAGAAAAAGAAGAAAACCACCTTACTCAGTGCCAACTTGAGGACAAGGGAAATGATGCCACTAGCATAACATTTGGGTTCTAATTCAAAGTATAATTTTTTTTTAAAACAGATATACCCTTATTACCAGTGGTGAAGAATACTTGAAATGTGGTTTTTCTCCCACAGTCAAATGTTCATACTAGGTGCAGAAGCTGTCTGCAGGATGGCCACAACTTGCTGTAGGTTTCCAGCTTCAACAGTGGAGACCACGCAAAAGCAAGTATTTCTTTGCGTTGGCATTTTCAGGTTCTGTTAGGAGATGAAGCTCATGACACTTACTATGTGGCACGTATGGGTTTGTAAAACCTTGCAAAACCTACATTTATCTACATTAAAATCCACAAAGTCTATACCACTTTTAATTTTTTTAAAAAAGTATTCTTTCATATAACCCATTAAAATATTTTTTTCTGAAAAATAGGGATGCCCTTTTTATTTCTTCTTCTGTCTTCCCAAATAAAGGGCACATATAAAACTCTTGTTCCATCCAGACAACTCTTGTCAATAATCACTGTAAAACTCACATTTATTTCACTGTGATTGCACTTTCTAATGTCCGTTGTTTTATTATCAATTCCAAATAATATGTTATCATTAACACTGATGACAAATACACCACCATTTAGAACTGGATGGAGCATTGCCATTGGCTTTGCTGTAAATAAATAGAGCGAGCTGAAGTAAGTCTTGTAACATAATGAAAGACTAAGCAATTGCAGACTTAGGGCTATGGAAACAAACTTGGCATGTTTAATTACCCTTATCAAAGGACTTGATACTTTGATAATATACTGTGTAAAAATGCTGTAACATTTGAGAATAGTTTGAATTAAAAATTCCAATTGATGGTTTGTCAAAATAAAATAAAAAAAGGCTATGAGGGTGAATATGTAGCCTCATGAGTCTTCTTCAGTACTTCAGTGTCTTAATAATCACCCAGTAAACATTTGAAGCCCCCAAAAATGTTCAAATGATTAATTTAAAAAAGAAACAAAGCAGGAAGATTTTTGAATGTGGAGTCCTACGACACACTTCAAAGATCCCTTGAAAAGAGAACACTTTGTGATGGAAATATTTTTCCTCAGGGGTTTTCTATCACCATTTGAAATTTTATATGCTTTCCCATAATATTTTGCCCATTATATTACCATCTTCTCTACAGCAGCAAGAAAATTATTAAAAGATGAGAAGATGAAGAAAATCCACAAAATTGCTTGGTCTCACAAGTTTTGAATTGGGGGAATACATGATATTTTTTCATTCAACTGAAAAAATTAACAGTCTAAGGAAGGCAACATCAAATTTAGGCAATAAACTCTTCTGACACCGGGTGTTTTTTTTTCAAATTAGGAATGACACAATAAAGATTTTTTTATTTTATTTATTAAACACTCCTAGATGTACACTGGAGTTCCACCTGGAGTTCCACATCTCTGGCGGTGAAATTTATGTTGTGCAAAGACTTAGTTCAAAACCTAAGCATTACTTGAAACACCCCACTCAGATTTTGAAATCTCCGAGGATTCTGCTCTGCAGAAACTGCAGATTCCCAAATATACATCTTGTGTTGGTGTATATGTGCATCTTTGTATTGAAAACATGTCTAAAAGATTGTAAAAAAAAATACACAAAGCCCCCACAGATATCACTTAGTTCTACCACTCCTATTACAGAGAACAAAAATTAAAAACCCCAAACTCCTAAACCCAGAAATAAAACGACAAAAAAAGAATCCACAGCCACCTTGTTCCAATGTTATTTAGATAGTAAACAGAATAGTTAACAGACTTTATTATTCCTTAAATACTTGAGCTATTAGAAGCTATTCCAATTCCTATTCAGTTTATCAGCAAATTTCCAGTAACTCATAAATGAAAGGAAAATTAAACACAATGAAACATCTATCATTTCTGAAGCTGAGAATTTTCCTATTATAGTCATGTCAGAATCTTTTTTCCTTTTTCTAATCCAATGACATGTTACATTAACATTGGAAAGAACCACTGAGTGCATTTGTACATTCTGATTTCCTAGAATCTTTAAACCCAGACTGAATGGATTTCCAAAATATACTATTCATAAAAATAAGTCATTCCTCTTAAATGGGAGTGATTAGATAAAGACGATAAAGACCTATCTCTGTGCACAGATCTAGATATCAGTTTACATGACCTTTCTGACATAAATTCACGTATCTGGCTCCATCAAAATGATGCACAAAGCATACAGAAGAGTCCAGAGAAAGCCTCATTCCTCACACCCTCTGCATTGCCATGGCACCTACGTTAATTTGTGAAACACAGAGCACTAAATGTGTTGTGAAAGGAGTGTGATGGCTGGGGAAGCATTGCTGAACTGGAGTAAGGCTGGTGAGTATGTTAACTTTCTGGTAATGCTGGTAAACAGCTGTGGAACAAAGAGAAGTCTTTAACACACTGGAGGTGACTAGTTGTGAACATTTCAAAATGATGCAAGTAGAAAAAACAAATGATCTTTACACAAAATTTGTTTATATATTAAGAAATGTACCAAGCTTGCACTCTTAAAACTGGGCTTCAAAGATGCTTAAGATCCATGCTGAGGGAAAACTTTCACCCATTATTATGAAATTGCTGAAAATTAAACTCCATAGAGAAAAATACCACTTTCATTTTACTGCTGCAAAATGTCAATATTTTAAAAAGTTTAAAAGAGATAGTTTTGCTGTTAGGACTGGTTGAATAGCCAAAAAAAAAAAAAAAGTATACCCTCTTACTATGTCTTTACTTTATAAAAACATTAATTATGACAAGCATGGCAACATTTTCATGCAGTTTTATTCTCTTTTCATTTGTTATATTAACAGCAGCTTCACAATAAATATTTAAGTCTAATTCCAATGAAGCATATCCAAATTTAAACAGTCCAATCACCTAATCGAAAATAATTCTCACTAAAGTTATATCTGACTATTGACACATTGTCTTGTTGTTAACACTTGTTTTATTTTGAGCTAATAACCACTTCCCGGAACTCAAGGATATGGAATGTCTCCTTTCAGCCCTACTGAGAGACTCTGTAACAGTACCCCTCCTTGATTCACCAGCTAAAGATAATTCTAGAAATACTAATTCCCAAAGGAAAAAGAAAAAAAAGATCAAACAAATAAACTTGCCCTTTTGGCAGTTTCATATTGTCTCTAATCATTATCCCCTTGTCCGTGAATGGAGAACAATCAAGATTAGTATCTCCTCTGGAAATTCTGGGGAACTGACCAAATCAAAAGGTATTGGTAAATGTTCCTAGAAATATTTTAAGATTGGCTCAAGGTTCACTGCCCATGACTGCAAACAAAGCCTTGAAAATCTAGAATAGAATTATTTTAAAATGATTGTGACCATCTTGCTTGTGAAAGCAAGGAATTTAAAGCCAGAACTGTTTTTTTCTTTTTTTTTTTTTTTCCTCCTTCCTTCTAACAGGACAAGCCCCTCACTGGAAGTGATTGTGAAAGACATTCAGTCTGGTTTTGCCTAAGTAATTAGATGAAATATTGTTTTGGAGTGTGGAGATGACCAGCCTTTGTAAGTCAAGTGGAAGGGCTTATTAGAGATAGAAAGCTCAATATCAGGTCTCCAGAGGAGATACGCACACACGTGGATGGAAATGGTTTGGTGGCCTTAGTTCTTTGCTGTTTAATGCAAGGAGGCAGGAAACAAGATCCACAATTTTCTGTGGCCTCCATGCTGTGGTTATTTTCTGCTGAATAGCACAGAAATAAAAGCTTTCGTATGTATTTTTGGAAGTAGAATTCTTACAGTGGTAAAATAACTGTAATCAAGAACAAGCTGAATATGGAGTGTAGGAGGATAAGAAAGGTTTTCAGGGCTAGAAGGTCCTGTAGACGAGAAGAAAGTCTGGAGTAAATATAACAGTTTAAATGGAGCTTTACAAGAAACTTCTAGATTCAAAGAATTCTCTTTTGGGGTCCATGTGAGAACATTTCTTCTAAGATGTTTACATGGCTATTTTTGGGGGTATTCTCAGCTGTTAGTGGATTTATACAACCTTCTATGATTACTTCATTTGAATTACAAAGCCATAAGCAGTCAGAATAATTCTTCATTGCACCTGCACCTACACAGAGGAATAATTCCTTATCGCTTAATGCCAAGATGGAAAAATGTTGGTGGCCCAGATCAAGAATATGTCATGTACTTGAGGAAGTGATTAAAATTATAAAAAAATAACCATCAGACAGCCAGTTAGATAGCTAGGATGTATCTGAATGCTAAAATTCACATCTGTTTCCTAGTCTCATCCAAATATGATGATCAGATTCAGGATTTTGGCTCAGTCTCATAAATAAAAATGAATTAAAAAGTAAAAATGTTGACAGAAATGGTGAGTGTATAGGTTTACTATCCTATAGTAGGTTTTGTACTATTCCTTTACTCCAGCAAACTGTAAACAACTCTTCAAAAATTCTTTGCCTGCATTGTCGATACAATTTCTCCGTCTGCCATGAATAAGTACACACATAAATACTCTTTATCTACTGGGTACTTACAGCACTGTGGATGCACCATTCGTGCTAGGGAGACTTGACATAACTACACTCAAGCTACCTGCTAGGGATTTCGTTCTTTGTGTATACATCGTGCTGTAATGACTCAAACAAATTCCTGCCTCCACATTGTTTATTTAAACAACGGCATTTTTTTTCACAGATTGAAATACAATGCTTCAGTCTTATAATAAGAGTTAGTGAGGGAATAATAGCAGCGCACACACAAAAGGAGAACAAAGTACTCAGATATTTCCCTCTATGTTTAATTTTCATCCATCCACGCAATACAGGAAAACACACAACTGTATGTACACACACACACATTCTAAAGCTTATATGAGGAAATGGTTATAAAATACAAACGCACTGCATTATTGTGTGAGTTTTCATTAGTGTCAACTGTACCTTTTTCCACTTAGTACTTAACTTCTCTTAGCTCTTAAAGGTGAGAATTTTCAATGGGTGATATTCATCTGGACATCAATGGTAATTTCTCTGTCTTGCCGTATCATGTGTTATTATTCAATTCAACAACTATAATCCATACAGAAATTATGCTTCATCTGTTGATTATAGTCCCAGGAAGAATAGCAACAAAAAAGAAAGGAAACCATTAATAATTTTAGAACAAGAACAAATGGTAGTATATTGAAATACTAACACAGAGACATCCATCCATTGCAGGTATAAGAATAACTTTCTGTACCAACTGCAGCAGTATATATTCAGTGGATGTGAAGTGCATAGCTTGACGGGTAATCTGAAAGAGCTGCTGCTTTGTTTTCTTTTCAACCTTCCCTTAAACTTTGCCCCCCACCCCCCTTAAAAAAAAAAAATTTTTTTTACAAACAAAGCAACAAGTTGCCATTGCTTAGGCTGCTGATTATGTTGAGACAATGCTGATGGATTGTGTCTCATAGTATCCTTGTACCCTTTACTTTGTTTCTTATACATAGTTTTATAGTCAACCTGTAAGTTCTCTGGGACAAGGACAATCTTTTGTTCTTTGTCTGTACATACTGAATAATGTAGGGTCCTGATTTGTGAGCGGGCTCCCAAGTGCTATGATGCAATACAAATAATGAATGAAAGCACTTAATTTTTAATTTGAAATAAAATTGTCAAAAGTGATTACTAATTTTAGACTTATCAACCAGAAACAGCTGGGATCTCATTTTAGGAGATCCCAAGCATCTACACTCTCAGATAATTCAAGTGCAGCTGGAGTGCTCAGATTGAGCACCCAATATCCTCAGCCCCAAAATTAATTGAGGATTTTGAAAGTGCTGGCTCAAATATTAGCACATTCCATTGATTATCCTTTTGAGGGCCTGTTTTTTCTGCAGTCGCCAGGCAAGGCAAAGGGGCTAACTGTCTTTTCTTCTGTCATGCTTCATTAATCCCTTTCTTTTTGAAAGGACAGGTGAAATTTAAGTTGCTACTTGAGGATACCCAAAGACTCAAACAACCTGTACCTCAAAATCGAAATGCATTTCTACCTTTGCCTTATTTTTACCCACGCCGTTCTCTGCCCACATACTGGGCTTCTTCCAATAATTTCCTCCAGCAAAGAGAGCTGGGACAAAGCTGCCTTGGATGCCGCCGGTGTTCTTGGATGGTCAACAAAGGGTGCTAATGGACATGGCAGCTGGCTTTCTCCCCCTTGAGGCTAAACATTTTCCCTGCACTAACTCCACACTTGACTGATCCAAAAGCTGACAGCTGTGAGTTTGTCCTGAAACCATGCTGCAGTAACTGCTGCCATTTCACAATATAACTCCACTTTCTCATGTGGATTTAGTGCCAAGCACACAGCAGTTTGTGAGCCACGCAGTATAGAAAAAAGCTGAGAGAAACAAACACATTTCATTTTGGTCTACATTACCAGCACTTTTCCTTCTTTTTTCTGAGGCTATGAGCTAAGGAAGAGTGTAAAATGAACCTGAGGCATTTGAAAAGATATGCCAGTAAAATCTGGTTTTGCATGAATGACAAATAGGTAGAATTACAGAGTCTAATGGAGATTTAACTGGATTAGCTCTTAACACTATATTGTATTTTATTAACATTCACGAGTGTACTTCAAGTAATTTTCATTAGGAATAAGTTTAGAAGAGTTCAGAGAGAAAAAAAAATGGAGGATGCCTCTGAAATGATGCATGTATATGTGATAGCTGGAAGTATCTCAAAAGTTAGTGCAGTATTTTGCAACTCGTGATTCTTGTTCCCACTATGTAAAGCTGGATGCTTTACTTCTACTTTTCAGACTAATGAATTAAGGAAACCAAAGTAACTGAAATATGTAACCCAAGTCAGGAAATTCATAGACAGTAAACCTAACACATGCAGTATGTGTTATGTGTAGTACCGTATAGCAACAGTTCTCACTTCACAGCACTCCCTTATATTTCTGATTCCATTTGAGTTCATTCTCACAGTCTGAAGTACAACCAAATGCTTAAGAGAAAAATTAGCAAATCATTAGTGATTATATTCCATTAAGCCTTTAGAAAACTGGGCAGTCCATTTGATTTTTAGCAGGTAAATAACTGTTTCAGAAGGTAAACAGCAACTAAAGACTATTTTGGTTTTTCTGAGCATGTCAGAAAAGTTTGTATGTCTCGTAAAATTCATTAACATTTAGAGGAAATCAAACAACTAAGTTATACATTATTTTCAATAATTAAATAGAATACAAAATATTTGCAAAAGCTATAAATTCAGTCCTAAAATAAACACCAGAAATAAAACGGGCATAATTACCAGAAATGCTAACAACCCTCAGGAATTCCAGCATCTTTGCAAGTCAGGCCCCTTCTCACTTCATGTCTGCACATGACCCTGAAAGCCCAGGGTAACTACGGGCGCCACACCTGACATTTCCAGCTCCTGATCTCAGCAGCCAATTCATTCTGAAAGCTAAAATTATTTGCTCTCTCTGAAGTTCTTATAATAGCTTATTTGTGAAAAATACCAGTCTGAATCGATTCCTTGAAGCCAAAATTCAGGGCTGAAGAAAATACGTATGCATTTATCACAACAATATAGCACTGGAAAAAGCAATGTTACTGTAACGGATCTGGAACAAACAATGAGTACTGGGAGAGGTGGAAAACAGACTGCTCCACCAATGCCAGAAAGATTTCATGCTGTAAGACAATGCCGTTTCTATTTTTTTCTGCCTTTTTTTTCTTTTAAGAGAACCAAAACTAATTTAAATAAGAACTGTGAACATTCCCATGCATTTGATACTTATATGCCACATTTTTATTCTTCTAATAAAAGAAAAATAAAAATGTGGCATAACATTAACATTAGGGAAGGGGTTTTTTTTTAGGCTACTGAAAGATTCCACAGTCCCAGTCCTCAAGATCCAGATTATCAGCAGAAGAGCTAAAGCTCAGACCGCAGCAATGCTGACTTCTCCACACTTCTCTCAGCAAAGTGCCTCAGCCTTGAAGATCTCAGCTGCGGCGGAAACAGGGTTTTTCAGCCTCCCCAGCTCAGATGGTCTTTGTACTCCCCCTTCTGAGACTGTCAGAGGGTGTTAATTATATCTGACTGTAGCCTGAGGCTTGGGATGTGAGCACTTGCCTATTAGGAATGAACTTTCACATTGCTGCAAACCTGTACCAGCTTTAAAACAACAACGAAGAAGTAGAAATCCTTACACTTCTACCTGTCACTTGTCACTAAGGAAGGTCTCTAAACGTTATTACTCTAACTTCATTTCATTTTCAGAATAGGGTAAGCGTGGCGAGCATTGCTGTCTATATGGGAGATGAGACTCGGCGCTGCTCCAGCTGGAGCACCCACAAGGGGCCGTGAGGACGGGACAGCAGGGGCTGGTGTCATTCGGCACCAAAACAAGGGCTCCACCTTCTCTCGTTCTTTTTTCTGATGATGTATCTGCACCGACACTGTGCAAACTGCTCTGACTATGGGCAAAGGGGGATGAAAGGAGCTGAAAATGTTTTAAGTCATTTCTGTGGAAAGACTTCTATTTTGATCACCCAGCTTCAGTGCAAGAGGAGCCAAGCGATGATACTCCGAGGGACCTCTGGAGGAACCTGCTTCATTCCACTCATTCTTGAGCAGCCTCTGAAGACTCACCAGCTAAGTCCTTACCAGTGGGTGCTGTGAAGGGTCCCCAAAAGACCACCCCAACCTCTCAAAAATCTCCCCATGTTCCGGTACTATGGCAAATAGCACAGGGAGAGAGAAGGGAGAGGGCATTCAGGCCACGCTCATTCTCTCACTGAGTATTCAAGAAGCCACGTGTGGAAGGCCCCTCGAAGGAAAACCTGGGCCCTCAGCTGTCACCTTTCTGTTCCTTACGTTTCAAACCCCATCTTTCCTCTCAGTAACTTTTTCATCTGTTCTGCTCTCTACGTGTTTAGGAAACTGCTCAGGTTCCATTCCTTCACAATGCATCTTCTAAAAGTCATTCATTAAGTAACAATTCTTACTTGCACTGATTTAGGAGAAAAAAACGCAATTTTCAGCTCTTATTAAATTATCAAGATGCCCATTCTGTACTCAGTTTGGAGTGTAGAATCACAATTCCGAAATAAAAATGAAAACATAACATGATGCAATGGTTATTCATCATTCATAACCGCAGTATTTTCCTAAAATTGCCAACTGCTTATTATATAAAACTGTACATTTAAAGGAAGTGAAAAGGGACTAAAGAGAAAGTAGCATGTTTTTCTCTTTTCCTCCCTTCAGTAAGTCAGAGAAAGGGAGCACAGTCACAGTAAATATGTAGTTCTTCTGGTACTTACTTCATTTTCATAAAGTACTGTTTTGCTTGTATGCTTAAAAAGTAACCAATAGAGAGATTTGCTGTAAGGCTGAATTAGGAAATGGATGCTTTTTAAATGCTGACTAAACAAAGAAATTAATTGTATCATTTCAGATCAAAATAGGGCCACAGCATAAGTAGCTAGATTTTGAATTGAAATGAAAAGTTGTGACTGAAGCTGGTAAAATTATTGAAAATACTGTTTGTTGAGAATGTATTCCTTTTTCTGTTCACAGTGCATTTATAAGCGGGCTACTCTATATGAATCAGATCACAATTAGTGGACCCTGGGTGAGAACATATCTCAGCATAAGAGTTGCTGATGAGTTATTCATTTTACTCTGCATTATTCATGATGTGCAATTGGTCAACTAAAATCACTGTATCACTTTTGTTCCTGGTGTAGACAAAACACTTTTAAACTGAAGAATAGAAAATATGTGTACTCATGTGAATATCTTTGCTTGTAAATGGTTAGGGCCGTTTTTATACAAAGGACAGTCATTCCACCAACAAATCCAGTTTAAAAATAGCCAATAAGGCAAAGAACAGAAAAGACCTCTCAAATACAAATGATGTTTGCAATTTGTTTTTCAGTATTTGATGAGCCTTGTTTGTGATTTTGTATGTAATTACAAATAATGAGTCCTAAAAAATGGGTAACATCATGTGTGTCATTTAGGTTTTTTGTTAGGTGGATAATGTCGCCACTAAGCCTTGAGAGAAAAATGTATATAGCTAACCTTCCTTTTTACATTCATTTTGCTCTTTTTTATTAACTTGAGTTTGATTTTGAAAACTATGAGTCAGAATTCCCCTTCCACATAAATATTAGCACATGAGGATTAACCATGGCTCTACCAGAATCAGCAGTGATATTGAAGATACCGATCTAGCGAGGCACTTAAACACGTGCTTAATCACTTTGCTGAAAAGATTACTGTTGGCTTCAGTAAAATGCTCTTTTTGCCATATATTGGAACCTAATAATCTTGAAGTGATGGTTAGGCAAGCTGGGAAGTAATGGAGAGCCCCAATGTTCAGCTACCTCCCTGCTCTGCGCTGGAACTCTGCGGCAGGGCAGAGGGTACGAGCTACCGGGCGTTTCCTTGTAAGAGCCCGCAGAGCAGAACGGCTGCACTTAGGCTACCGAGTTGTCAATATTGGCACATGGCAAATTTCTTAAGGAAAATAGATATCTATATGGACTTCCATGTTGCATGTGCAATCCTGGATGAATTTACACACCTCGTGCATAAGACAGCATACGTGCACTTCTTATACCTTAAAACCTAGAAAATTAGGAAGTGGTAAATCTTTTGGTAGAAAGTAGAAGACAGCAGATCAAAAAATAATAAATTGAGCACAAAGTATGTGACTAAGTCTTTGTAATTTTGTATTTCATTCGCAACATGAAAAAACTCATCAATATCGGACTCTCACACTTACTAACACTTTCCACATGTTTGTAGAGTGTGCTCCTTAAACACCGTCACGTATCTGGACCTAGCTTATAGAACAGACAAATAGATCGGACAGACTAATATAGGACATAGCATATTTCTGCTCTATAGAAAAATGCTAGGGGGGAAATCACACATAAAAATCTTGAATTCAGAACCAAATGTCAGAAGTAGAACCAAGAAGTATGGAAGTGAGTCTCCTAGCAGTATGGGATGATAAAGTTACAGACTAATGAATGTATGTAACGGATACATCATTCTTAATTGATCCTTCCTCATATAAAGGCAAACATGGATATATAACTCAGTGTTCTGCTACTATAGTTAATCCCTCTTCAGTAAGGATATATGTGTATACAGTCTCCTTCTACATTTGTGAGCTACTAATTTGTACCATCAGAAAACATATCTTATACTTTGCTTTACTAGTGAAAAATGCCAGTTTAGTACTGAAAAATAAGCCAACATTTAAGCAGATAAATTTCTTCAGCAGTTAAAGTGGATATTTTTTTACTCTGTATTGTTAAAAACAGCCTTGGTCAATCAAACACAGTTTCCTTGTTGCTGAGTCTTGATTGCTTCCATGACAACAATGCTATTTTATAGCAAGAATATCCTCATATATAATTAAGATACAGGATGCTATATGCTTGTTTATATTGAATTTAAAAGATAACTTGAAGAACTCACTATGTTTCTTCAGTTGTGGTCTCTGAACAGTACCGTTAAATCATAAATATTAAGAATTAAGGTAACTTAATGTTCTGTTCTGTAATGGAGCTGTTTGCATAACTGCTGTTAAAGCTCTAGACTTTTCCATTTAAACAGCATTTAATATTACTTACTGACACATTAGTTGGAAACTACAAGTCATGAAAATCTAATAATCAACAAAAATAAATAAAATAATGGCAAAAAAAAAAAAAAAAAAGAGGAAAAAACCTAATCCATACACGAAAATACAAGCTCTGTCAAAAATGTAGTTTCTACCATGGTATGCACCTGGTATTTCCTACAGCATTGCAGAATACCTTCAAACATGCAGACACAATAGAGTCCGTATGTGCTGCATGCAGACTCTGCTGCCAGTATGTGCAGCAAGATGTGGGTTTCTGCTGAGGCTTCCTATTCGAAGTTCAGTGTCAGTCCTGACTGCTTTTGAGATTCAATTCATACTAAGAGTAACCATTTATTTTTGTACTTCAGCAGCGATGCAACGATACCAAGGGCTGTGACACAGAAGAATCTGGAGTTCAAAAGTAAAATCATTTAATGAATGCATAGCACATGCCTTATTCATTATGCTGAATCCAGCCCTGGAGTTGGGCGATGCATACACTAATTCTCTATTAGAAATGGGATTCTACATTCCTCATTTAGAAAATAGCATTAAAAAATCAAGATGTTTGGCTAAAAAAGCTTTCATACCGTTTTGAACTTTCCTAGTATGTTTTTAAAAGCACGAGATAATCCTTTTTCTCAGCTATTGTGTTTTATTCTGTTGAGGGTTGCTGGCTGTAAAACATTGTACCTCCCTTTAAACTTTTCCATATAACTTGATTAGACAGCAGTAATCTCTAATGCTTTCATGTGCAAATTTAGGAGTGACCCGGAACAAACGAGTTTCCTTCATCACCATAGCAACCAGGACGATGGAAGAATGCCACTCACCAGGCAATGCAAGGCAAATTTCATCCCTTTGATGTTAATTAACAAATTGCTTTCAGAAAAGTCAATGCATTTTTCTTCTTTAAATGTTTGTGATAAATTTTTAATGTGTCTGAAAATGAAAGAGAAATACAGAAGCATCGGCTACTGACAGGTGAAGTGTGGACAACTACCTTGGCCGATGACCCGCGCACCAGTGCTACAGCAGTGATGCACCCAGGAGAGGGTTTGCATCAACTGGCTGCTCATAAATCACCTTGGGTGAATTTGGGGACTTGCAGTTAAGGGCTGATGCCTCCAGCTAGTTCAAACCATTTCTAACCCACACTGTGATGTGGGCCCTGCTATAAGAAAGTGGTCCATCCATTTTGAGTTTCTGTCATGAAAAAATAATAGGATAACACACACACAACATTTTTAAAGATAAGGTTATAAACATATCCTAAACAATTTTAATACATTTGGCACGGGAACCACTTCTCACATATACATTTTGTTTGCATGTTTCTTAGGCTACTTGTTACTCTTCTTCCTCTTTCCCCTATTGTCCTAATGCTTCACAGCAGTTATCAGTTCTTCGTACAAATTCCTTTAGGGACTACTGAATTGTTCCTAATTTTGCTGATAAGACAAGGTTTCAAAGTTGTCAGACAGCCAAAAGCCACCAAGAAACCCCATCAGAGTTCCTGCTATGGAGTACGCCGATTCACTGGTTAAGACACTTAATTCAGACTCTTCACCAGAGAATGCGTTTTCCTTTCTGTCTCTGGATTTTTGGGTCATCCAGGACCAGTCATTTGGACTACAACTTCACTACAGAGGTGATCTGAATAACTCCAGTAGAGTTAAGTTCAAGTGAAACAACCACACTGCAAACTAATAACCTACACAAATTGATTTGATTGTTATATGGTATGTTCTTACTGGACTCCGTTAATTTGATCTATATCTTCTATTTCCTGATACAACTGCTTTCTTAAATAACGTTTTTGCTTGCAGAGAAGCTTTCAGTTAGAGGCGACACTGTAACCTGAGTTAACTTCAGCAAAGAAAGCTCAGAATCTCTTCTATTCCCACTTATTCAATAGCATAGCAGAACCTCACAGGGTCACGGGATGTTCAGGCATTGAACAGGTTGCCCAGAGATGTTGGGCAGCCCTTGTCCTTGGAGCTTTTCAAGACCAGACTGGAGAAAGCCCTGAGCAACCTGGGCTGACCTTAGAGCTGCTCCTGCTCTAACCAGGAGGTTTGGACTTACGACCTCCCGAGGTCTCTTCCAGCCTAAAATATCCTACAATCCTATTATCTGATGTTGTGAAGATGGATACAAAAAAACCTGCGAGATGCCAGGTATTATGGCAAAAGGTAAACAAACAAGAAGGAAGTTTAAGAAATCCATGGTTTTGATGGCACTTAGTGCCCCAAATTATCTTTACCTGTAGCTGAACTGAAAATAAGGCTCTGACTGGAGACCAAAATGCAAGTTGCTAATCCCCAGCAGTGATACATTTATACCAGGAAAACCTTCCCTTCCCTGAAACTTACAGATTCCCCTACTCCGGGGCTATTTTGTACCTCCCCATCAGTTACGAATTGTGTCATAAACTCCACAATGTTGTTCTAAAGTGCATTACAGTGAAAGATTCTCCCTACCCATCAATTAAAAAAATTACAGAATAATTTCCACTTGTCCTGTATTTCTGTATGATCTTATTTAACAAGCTTGCTTTTCAGCACAGCAGGAAAAGTCCATTAGAAGAATAACATGCAGGAATCCCACCAGAGTATAATGAAAGACTTTGCAGAAGGTAAAAAGTCACCTCCTTAGTGTTCTTTGCTTTAACTATTGAAAACAAAAAACTAAACATAGATCTGCATGGCTGTAATCCCAGAGAAGTAAACCTGGTGTGCTGTCTGGTGACATCCCTTATATCCCACCCTCATTCACCCCCACATTAGCTACGCTTACTTAAACAGAATCTAATTTTACAATCCAAGTCTGTATCTGGTGAATTGCCAGATATTGGCCCATAACTCTCCCTCAAGCACAGAGATAGTAAGAGTGAATGATGACAAGATAAATATCCCACCTTGTACAAGATAACAGACTGGCAAAAATTGGATATTGGAAGATGCATGAAAACCCTTTGTGCCCAATTCAATGGAAAGAGAAATGTCCAAAGTAAAAAGCTTAAGCCAAATTCTAAAATAATTTTCTAAATCAGAAATTTTAAGATATTAGGAATTAGTTTAAAGAGATGCAGTGTAACTCTGTATCTTGAAAAATATTTAGATCTGAATTCAGTATCTGAAATCCAAACCGTCTTTGTATACAGTGATATGAAAAGCACTGCTTTCAACAAGACTTACATTATTTCCTAGAGAGAATAGGACAGTTTCAGACTCTAAATGTGTTGATTTCATTTGCTCAAATTTCTCTCTCTCCAATTTTTTTTTTAAGATACCTTATTAATGTTGGTCTTTTTTTTTTTAATGTACAAACCTGTAACAGAACAATTGTATTTTGACAACATCTCCCGATCAAACAGCTTTAACTGTTTTCTACCAGGCAGGTTTTCAGCATTGTCTTTCCATACTGATTTACATATAGGGACCTATTTTCGAAAAGATACATAGTTTCAGAAAAATATGTGAAAGTTGGGAGTTTTTTAGCCATCTGAAAAGGTGTCACTCCTATCTGCCAATTAGAGAGCAGGGAAGGGTGGGGCGAGCAATCATGTTTTCCTGGAAAAACATGAAAATATGCATATGCAATACAGCAAATAAAATTAAAATAAACATGAGATTTTGAATTCTATTTACTGGAAGTGGCTGGCTTAACTGTGCAATTGCTCAGCCTTGTATGTGAGTCATGCTAATGTATGAATTCATTCAATACAGTATGATTATTTTGCCAAGCAATATATTAGAAAACTCTTACCAGAACTTCCCAGAGCAGCCAGTCATATAAATTCGTATCTCATAATGAAAAGAGAAAGCAGACTGTAGTCTAATATGGAGCTACATAAGGATCCTTCCCAGTATCCTAAATATAAACTAGTGTATATAATCTTTGTGTGATTACTTTCTACATTAGCATACTAAACCAAAATTACTATCAGAATTTATTGGGAAAATAAATGGAGTTTGAGAAAAATACAGCACACCAGATGACTCCCTGAGAGTTGATCTATATGTTTCTTATGTATTTCCAAGATACTTTTGTTACAGGTGTTAAAAGAAAAATGTTCAATTTTATATATACTATATACAATATATTACATTCGCTACAGAAGCAAAAGTACATCAGTAGTTTTACAAGCATTAAGATGTAATACTTTCTAAAGGGTCTGCCAGCAATGGAGGTGGTGCCTGACTTGCACATTTAAGGAGACATAGAAGCAGATAGTGAGTAAAATACTGGAATACTGATCATGAAACAGCAATGTCAGAACATTGTCTTATTTTCTACATCTACAATTTGCTATCTGTAAGACATAAATTAACCCCAAAGTACTAGGAAAAAAATCAAGTGCCTGAAAGGACCAGATCTTTTTAAGCTGGAGTCACCGTTTAAATGAAAGACAAAGTATGTGTATTTGCTGCACACTTCAGTTCATGTATGTAAGCAGCAGAAGTACACACCTACCACAGAGATCATCGAATGACCACAACGTCTAAAAGCAAAATTTTTCAAAATAATGGGAAGGCTTCATATTTATTGCAATTTTCATTCTTTGTTACTATAAATGAAACAAAACAAAAAAATAGAAAATCATGCTCGAATATTAGTATTAATGTCTACTGATGGCATTTATTACTGCTGGTTTATTATGACTACTGTTATACAAGAAAGATTAAGGTAGTAGCAGTAGTTTAGTAGTGGTTTAGTGACATGTAAGAAACTGAGCCAAATTCATGTTGGCAGACAGAGTAAATTAGTAGACTTAAAGATCAGTAAAGATATTTCCAGCCTAACGAAGGAGGAATTTCCATAGCTATTTTGCACAAGGATCTGGGTCCTCTCATCTTCAGGGGGAAAAAAGAAAAAAAAAAAAAAAAAACCAACCAAAAAAACAGCTCGGGCAGATTTTCTTTCTCACAGTGAGCAGAAACTTACAGTGTAAGTAGTGAGGTTGACGGTTCTTGGTGGTGGCACCAAAATTAAGCAAACGGGACTTTAAAGCAAAGAATTTTGCTTACACACACACACTTTATTAATTGGTTAGTTCAAAAGCAGCCCCTCAGACTCCTCTGCATTTGGGAGGTGCTTTGCAGAGCAGTGCCGTACACCGCCTGACCAACAGAAGAGGTACCTGTTACAGCAAAAAGACCAAAAAAACCCTACTAAAAAGACAAAGGGGGAAATCTAGGTTGCACATGTGCAACTCTCATTAATAAATCTTACAGTAGAGTGTTTGGAGGAAGAAGACATATCCCAAACATATAAGCAGGCCTCTGAAAATCAGGGAGACAATTCTGGCTAACAAAGAAACCCACATACAGCCAAGAGGAGAGGCGCCTTCGCTTGCGATTGGCAACCGAGCTATGCAATTTCATATTTTCCCATTATGTGTCCTATTGAGACTCTCTATATGCTCTCTATAGTTTACAGCAGAAGGCTGAGGAAAGGAGACTCTCTGTTGACAAAAGAGCAAAAAGAGAAGAAAAGAAGTTGTAATTTTTCCTGCTTGATGGCTGAGCAATCACCAGGACACCTTTCCCTTATGAAACAACAAAAGGGAAATGTGAATATGTAATGTTTATTGGTATTTTCTGTGCTTGGCAAGAAATAGTTTGCTTCTGCAACTGTGATGTGAAAAATCTCTTCATGCTGGATGGCTTTAGTCTATCGGCACCCCGATGAGTACTGAGAAAGAATCACAGAAAGACCTGACATCAAATTGGCTGCCAACAACACCCTCACTTTACCATAGTACAAAAAAGAGGAAAACAAGGATATGCATGAACAGTGTGGGTTTCTTTTTCTGTGCTTGGTATCAAGTAAGTTGCTAATGTGTTTGTGATATGAAAACATTTCACACATACATCGGTGCTTCCAGGCACCCAATTGAGACCATAGCAACAATAGACTTCACTGCATTACCGCAGGAAAAGACTTTCCTCCTTTGCTTGCTCTAAGTCCTTTTTAAAGCAAAATCAGTGACCACTTGTCTATAGATCAGGATGCTTGTCTTCTCTCCACGCACACCGTCAGCCCACCTCAGAAATACAGCAGAACTTGCTTTTTCGTGACTACATAAGATAGAACAGGAGGTGTAAGATCCTTTTCAGTAATCACTAACAATTAAAATATTTTGTTGTCTTAATTTCATGCCCTTTTAATGTCTTTTTTTCAGCCTGTCATAATGCACAGCATTGTGTCTAATTTACAGCATAGGATAATAGAAAATAAGCATTCTGATGAGGAGATGGCGAGATAAAGACAGCTGCTTGTCATAAAAAGATACAGCATAAATATTATTACTTGTCTGCAATGCCTTACTTTTATAAAGCTTTCTCTATCAGTTTAGCCAGGTAAGTACACTATGTGCTACTTTCACTGCACTAGCTCTAAATGATTCAATATGTAATTACTTATCATAGCAGTGCCAGAGAGATGTTCTCATGCATCCAGAGACAAAGCAGTTGAGAAAAAAAATACCTCAGTTATTGATGTAAGAATTGCTCATTCAAAACTGACTTACGCTGGCTATTTACATTCTTATTTAAAGGATTCATATTTTACGGTGAATCTTTTGACTTCATATTCAATATATAACAAACCATATTCTATTTTTAAAAAACCTTCTATTTAATTATTCAAGAAATAGTTATTTAATAAAAAACATCAGGAACCTAATAGAAATAAAATGTAATAATCTAATTATAACACTAGTCATACTATGTCCATTAATATATTATGTGCAATATTTAGTAAATACAATTCTGTTCATAAATACATACTTTAGCTCAAATACATATTGTCAGTGAGATATATTTTCATTAAACCTATTTCTTAAATGTTAAAGAAGTCAAACCACTAACACTACAATAATTTTAAAATTCTATTTTTTTTCCCTCAGATGCACTTACTTCATTTTTCCTTCTAGCTCTGCTCACATTTTACCTACAGTAACAGCACAACATCATGCCGAGCTGCAGACAGTATCAGAAAATACCCCAATATGCTTTTGGTTTTGTTTTTTTAAAATTTTTTTTAATTTATTTTTTCTTTCTATTTCAAGATTTGCTCTTAATACTTTGACACTTTCAAAACATAGCACATAGACTGCTCATCAGTGTCACAGTGAGGATAAAAAACAATTTTGCATATTCATCTATTGAATAATCACAACAAAATATATTTAAGTGCAATAAGCCAAATCGTTTAGAATTTAGCAAAAAGCTCTTGTCCTCAGGCAGGCTAACACAAAATTTGTGATAATCTTCCAGTAGCTGTTGAATTATAAGATGTACTGTACAAAGCACTTATCTGTTTTACAAGCAGAGTTTTCCCGAGTGTGTAAATGCATGCCTCCCACAAACTGCATTTCAAACACATATATTTCCCAGGTTCTAAATAACTACATTTTCCTACAATGATAATATGATTCTAGTAACTATTTTCCAACTTATATTTAAGGAACTTTTTTTCAGTAATAATGACATTAGCTTAAGTTGAATTTAGGATACCAAAGAATAGGATTTTCATTTTTTGTCATTAAAAAAAATAAATAAAAAAAAAAGAGTCGCATTTATTTGGCATACCCTAAGGCTTGTGTGTTTTTAGGTTCTGGTGTATTATCAGCATCAAGTGGTACTTATTCGCTGCTAAGCTGGTATAATAAATCAATTTCTTATTTTATATTTTAGTGGCCAGCAAGGAAACATCAGAGCATTGAGTATTATATGTGACATTCAGCCAGGCAATCCCTATATTGTCTGGTAGATTTGATTCTCTCTTCAAAGCAAAGTGGGGCTACGGATGCTTTTTACACCTCTGCTCACTTATGGGTTGCATAAGTCATAAGTGTCCTTAGGATATCCTCTTTTTACTGTCCTAAATAATAATAAAAAATATTAAAAAAAAGAGAAAAAAAGATTAAATGAGAGTGATGTCAATGCATTACAATGTCAAAGTCCTGTTTCATGTTGGTCAAGAAGGCTCATCTCACAGTCTTTTCTCACTTTGATGTCAGGGAAGTATGATTGTGCTGTAGTCTCTGAAGTCCTTTCCCTTGTCAAGTATTTTGAATTTTATGATAATAAAATGAGGAGGGGAGCAATGAGGTTCAAAGACCCAAACAGCATACAGGAATGCTGCTATAAAGCTAAACAAGCTAACTCTAAAGATTATAAGTAGAGAGCTAAACAATAAGAAAGCAGATATTTGATTTAATTTTAAATGTTAAATGAAAATCCTCTATTTCAGCACTTGGACTTCTAAACAAGAAATCTTAAAAGAGAAACATACAATCCAAGCAAAAAAGCCTGTATCTGACTACTTTACATAATCAGGGTTTATAATTACAAAGGTTTCTTTTTCTGCTTTTTCTTTAAAGCAACTTTCTAAAAATGATCTGCCCTCACTGCCATTGTTCACTGTCAGACTGGAAAAGTTACATGAAGTGCAAGCGTTGACAGGGATATTAATTTGTAAAAGGTTTTGTTTCAATGCAACAAAATCCTTTTAATTCTGCTTATGAAATAAAGTGGGAAAGCAAAAATGCATTAAATGCTCACTACTAATATTTCATGCCAAGATAGCAGATAGCCCTTATCTTCAGGCCACCCTGCCCTCACAGTCACCCATTCTGTTTCCAGGGAAATTGCTATCTATACTACAACATGTAACTCACATATCTAATATCACATATATATTGCAGATATATGAGACCTCTTGCTATTACCTCCTTAAAAAAAAGTAAGCATTACTACAGTTACTCCCCAAATATTCAATAACAGTAGTCAAAAAATGGTATATTGCTGGCAGAAAAATTGACAGATATTAAACAGAACAAATTCAACTGTTGGTTCTGGAATCCAACTCCCCTTATGTGACACAAGTGCCATCCAAGAGCCGAACGTCTACAGCCACAATTTATGGTATCGGCAAACATGAATAACAGATGAATCCAATCGGAGCAACAAATGACGGAACATTCCCCTGCCCCCGTATTTCAGAGACCATTTGCGGGGGATGACAGTTTCTTCATGCACAGCTGAGAGAAAAATGCCACAGGCTTTTCCAGCACCTTCAGCAGAACCACACAAAGAAGCAAGACCGCAGGCGGCTTCCTGCCGCCACCTCCATGGACCGCGAGGAACAAACCACGCGACCCCCCGCAGGGCTCCCCGGTCTCGCTGCGGAGCACACACAGCTCTGCGACGGCTAACGGCCGGTGTGGAGCTCCTGGAGAAGGGCACAAGGATGGGTGAACTCTGGAGGTTGTACAAGGCCAGAGCTGGGAATCCTATACATACCAAAGTCAGAGATATGCCCAAAGTCAGAGAAACATTAAGGTTAGAAGGTCACCTTGACATCATCTACTATATTCTCTTTTTAAAAGAAGGGCAAAGTTGTCTCACAGTCAGTTTCCTTTCCACTAGGACCCCCAGATCCTCCTTGGGGGACCTTCCTCCTTGTCTTTTACCAAGTTGGGTGCAACATTTGCTTTTCCTTGCAATGAAGAACCTTCCCCATTCACCACAACCTTTCAAGGGCAGTAAGTGGCAACCTCACGGTGACCTGGGCCAACTCCCTCCACACCTTTGACTGCATCCCATCCAGTCCCAAGCTGCTGCTGTACAGCTGAAAATCTATTCTATCACTTACAGAAATATTGGAAAGGATTTGGCACGTGTATAACTGTGTATTATGTTAACATAACACATAATCCCAGATGGGTTCACAAACAGAATGAGAGGCAGAGAGAAATTATCGCTGAGAAGAGGACGCAAGACTGAGATGTCACTGGAGATGGCCTGGAAGGTTTTTTTTTTCCTCCTCTGTTATTTGGGCAGGGAACATAAACTCTCCCATCTACAAGGAGAATCACAACTATGGGATATGGCAATACGTGGCCTCTACAGTTGGGTGAGATGAATACAAATAGTCTTAGCCAGAGATTTTGAGGGTAGGAAGGAGGAGGAAGACTCTTGTGTGCGATACAGGTGTTTCAACAGAAACTATAAAAGACTGCAGTCATTGATACTGTACAAATATATGGGTAAATATATACCCATATATACCATAAATATATGGTAATTGTGTATGTTATGTATATCCTATAAAAACAGGATGTTTGCATCCTCTTTTGTAGAAATAGGGTGACACAAATTACATTTCATTCCTCTTGTGCTCTGCTGATGAACGGGGGGATGTGCCCACAGTGAGAACCACTCCTGCATGGCAGAATTCCCACAGGGGCCCCAGGGCTGAGGAGTGCCTGGAGAAATTTGTCATTCTCCTGTTATTGAACGTGCTCTTTTATTCTGAGGAGGACCGGAAACATTTTTGAGCTGCTGCTATGCTTCTGCCATTGCTTGATACGCAGCTGCTTTCGGCTTTGACGGAACATTTCAACAGAGACAGCTGAAAGGGTCATAAGAATCAGGCACTTGGTTGCATAAGCTTCCCCCAAAGGATGGACAGATTTGAATACCTTCTCCACATCAGGAAAACTGGAAAGGGTGCAAGTAGGTGACAACTATCTGGAGGAGTTTTCACAGCACAAATGACACAAGTAATATTCTGAAAGGAAAATCCCACCTGCACTCTGCTGCGGTTTGCCTTCCTGTTCTAAAATCAGAACCTGAACTTAACTGAAGACAACTGTTTAACAAACAAAATGTAGTAATATTCTAGATCCAAAAATACCCCACTTGCAGAGATTAAAAAGAAAAAAGGAAGGATAACAACAATAAGAATGTGGGGTTATAAGAGTCCATTGAAATTTCTGGGTTTTCTGCTCTCGTTTGAAAAAAACATTATGTATTCCCGGTCATGATTTTTTGATGTTTCCCAATAGAAAGGATTATATAATTGTGTACATGTTATTATCAATGACACCACTATGCTATGGAACCACTAACAGTTTAAACTTAATTACAGATGGCAGCTTATGAAATAATTATAAAGAAAAGATTGGACAGCAACCAAAGTGATTTCATGCTTCCTCTTCATGTGTGTTTAGCACAATATTGTTGAGTCCCTCAACTTTAAAAAATAATGCGAGTTATCAATCAGATAGTACCATCGCAGACTGGGAGGTTGACTTTACTGTTGTAGGCAATGATATCATGTAATGTTTGCTACTCAAAGTCCACGTCTTTGCAGAATGCGTCCCCACAGCCTGCACGACTGGCTGTTGGCCATATAACGACCACTGCCAAAATAAGTACTAATTAGGTTGACAGGCTGTTCAGTCAGGGCCATATACCATGTTGAACAATGGATTTTCAGAGCAGCAGAATATTCCCTCAGGCCTAAAGATCTGAGTTGAAAAAGCAGAATTTGAACATGAAGATCTTACACCTGCTTGATTTCATTCTATAGCATTCATTTCCAGCCCCAGTGAAATTCCCTCCTCTCCATGAATTCACTAACTAAATTGCCAATGGCTTTGATACTGATGCTACCTCACTCCAGGGGGAATTTTGCCTGGCTCTCCAGAGATTATTTTAATGTGTTCCATCTTAAATCGGTAGGCACTTTTTAACCTGTTCCTTCCTGATTCCATCTCACCTTTATGTTACTACTATTAGTGCATTAAGCCTGTAACTATTATCTTTTTAGTGAAGGGCTAACACAAAGTAGCTATTAAGCTTCTCAGCTTTCTACATACTTTTTTTTTTTCCTTCCATCCTCTTAAGCAGAGGATCGACAACTCCTTTTGTTACTCCCTGGCTTCTTATGCATTTTAAAAGCACGCTCTGCCTTTTACATAGTTTGCTAATGGTACCTCATTTGGAGCCTTTACCTTTCTGACTCTTTCTTCAGGTTCATTCCCTCCACCCAATCCTCCCTCCTGTAATTTTACTCTCTTCTTATGCAGGTACGGTTTTATTTTTCCAAAGATGCTGAAGAATTTTGTTGGGGAGGTTTGGTTTTTTTTGTGGTGGTTTGTTTTGGGTGTTTTTTTTTTTTTTTGGTAGAGAGAAGAATAAGGAAGGCAGATTAGGAGTATTTACGTACTGTATACTGGTTCTGTGTAACTCTTATCCTAAATATAGCTTCTTTGTTTTTTTTTTTCACCAGAGCTGTCAAAGCTCTTTGTGGTGAACAGCATTAATTACAAATGTATCTTTCTTTTGACTCTCTCTCATAAACTGCTTATGTTTTTCCCAACCATAGGATGCTTGTTGTTTCAATAGCCAGTCACTTTTTTTTTTTTAACCACGTGATTAAATAATAAATAATCTAACATCAAGGCTGCTGTACACTTTCAGTTTAGTAACTATACTAAAATTTAGGGTGCTTTTAGGATCAGGAGACTTTTTTCATCAAACATGAGAAGTGTTTGGGAACATCTGTACATTAACATCCACACAGCAATATTTTGCAATTTGTATTTCAGACAGAATTTGTGAATTTATCATTAGTTTTTCATTATGTATTCAGCTCTTCAGTGGGATGTTGCACCTTAATAATTATGTTGCCTGTAGAATTGGGCAACAGAGGCTGATTAACAAGTCTCTGCATCATATTAACATATAGAATAATTCAGACTGGAAGGAACCTCTGGAAATCATCTGGTCCAGACCTTCACTGAAAGCAGGGCTAGCCTCGAGGTTAAATCCCAGTTCAACATAAAGTAACCTGATCCTTCAGGGCTTCAAGGTCATGTGTGAAAGAAACATCTATGCAAACCCTGCTATGCTATTGAAAAAGGCAAGCTGAATAAAGAAATAACTGGTGATGTCTAATACATGACCGAACTATTCCTACCCTTTAAGCTCTTTGATATGTTGGACAGATATTAACGCATACACAGTTGCTTTAGGGTTTCTTTCCAGACCAATATACCATGGCTGCAGAAGGAGAACTTTCCAACACACTTTCCATGTGCCTACTATTTCTGAGGATTCCTGCAGTAGCTGAAGACCACACCCACTCCTCTAACTATAAACATATTTAGAGTAAAACCTAAGGGAGGGGCGTCTGCTTTTCTAAGTAAAAGTGTGCAGTGGTTGTTTACTTATTCATCCACAAATGCAATTTTCACATTTTCCACCTATTACAGAATTTTAAGAGAATTTCTCTTTATAATCTGTTCTTGGTTAGAAATATGTTTTTGTTCCCGAAAAGCACAGTTCTAATTTATTTAATGCTATTTTTATTATATTCTATATTATCAAGTGTATTAGACCACACCTTTTAAAATCCAAAACTCTACTCTCATCAGTCAGAATGCCTGATATATATTGAGAATGAAGTACTTTGCTCAAGGAATATTAAAAAAAAATATATATTTAAAATCTCAAGTCTTACAGAAAACAGAAAAGACCACTATATTTTCAAATTGCATCACACAGATTTCTAAAATATTAAGAAACACCACTGTGATATGATAGATAATATTGTAGTTTACATATAATGTGACAGTGATTTGAAAGATGTGTAGCTTAACATTAAAAATACAAAATATACATTATAGGATGACAAAACACAAAATGAAGCACATGCAGTAGTATAGTTTAAGGGACTGATTTTCCTCTACATTACGGTGATATAAATCAGGAGCAATTCTGTGAAATCAGTGGAGATACAGCGTGTGTGAGAGAAGAATCAAGTCCAACATTTCTTTAATCTACTTAGAATTTCTGTTACCTTTTAGCAGACTTACTGTCCATTCTACCCAAACAGAAGGGATAGAGCAGAAAATTATCACCTATCGGTGATAATGGTGACTAATAGTATCCCCTATCATACCAATTATTTAAAATGTTTTAATGTGAGCCTTCATAAGCCACTACATATAATTAACAGATGGAGAGAAGAAAAATTACAGGCAAAACGCTGAGCAGAAATACATATGCAGACTCACTGCTGAACTTGTTTGACACAATCTGACATTTCTTGGTAAACGGACAAAGTAAGTCCAGAAAGACTTGGTGAGGAAACTTCTTTGAATCTAGGCAAAGTAATCATTCAAGAATATATCAAAAAGAAGAGAAAAACAACATAGAGGTAGATGTTCTTAAAGTAAAGCAAGAATGAGTCCAAGAGATGCCTTAGGACTAAATCATGTGTTTTTTCCCTATTCTGGGAGATTTGCTGAGTCCTTAGCCTAGTCACAGCCTCCTTAGCCAAGCTCAAGTAAAGTACAACTGGATATACAAGATGCATTGTACAAAAAACAGTTAGCAGATTAAGAACTGCACATTTTTTGCAATAATAAAAATGCAAGATTTATCTTTTTTTGTGCTTTCATATCTGCAACATGTAAAACTGGAATAAAAGATACCAATCACGCTTGCAGGGCTGTTAAAGAACTGGAATCTTTGGGCTTAAAATATGGAGACCAATCATTCAGTCCTCCCACAGACCGTTAATGTCAGCTGTATCAGTGCTTTCTGTCAGTCCAGCTCCTTAGCTGTACAGAGTGAGTTACTGGTCTGGCTTGCTAGGAAAACCTGATTTTTCTTGCCTCAGTTTTTGCTTTAACCAAAGTAACTGTTATCAGAAATTGCTACCGAAATTCAGTGAATAGCATATTTCTCTTGGAAATAACACTGAACTAATGTCCTAACAGAGTATTAGACATTTGTCATTACAGATTACATATTGTGTAGGAGTTGTAAAAAGTGGCAACGTTAACATTGCCGTAATTAAAAAATTCAGCCTCATCTCCTTTGTTTGCCACAGAAAAGCTGGCTGCTACTCATGGCATCCAGTTAAATCCTACTGACCTATCCTCCACTTTATTTTTCCTTCTAAATTTCCATATTACTGCTGTTGATAGTAGACAACTTGCCCTCTGCCTTTATTTGAACATTCTGCAGAAGACAATGGAAAATAGTAAACTATTAAAGCTATAGAAATTACTTCTGAAAATTTAATAAATTGCTTTTGTAATGTTGTGGTTTAAAAAGTTAAAAATAATATTTCTATTGCTTTCTATAGGACTTAGAAACATTTCTAGAAAACTGTATCAAATGCATTCTATCAGAAGCTATTTGATTAAGAAGTATTAATTTCTATAGGATTGTATCACAGAATCGCAATGAACGGAATTACAGCAACGCCGAGGCAACTGCCGTATGTACTGACAGTACCTGATCTCGTCTGGCAGTCAGGGAAGCTGGAGGACGTGCGTAACCTTTTCTGTATATGGACACATTCCAGTGCTTTTTTCAGGGAATGGAAATAATCTCTGTGCCCAAGACTGCATTAGCCTAGCACTGATAATAGTCCTACCTTCTCCAGTCTGGTCTCGCATGTAAAGAAACATACCCTGTACACTTTTAAGGGGTGCAGTGAGAGCCACGCTCCCTACCGCTCCGCTCTGAAGCCCGCTGCAGCCGCCTCAGGCACCCTGTGCCGCAGGAGGCCTCTCTGGCTCAGCAAAACTCGGCTTAACGTCTCCCAGGGCCACAGGTCAGAGCCACAACCGAGATCACGTTATTCCAAACTTGTAAATGGTCCATGGCCAAATTTACGTGTTATTGGTTGTGTTAGGATGGTAAACAAACAGGCAATTATCAAACGTCTGACATTACTTTCATTTTTTATCCTTGGCTTGCTTTCTTTAAAACAGACATTCTCCCAACGCACAACATCCAAACACCTCTCCTAAACAATAACTTCAGAGTCTCTGAAAGAATAAGCTCATCTGCTGGTATAGCATCCCTTAATCAGGTCCCTCCGGCGCACCTTAACTTACCCATGCGTTGCTAACAAAGTCCCAGCGTGTCGCGTGCAGCTCCTGGGCTGTTTCCAAACCCAAGACCTTGCAGTTGGGGTTGTGATACTTCTATACACGGGAAACTAGGGCAGAACAGTTTGAAGTACCTCACTGCTGACAACTATACACATTAAGCACACATGCGAAAAGTCTTTTTTGTCTCCTTGGATTGGTTTGAACTCTGCTCTCAGAAGTGACAGAAGATGAATTAATCTCTCTCTCTCTCATCCGACTTTGTGCCAGTTTCACTGGCCCATTCTTACACAGTGGGGTTTAATAGAAACCGATTCACTGTACTTTTTAAAGGCATATTCCCATTCTCTGTTCATTTTAGTTACTCCACTTGTGAAAGTGGATTATAAATCTAGAGAGGGAAGAGCGGAAATCAAAAAGGAAAAGAGCTTAATACAGTGCCTTGCCTCTACAGAAGCTCTGCCTTGAAGGTTGCCACATCCCCATTTCTTGATGTAACATTATAAGATGATTTGACCTAACACACCACATTATTTATAAATTATACTGAATATGCACTATGATACATTTGAAAAGATGCCATTAAAGGAACTTCACGCATGAGGAGGGTGTATAGGCTTTTTGATCAGAAAAAGAGGACATTTGCATTAGAAGAAAAAATGTCTCAAATCTTAGTTGGAGATGTCAGAAAATTTAGTTGACTTATTAATAAGAGAAGTTTCATTTTCGCAAGATTCTTCTTCCAGTATCACGAGCAGAATTTTAAAGGGGGCCTGGACCACACGTTCGTATTTCAGACTGGGTACCCACACTTTTGACAAAGGCAGTTTTCCTTGTGGTCTCTCTGAACTTCCGAATCTTCCACATCAGAAAATCCAATATAAATACAGAACCTTAATGGTATCAATTTTATTTGTCAGTGATTTTGAAAACACTTTGCATTATACGATGTTTCTCATTCATCAAACTAAAATTATTAAGATGAATAAAGCAATAATGTAAGTTTTAAGAGGTTAATGGCATAATTGCAAAAGGAAAGGGAATTCAGTGGAAAAACAATGAAAGTACTTCTACAAAAATAATAAAAATACAAAGCTTCCAGGAGTTTTGCAATATACTGGGGGAGGGAGGAAATAAAGCATTGCCAACAAGTCACAGGTATACAGTATGAGAGAAAGTGAAAACGTTGCCAAGAGGGAGTGATAATGGTTTTGTATCCATAATTCATTCATCTCGAGGGATGCAAGATTACGTAATGTAGTGGCATTGCTGTATCCTGATTCATTAATAAGTCCTACAGAGTATTTTCTGCATTCATAAGTTGGGATAGCATATGAAATGCAGACCCACTTTGTAAATTACTGACTCACACTTTCCTGACAGTGCTGAATGCTCTCACGGTTTGAAGTTCAATTTCATACCAGTGGTAAGACAGGGTGAAAGTCTGAGCGACAGCTCAATCATCATTGCATGGGCCAATCAGAAAGACTAGGATTAATCACACTGGTGTTGAAAGAAGAAAGAATAAAAGAGCAGATACAGTTCCCACTTGATCATTAGTTTGCGGTAACACAAAGGGCGATGGAAGCTTGAAGGAGACACAGATAAAAGTGGCAGTAATAAAAGTTGGCACAGATGAAATATGGGACTCAGAATAGGGAGGTGAGAATTGGAAGAGTTCAGAAGGAATAGCAATTAAACAAGGGGGGAGAGAGAAAGAGTGTTTGTGAGCATGAGTAGGTTACAGAACATTTGGCATAGACATGGCAAGTGAGGGAAAAAAGGATGGTGAGAAACCAAAAATAAGGTCAACAAAGAAATAGTGTTGCATTGTAATGAAAGAAGAAGAAAGAAAAATCAATTTGGAAAATGACAGATTATTGGAGGAGGTGTTATTGTAGAGCAGAGAATGAATCCTAAAATTTTAAACAGGGAAGTTCAACATATAAGTGAGAAAGACAGAGGGAAATGAAGTATGGAGTGGCCAAGAGAAATTACAGCGGTATCTAATCTGAATTAAAAACACATCTTTCATTTCCACTGAGCACAAATTCTTAGAAGATATCGTTCTACATATAATCTCACATTTTCCAATTGGAGGAGAAGTGCGAATGCAATTCATCAGAGAAAACACTGTGACTTTCCCTCCCTTCATCCCAAGGATGAGAAAATCTGTGGGATATCCCTGAAGCTTCCAAGATATATCTGTATGATTTTTATGCTGCAACAACAACTCTGAAATGTGCAATCTCTTCTGTGGCTTTGAGAGCTGGGTTGTGTCAAGCCTGTGCAATCAGGAGCGCGTCCTGGAACAGCTGCTTTTCACACCCTTGGGATGGGACTCCAGGAAGAAGACACATGCATCGTCCCTGTCCTCCCTGCCTTTTGGGATGAACACCACTGGGTCAGAGAAGGTATAAGGGACACGTGCTCTTCCTCAGTCCGGCATCATGACGACTCTTCTTTTCACTCAATCCCCAATTCACCCTAAGCCACAAGTGCAGACATGAGGCTCCATGAGGGCGCTCCAGAAGCAGCAGGGCAGGTGGGCTGATGGCCGCAGAAAGCCTTGAGGCCAGCAGGGAGGCCACGGGGAACGCTCAGAGGACAGCTGTGCTGGGGTGCAACGGCACTGGCGAAGAAGCCAAGGTGAGACCTTTCATACCGATCTCAATGTTTCACTGCACTACTTCACAAAACAGTGAGCAGATGGCACACATTTCACAGCAATGTATTTGGAAATTACCAAAACCAGGGCAATGCTAATATTTTGATAAGATGAACAAATGCATGTAGATTCTTGAAAGCCTTTATTTTTATTAGTTTAATTTTTAATAGTGCCCAAAATAGTGACTTTCTTCAAGCTCCATGTACTTTCTAGCAACAAGTGCTACCGGAATCTGCCCCACACCCACAAATAAGCAGTTAGTAGCTCTCTCCAGGTAATAAGAGATACTCACAGAAAAAATGTAGTCAGTGCTGTGAAACACAGCCCGAACTGTGAATAACTCATTCAGAATACTCTGGTTTTCCCATCCAAGTATGGCAAGCTATATACATGTATTATATAATCTAGAATTTGGAAAAAATAACAATGTGTCAACCAAGCCTCTCATAAGATGGAGGACCTGATACCAGGTGATGAACATCTCCAAGAAACACAGAAAGAAAGTGCATGCTCAAAAACGTAAAGCAGGCGCTTGCCTTGCACAGAGTGTTAACATCTCATGGCCAGCCAAAGGTCTGTGAAAGCTGATTGCTCCTTTGCCTATCGATCTGAAACTCTGCCTTCAAATTGCTTCTAGCTTTTCTTAATTGCCATCTTCCTGTAACTGTTTGACAGTTTGACGGAGACTGCATTTCTCAGTAATTTGTCCTTTTTGTTTAGTTAGAATGAGGTTTAGGGTGTGGTTAATAAAGGGAAATTGGGAAGGAATGTTTTGCATTGGAACATGGGTTCACAGTGACACAGAAGGGGATTATTAATTAGTACAAGTAACTGGCACGAATTCCTAGTGGCAGCACCTTATGGTTGTGCCCATGAAATTGAAATCCTACAATTTAATCTCACAGAAAAAGAACCTGGATTTCACAGTGGTCTTGAACCTAGTGGAAGAAAAAAAGATTTAAATCTACACCACAATCTTTTGTGGTATCATCAGGGCAAGCATAGAAGACAAAAGGGATAGAGAGATTCAAAAGACTGAACTGAAAGCAAAGGATAAAGCACTTGGCTCCCTTTCATTCTCTTTTATTTCACTGTGGGGATCTAGTTATTGTCTCGCTGATCCACTGAAGCAATTGGTATCATATCTTAACAACATTTCAGTCTGCCACTTCCATGTACACCCGTGCCTGTCATTGTGAGCCTGCCATCGTCCAGTCGGGTGTCCTAATCAAAGTAGTATACTCAGCGCTGCTTGTTGTACTCTTCATTTGATTAATGTGTACATCTGGACTGAAAAGTCATGCAGAAATATTGTGCTTGAAGCACAGGAGGCTTAGCAGGCATCACCACCAGGAGTGAAAGACTGCTAATTGAGCGCTTCCCAGTAACGTATTGATTTTAATCAAGTCGCCCTAAAGAAGCATGCCAGCAGCAACATTGACAGCTATGTACATGGAGAAACAACAATAGGTAATGGAGCAACAGTGTTGGGAGAAATATTAAAGATACTGCTTTTCATAGAATGATCTGAATCCAAATTCTGAACAGTATTTCTCCAAATATATATCTGACAAGGAGACACCTTCAGTTAGAAGAAGGAGAATTAGATTTTTCAAACTGCTATCATTTGAAGCATTTTGTTCTGTTAAAAATAAGCAAAGCTCAAGGGAAACCCATTAATAAATGTCCATATATTGGGGTTAAATAAAAAGCTCTCATTGAAAACTAAGCTATCAGTTTTCCTTTAGACAGAGGGCATTAACGTAAGAATGCTTAAAGAGTGTTTTTGATCAAATATATCCCCTCAGATAAGGGAAAGCTACACAGAACCATTATCCTGATTGACATAAGATAATATGTACTGGTCAAAAATGAACACTTCCTGTTTCATACACGGAAGTAAAATGCTATGGCAAGTTTTGGTTGTTGTAATGTTAAATTGCTATTAATTTTAAATAGATCTTTGTCAACTATTGGAGTATTTTGCTGTGTGTATTTCCAGTATGCGATGAACTAAGGATCCTTCAGTTTAGATGCCTGATGGCTGGTGGTATAAAAAGAAAAAATATTGTCTGCAAGAGACCCTCTAAGAGCATAGCCTTGAAGCACTACCCTAGATTTTAGAGCTGACACATCTTTTGCTTTGTACCTGGATCTGACTATGGTATGTTCAAATATGCTCTTTTGTCTCAGATCAAATGATCTAAATTGCCTTCAACTGAGTTACTGGAGAAACTGTCACTGTTGTCTTAGGAATTTTTCCCATCTTGCAATGAAGGAGAGGTTTTTTAAAGCCACTGCCGTCTTGACTTTTGGGTTGAATTGGTTCTTCCTGGAAATCCCTATGGATTCATTTGCATATTATAATTCTTTACCCTCTCTTTTAGAGAGTGGCAATTCATTTTTCTCCTAGTAGAACTGGGAAACTGACCAAGTCTCTACAGATACTGCTATGAATGTATTGCACACAAAAGTCTATTGGTATTTATAAAGTTAGAGATCTTTAAGAGCTGATGGATAGGAAAATCCAAATATTGGAAACGTCAAAGGAATCTTTTTAGTATCTTTATCAGTAGTAGTGACTACACTGTTTTAAAGTGGAATGAGTCAGTCTTGTCAGCCTCTGCAAGTTATCTTGAGATCACAGCACTGCCCAGAGTCTTTCCTGTCTCTGTCATCTCTATCCTTGTCATGTCTCCTACACCAGCAATTGCTTTCCCCAAAATGTCTTCCCGTGAATCAGTGAGGAAACTTGGATCAAGTCTATGGCTACTAAGGTCATTTGTTGGTTTTCATTAAGGTTGTCTTCACTCAAGTAGCAAAGCAAAATAACTTTGCAATACAACACAATGGTATTGCTACCCTCTCAGTAACCACTGCAGTCTAAGCGTCCGTCAGCTGTAGTCCAGAAATTGTTCATCACGGCTGTCTTCACAGCAAGTCTGTGTTCTAAGCTGCTGCATTATGTATTCAGTGCAAAGCATATTTGTGGTTATCCTGATCATGTGTTTGGATTACAAAGGATGCGCCCTTGCCATGCTTGGATTACTTCAATTTACCAGTGAATTACCTAATTCAAGCTTTTGAATATATAACTTGCATGTATATGACCATAACCTGCAAGAGCAGGCTGCCTGTAGCTGGTCAAGATGACCAACAAATTCAACATTTCCGAGTTGTTACTGCACATAATCTTATGCTCTATTACGACCAGATGCTCAGCAACCTGAAACGCAGGTGCCAGGGCAGAGGCGCAGCCCAGGCTCCTGGTGGGGCTGGAGCTGGGGCCCAGCAGCTGCTCCTGGCTCCCGCCGCGCTCCGGGCTCAGCCAAGCCAGGGGACGATGCTGATCCACTTACCATACGAATTCTCTTCCTCATCACCTGCTAAATTTCTCTACCGGCACACTTTATGTTTGGGAAAGAAACCCATGATCTGGCACACTGCCCTTAAAGTGGCTGAAAACCCAATTTTGCTGGCGTACGTGCCAGGGGTTCCTCAGCAATTCAGGTAATGAGATGGTAGACCCGAAGACCCTATTTACTGGCTCTCTTACCTAATGTGGATAGCCAGGAAAGGAGAACGCAGTTGTTCCCTGTCTGCTAAATAGTCTGAGATCAACCAGTTTTGCCACAAAAAGCAAATCTCTCCACCTAGGTCGTTGGGACCAACAAGAGAAACGTTTTAAGTCTCAACAATTATAATAATAACTGGTTATATATTATTTTATGTTAGTATAAATTAATAATACTGGTTATATAGCAGTTTAAACATTTTAGTAAAGCATTACTGCTCTTGGTTACTTTACTGGCTCAGTTTTATTGCTGCTCCAAATTTAATTGTAATACTGAACTAAATTTTAAAAGCTTCCCATCTGCTAAGAAAACCTGGTGTAGGGGCACATCTCATGACACTCTCGCCTCCTCCTCTCTTCCCCCAAATTCTCGACATCTCCAAATTATCCTACCCTTCAGTCTTTGCATTTATTGTCATACCACACAAGTGAAGAAGTGTCAGCGCACAGGTCAGGATATAACCATCATCTTCTGAGTCACTAGCCCAGAAGAACACCCTCTCCTATGAAAGCCGTGCTGATTTGTGTCATGCAACTGCAGTCCCTCACCTCTCATTTCACTGCCACAAGGGCCACATTTACAAAAGCAAAGCAAGTTAGCATTAGAGAAGATCAGTGTCAAGCAAAGTGTGTGGCTTATCACATCCACTCGTGCCAGCCAGCAAAACCAGCAGCGGCGGCAGCAGCACCGCAGGCTATAATTGATTCATGAGGTTCAGTCTACACAGGAGGAAGGTGCTTCCTAAGCAGACACCATTCCCAGACTCACCAAATGAACTTTTTAGAGATACAGGCCAATACAGACTGTAATTGAACCAGTACTGAGGAAGGGAAGATATTAAATGAGGCTGTAAGGCTGAAAGAGAATTAGGCAGAACTGTAAAGAATACTTGGGAATTCTTTCTTCCACAAAAAAACCCCCATGTTTATGTCATCTAGACACTAAGTAGATTTCTTTGAGAAAAACTGTTACATTATCTGAGTAAACATGTCAGTCAAGAACAACAACCAGCAATTTACAAAAATGATGCTCGATTATTTAACACTGAAAGAGTAAGGTTCCATGGGGAGAAATGTTTTTATTTACACACTGTATCTACAACAGGTTTAGGCTGAGATGGAATAACCGTAACAAATATTAAGGGTTTTGTTAACTCAGTAAAACTCCCCAGGCGTAGTACTGCCTTTTTAAGCATGTTTGGCTGTAGTTTCGTTATGTCACTCATTGACACATTCAACTCCTCACTCTGTATATCTTCTAAGAGATCTTTTAAAGAGGAAGATGTCTTCTAAAGAGAAAAAGAGAGTTTCCCCCCTTTTTAGGGGTATAAGGCAAATCCTTAAAGTGAACTGGGTTCTAGCGTTACAGACTCTTGAGAACTCCAATTTATTTCACTGTGCTCAGCATATCACCTGATTAGGCTTCGAATTGTTAAATATAGCTGCACGCAAAAGGAAATGATGGAATTACACATTGCTCCCCAGTTATTGAGGGTTTCATTACTGCAGGCTAATTTTCTCATTGTACTTCCGTGGGGTTTCTCCTAACTTAACATTCTTTTAAGGTAGTCTGTGTTGAGGGAATTATCTTGTTTTTCAAAGCAAATTTCAGCTGATTACTAAGTATTTACATACTGTAATTTGAATGTCTAATTATACAATTAGTGTAAATACATGTAATATGGTTTATTTTTCACAAAAGCTGATAAGGTACATTGCTTTTTGCATTCCAGTGTTACAAGATTTTCATTGCTTGTAATACACAACCCAAAAATTCACATTAAAAGCTTCCGGTAAAGCTGCTTATTTATCAGTTAACACTTTCCAGATGATTTGAAACACACTTCGTACCATAAACCCCCCCAAAAGACATCTGCCTTATAACTAAAGACTAGAGCTTCCAGCAACACCTTCCACTCCTAAATTTAAGAGTCGCCTCAAGCTTCTACATTTTTTTCCTTGCAGGGCTTCACGATACGTTTCCTTCCACCTTAAACTACCCAGCACTGCATGAAAATTCACCTGTTGACTCCATTAATACATCACTGCTGGCCTAAGAGACGTTTTCATGTAACTTGTATTGACATTTATGATGATACCCTTGATGAAATAAGGAAAAGAGCACTTGGGAAGATGAACGGAGAAAATGCTCCTCAAGTTTTAGAGCTGCTTCCTTTCTAAGCAGCTATAGATAATAACTTTGTAATTAGAGGGCAGGAAAGTGCCTCTCTAGTCTCAGTTGCTGAACAATAACGCAGAGGCAGCGAGCTGCAGAAAGCTGCTAGCCACCTTTGCTCCTCCTCAAAAATCTCTAATATGTTTCTAGAAGCGTTTGACTAAATCCGAGGCTTCAAATATAATGATATTTCTGTAAGTTTTATAAAATTTCATCTAGTAGCAGAGAAAAATTCAAATCAGTGCCTTTGTGAGCAGACATTTGCCCTGCGGCAGGCATGCCCCTTACCCGTGGCGGGGCAGGACCCGCACCCAAAGGAGACGCTCTGCGGCAGCGGGGAGCGGTGTGATGCGCGTGGGACGGGGGGGGGGCAGGAGTCCCTGTGATGGAGGGCATGGGGACCCGGAGCAGAAACACAGAAGAAATCCTCTTTCACTGCTGCATTGCTCTTGGGGCAACCTGCTGGCAAGCGATCAGGACTCTTTTTTAGAAACATTTTACCCTCCAGACATGCAGCGCCTGACTGATTAAAACAATTCTTTATATACCAAATATACAGAGCACAGATTAACACCTAATTCTTTTAAACTACTGCACAGGTTATGAAAGACTGAAAAGGCTTCCACAATTTCTGTAAAGCATGATTTTTTTTTTCTGGTAGAATGTACGTTTATGTCATAGTGGGTTTATATTTTCAGTTTAAATATGATTTTCTCTCACACAAGTTGGTGTTGAGCTCACATGTTCCATTTTTTTAATATTTTGTTTTCCAAACTGGACTTTATTTTAACTAAGCATATGGAAATCTTATTTAAACAATGTGGAAAGATCAATTATGTAAGGAACATTTCTGAATTATATGTTATAAAAAGATTTCTTTATGTATATTTCCTTAACTTAGTATTCACGTCATGGTGGAAAGTTACTTCAGCTGGATATTGGATTTTAGAGCACCTTGGAAAATTGCGTCAACATTTCATGAGACTAAATCTCATGTTGTCAACATGAAGCTTTACCTTTAGCAGCCGCTGCCATTCCCCAAATGTCTTTTATGGAAATGTCCTTCACAGAAATTAATTTTAAAAGGGCAACTATAAGAAAAGCCAAACTAAAAGCAGGGACCTTGACACTGGTCTCCACAGCACTAAGAGCTACGAGCCTTGTCTTGAGATGGCCACTTGGACTAGCCTATGTTTCTAAGGTACAATAAATGAAACTCTGCAAGCACGTAATATTTTCCTAACGTATACGCCAGATTTTGCTGTCCTTGATCAAACGGAGAAATACCTTATTCTGAGAATAAGATAAATTTAATACGGTACTATGAAGAGTAGGTCACCTTAAGACAGGTGAAGATGTCAGATTCTGGCCCAAAAGATAGCACTCCTATATATATATTTCCTATTCTTATTGAAAAACAGGACACCATTAAACCACAGTCAAAAGACTTAGCAGTATGAAAGAATAAATCCTGTGAAAGAAGTATATTTGAGAAAAGAGAAGAAAAAGGACATTTACTTTATAAATACACTGCACCAGACCAGAATAATTTCAAAAATACATTTCTTAAAATTCAGGGCCCAGCAATAGCATATAGTCAAGTCATTAAAGATGTTGAACATATACTTAATTTTCAGCTTATTTTTATGCCCCCCTGGCCTCAGTGAGATTTAAGGATGTGTTTAAATTTTCTATTTAATCAAGGCCTCATTTATGAGGATAATAATGCATTTACAGCATATATTTTTCTACTGTAAGATGCAACTTACAAACCAAATGTGAGGAATATCATGTTTGGCAGCATTCCCTAAGGGAGTCTGGATCTACAAACACATGGCTGTAATGCGTTTGTTAATGCAATTCTTCTTCCATTCTCTGACAGTTATAATATAAATAACATTTTCTCCTTAGGAAGCAATCCAAATACAATCAAACCAGTATATTAACATCTGTTAAGGTAATCTTCAACTTTATAACTGTTTTAGAACTCCATTTGGTGAGAGCCTACAAGAAACTGGACACAGACATGAGGCAGCAGCCATACATCACATCCCATTGCACAGATCTCGCAACGCTAGGACAGCTCTCTTACACCTGGTGTTACTTTGCCTGGGAAGACAGAGGTATCTCTCTGCCGGGCTACGACGGATGCTTAGATGTATTCTTTAGCTTTAACCTCTTCTTCATTCTTTCAGGTTACTCTCAAACAGCCTTTGTGTGAGCCCTCTACGAGTTCGGAGTCTCTCCTGAAAGCCTGGACAGAAGGGAAGGCAGGATGGGGCTCCTGGTCCGTACTCAGAGCCTTCTGCAGGAAAATGTATTTCTAAGAACATGGAAGGGGGGCTGTGTCCAGCTCAGATATGAAAGTCACATCTGCTTCTATGATCTGCCACTTAAAAGCACTTCAATCCCACGGAAAATCTAAGTCAGGCCATCAGGTCTAGTTAAGTGAGACTGGAAAGATCTCTTGTATATCAGCCAGAATGAATCGATTCAGTCTGTATCAAAATGAAATAACTCACAAATAAACACAATCTTACCAGCCACTCATTTATATGTGTTGGACTAATGAGCAGACATTCAAAAGAGCATGACAAAAAAAGCCAGAAATCAGCCTGGGTTCAGAGGAACACAAGGAATCCCAAAGATGGCTTTTTTCAAGAACTTGCCAGTTAATCAGGAAACACACAGAAGCACAGAATCAACAGATTGGAAAACTCAGCAAAAGATCCAGAAGTTGGAAAAAATGTGGGTTGTGAATATTTTGTTCAAATAAATATTCTGGCAGCTACATTTTGAACAAGCTGTAATTTGTATAAGGCACCTTCTGTTAAATTTGTGGCACAGAATTACAAGGACCAATCCAACTTGAAATCAAACCGCGGATTTGCATCAGTACATCTATTTATCCTTATTCACCCAGGCCTAAACTACTGAGAATGAGATATTTAAAATAAGAGAATGCAGATAAACACTTAAAAATAATTTTCCTTCAAAAATAAAATGTGCATATTATCTCTCTAAAGAAACTAAAGTAAAAGGACTTGCATAAGTCTTTGACCAATACTCATGCCCTGACAGCCTTTGTTCTATATATTAATTTTGCACAGCATATAAATTCATAGCTAGCAATGAGGTTTTAGGAACAGAATTAAGAAAAGGGCTAATCTATCAGCTATGTTGTCAACACTATATTTAGAGAGATGAAGGCAGAAGTATTAATCTGCCAAAATCAAAGCCATGGACAATGCTCACTTTTGCGGAGTGGCTGAATCAAAATTTTTCTGCCATGCATTTTATTTTTGAGTGCTTACTAAAAAGGTAAATCACTTTAAGAAGGGTATGTAGCACAACAGTGACAAAATAACCTGGTAGAGAAATACAGTTGACAAATTATAACTTAAAGAAAAATGAATGACTGACTGTTCTTGCTAGGATAATATGGAAACTAACAGGAAAATAGAACAACCAGCATGAATTTTTAAAACAACAAAAAAAACCCAGCAAAACTATTTTAGCTTTATTGCAACACTTATGCATGCTACAGTCATTATTTCAGCTCTGATCCAACTTTTTACGTATCTCAATTTTTTTGCTCCTTATGTTACTGCTAGTGACATCAGCCATACTGGTTATTCTCAATACAAATAGTCAATACCTAGGAACTAAACAGGTAATTTTACTTTCGCATCAGTGATCAGATGTTGATTTTTCAGAGATATCTTCAACTGTTCTATGGCACAAATATTATTTTCTGAACATCAAAAACCAAAATGCTTATTACCATCACTGATTTAGAGAATAACATTTTGATGTCAGCCAAGCTTTAAAGGCCACTCAGCATTAGATGGCTCGCACATGCTCTTCAGAATGATACCACTGATTTCAGGTATGCTACCATGCCATTTTATAGGTTGATCGTGTGCGCAGTTTCCCTAAAGTCATATTTTATGTATTCAGCGAGGCCGTACCTTGGCAACTGGATGACACATAGTGGGCATACACCTGATCTATAATTCAAAACAGCAAAGCACATTTCACCTTTGATGCAAAGTGTGCTATATATCTGATTTTTGCTTCTTTTCATTTAATACAAATGGCTTTGATAACCAGTACCAAATTATCATGATCCAACCAGCTTTCATATTTTAATAATCAAAATAAACTGATTATTATAATAAAATTAGAAAGAAACTATTTCCAGGTCACTGCAGACAGTGAATTTGGATAATCCAAAAGATACCCCTGAAAGTTATACCAAAAAGGTGTAACAGTCTGTGTATTAACCTCGAGAAGAGTGTGCTGGAAACCAGCATCATCCAGGCTTTGGAAGAACAGTATTCATCCTCCTCTGTTGCTTATTAGAAATTAAATCATTCTACAAGCAGCAGGAATTATCCAGTCATGGAATAATTTAGGTTGGAAAAGACCAAAGGAGGTCATGTAGTCCAACCTCTCCAAAGTTGGATCCAAGGTGAGCTGGATATAGTGATCTGTTTCTTAAATGAAGTGGACCAACCAGCCAAAATCTAATACAAAATACTGCAGAGGGCATTGATTTTATGAAATCAAGTCACAAAACCTAGAAGCACTTCCACTACTTCCACGTAACAGATGTCACAAAAAGGCCTACATAACACCAGAAATAAATGCAAATACTACAGCCACATTCATCAAATAATACAGTACCAGCAAAACCATCATATTGAAGTCTATGAACTTCTTCAAACCTTATCAAGCACGCACACAGCCTCTACATTTGCAGTAATTTTTCAGTCCATGATATAAACAAATGTCTTGCCTACATTAAGCCCCAGAAAGGTGGGGGTTGTTGTCTTTGCAAAGTTCCTTCAGAATAGAAGCACAACTCCAGCTGGCAAACTAGTTTGCAAATACCCACACCTCTGCTAAAGGCCAAACATAATCCCCAGACCGGGAAGTTCTGAACTCTTCTCTGTGGACCACAGCACGGCTCCACAGACAGCCTGTTTCAGGCTTCACAATATTAGAAAAAAAAGAGCTGGATTGCAATTCTGCAAAATGCAATGAAAGTCTCAAGAGGAGAAGAACTGTTCAAGATGTCAGGGGAAAAAAAAAAAAAGTAAGGGTATGTGAGGACTGGAACCATGAGGTATACGTGGGTTAAATAGCAGGACAGACTTGTGAACTAGGAAGTCTATCCTATGCACGGGAGTGTCACAGTCCACCTGCAGTGAAAGGTGCATTTCCTAAGGACATATGGCAGAACAAGCTTAGGACCCTGGTTGGGTTGCAACAGACACAATAGCAGACACATCTCTTGACCTTCCTATGGGTATCTAAACAAAAAATGTTTGCTGAAGGACCTGTCATTTCTTCTTACTCTCCTTTTTGGCAATAAATGCAGCAAATTTCTTCCAGCTGCAGATTAATGTAACTCGTCCTTATAGCGATGCTGTCCAGGGAGGAATATTTTAATACAAAGAGCAGGGTCTTCTCATGACCTTAAGAGCTGTATTGCCACCCCATATTCGGACTCTGCAGAATTGTGTATTGCATATGCAAGGTCTGCTGGTGGTTGGCAAGACGAAGCACTTGTCAGTTATGAACATGCAGAGTTCAGTTTAATGGGAAAAAGACTCAGCACTCAAGCCAGTTTGCGAACGGAGAAAAAAAGGCTTACATAAGGGTGTGACCATAACATTTTGTAAGCTACCCGACCAGCTGAGCAGCCCCCCGCATCACCAAAGAGCGGCTGCTCTTTAGACGTCAGAAGTAGCCGCTGCAACACCTCCTTGCTGAGGAAAGGCACTGACAGAACGGGAGCTGTTCACAGGACGTAGGAAACCTCTGACCTCCTGGTAGAGCTATTCCTCTTTCCCTCTTTTCTTCTGCACCATCACTAATATGATTGTAAAAAACTTTAAGCAGGGAAAAGGAGCCCAGATCAATTTGATTTTAATTAACTTTATCTAAAAAAACCCGTCAGACTCGTTGAATCTGTGTTACAGTAAAACAAGATGTTCCATTTTCCGGAGCATGTGATTTCTTTCTAATACACATGAAACCTTCTTCTATCTCATCAATGAGCATAAAGCAAAAACCACTTATGTAGGATATTTTGTGAAGGATATGGAGTTGCATAAATGACTTTTGAAAAAATTGCTTTACATTGTTCTGTTTGACATGTAATTCTTTTTCCTCTTCATGGGTAAATTGTAAAAGTATTTCTAAACAAAGTCTTATCATGAACTCATCAGCATGCATATTCTGTGCTCACATTTAGGATCTATTTATAAAATCAATTCTGTTCTGGGCTCTGACAAACAAAACTGAAATGCAGCTGTGTGACATGTTGATAATTTTCATTAGTTCTAAAAAGCCTCAATAGAAATGACAATCTTACTTGTTATAACCAAATAATCCTGGAGAACGCAGAGGAAAGGTGACTTTTCTATATTATCTTATTTGTTAATGGAAAGAAAGAAGGGGGAGGAAGGAAGTGGATAAAAATTGAAAGGAAAAAGTAAGATGAAAACTTAAAAATCACAGATGTACATGCTTGAAGCCATGCAGACTAGAAAAAGTCTTTAGCATCACCACCAGAGATAAATATATATTGATTTACCTTTGCATTATTTGCACATCCTTTACTACATTGGAGGAGTATTTGCTTTAAGTCTGAATGAGCTTGTTATTTTAAAATCTGAAAACCTCATGGTATTTAATATAAAGAGCCAAAAATCAGCAACTACATCTTTGAACAAATAAACATAAGCATATTTTGTGTGAAAAAAAAAAAAAAAAAAGTAGTAGAGTTTACAATGATTCCTTTTTGAGAATTAGGTCACAGTAAAGAAAATCACAAATACTTGAAAACAGTAAAGGGAGAAGGCTTCAGAGAAAATTAGATGAATTTCATCATTAAATTGTCTTTAAGTAAGAGTCCATAAAGTAACAGAGTAAAATTAATGTTTATTTCCCCTTTTCCTATGTTTGATAAAGAAGGCATATAAGGCTGTTCTATTTTTTCCTGACAAATATTTTGGGGGGTTTAATTTTGTTTCCTTAGAATACAATGCTTTTTAAATTCTGCTGAAGAACTACCTGAATTTCTTTTTTTCTTAGGGATATTTGTTGATTAAAGGGAGATTATTCTGAAATATTCTTTAGGCACCAGAATTATAGAAGAGTTGCCAAAACATAATAATAAAAATGTCCTAATTAAACATTCCTTCTAATTTAAATTATTAAATCTTCAGTCTTTTAGTTTTTTCTGGTGTTTTATTTCATTAATTCTCCTGGCTACATGTGAGTCCCAGAGCAGGCAAACATCAAGTCTTTAAGTGTAAAACAGAAGCAGGGAAAGAGGAAGGAACCACTTTGTCTGACCAAAAGAGTCAGGTTCATCAGCCCAAGCCCAACACCAACCAGGCAGTCACCGCCCTGGCTCCGCCACACACTGCCCCTCTGAGAGGCCACGGGAGCTGATCCTCGAACACATACCCTTGTCCATTCTACTGTGACAAACTCACTGTAAATTCACCCTTCAATAGAGAAACTAAATTTCACATGGAGAAAACTTCAAGATATGCCCTTGCTGTCATCCTCATCTTCTGGCTGGTGTAGAAATTCCCATTGACCCCCGTCCCAAGGTGCCCAAATCTCCAGGCACTGACCAGGCAGCTTCCTTGCACACCTTGGGGCTATGAATTCTTGAACAGTTGGGAACATAAAAATGAGCAGCTCTACTCCTAGCTATCAAACTTCCCTAACTCCCATCCAGGCTTACACTGTGAAATTTGCTGTGCAACCTGAACACAGTTTCAGAGCAGACAGATCCCAAGCTGCTCGTTTTTAAGAACAACACTCAAAAAAATGAGGAAAAAAAAATTCAGAAGAAAACTGTATCACAGACAAACATCTGAGGACTGTACTTATTGACATAGAGAAAAAAATCAAAAGCGTTCACTTGACTGAGGAGACAAAGTCTTTCCCTCTTTCCCTCCCAAATGATTTAAGCAGTAGTCTTCTAAATATCCACAGACCAAATCTTTTTAAATATAGTTCTGAAGAAGCAGAGAGGCAATGACAGTGATATTCAGAAGTTCCAGGCTACATTTGTTTCAAAGGAAGTTAGTATATAAGCACTTCTGAGAATCCACTGACCAATCCTTTACACACTGTAGAGATTTTTTTATAAAAGTCACTTTTGAAAATGAAACATACATCCATAAAAGGAAATAAATATTTTTCAATTTTCTTCATTTTCTGAATATCACAATATAAAAGGAGTTGGTTGGTTTTTCCCTTTTTGATCTGTTTAAAATGCTACTTAAATTTGTACGTTTTGGTGCAAACTGTTATTTTTTTAATTCCTTAAGAGAGATAATGAGGACTGGTTTCTTTGTAATTTTAGTGTGTATTTTTGTGGATGGTTTTCAAAGTACACAGTATGCAATTAGGGATAATGCAGACAGTTCCTTTGTTTTCTGGTGGATATTCAATTTTTTTTTTTTTTTTAAATTTGGGGCTTTGGGTTTGGTGGGTTTTTTTGTTTTGTTTTGTTCTTTTTCTCTAAGTAAATGCTACTTAATTGGAGATAAAGTGGGGAGTGAATTGATGCTCTTATTCACTTGTGGGTATTTACTCTTTAACATGACAATATCAGATTTTAAACCACATGTCCTGCAGAATATTTAGAGAGAAGGAGGATTTCTTCAACCCAGATTCAAATGATTTAGGAAAGAACGGCAATTAGGAAACAGATCACTGCTCAAATCTTCCTGCAGGACAACTGACATAAGCCAGCAAGAGCCACTTGTGAACCACAGAAAGCAAAATCTGAGTAAAAAGTGCACTATTGTACAGCAGTATCATTCCACTGTGCATATATGACCATACTTCTGACAATGATGAAAACAGAGCATTCTCTTCAATTTCACTGAAAAATGAATGCATTCAGCAGCTCTGAAAATCAGGATAACACTGAATGAATGGTTTGTACATAATTATTTGGTATAAAACCCTATACTGAAGAGCAAAATATGCTTTTATGAAAAAAAGATCCCAACACCATGCTCATGTATTTTCTCTTTGTGCAACAGTACGGCAACAAGTGTCTTATGAGCAACTCTATTAAATGTAAAACCAAATATCATGCTGCTAATGATTTCAATGCATTCTTACCAAATAGGTATAATCCTAAAATGTTTGTATTCAAAGATCAGCAGAAAGAAGAATACATAATATGTGGAATAATAATGTATTGATTTACAATCATCTTCTATCTATAGTTGTACTTTAAAGCTCTACTGTGAAGAAAAAGTACTAGAAAATTCCAACCACTCTTCAGTTCACCTGTGCAACGGCTTACATGAACACCTAGTAAGACAATATAGGAGAAAACTGTAAATAACTGGTTCTGTTACTGTATAAAACTAACATGTAGTCAGTTACTTGGGAAAGATGCCCCAGATCATTCATCATATAAGGACCTATGGTGCACTCTTTTCACTCTATTTTTATTCCTTTGCCTCAGTTTGTTTTGGTTTGCTTTTTTTGATACATTTTATTTAAACTGAGAAGAAAAGACTAAAGCTCTGCTATCAATATTCTCCAGAGATGTAAAATCCTATTGATGAATATCCCTTTTCAGTTCTGGAGACAACAGGTTTTAACAATTAACCTCAAATATACACAAAATAGTGAGCTCTACGATCCACAGCTTGGATGCGTGCGCATTGTAATTTTTTTCCATGACATTTAGTGATTTTAATTTTGTTTGATATCAGCAAAAGAAATATCTAAACGTTGCTCTCATGGAAGCTTGCACAAACACTGAAACAGAAGGAAACTACTGTTATCCTCACGGATAATATAATTTTACCTTGCACGTAACACAAGGAAGGACTCACGCCAGAGAAGTTCATAGAGGACTGTCTCCCGTGGGAGGGATCCCATGCTGGAGCAGGGGAAGAGTGAGGAGTTTGGAATTTGGTTTTATTTCTTATTACCTTACTCTGATTTGATTGGTAATAAATTAAATTAATTTTCCCCAAGTCAAGTCTGTTTTGCCCATAATGGGCATTGGTGAGTGATCTCTCCCTGTCCTTATCTTGACCCATGAGTCTTTCGTTATATTTTTCTCTCCCCTGCCCAGCTGAGGAGGGCAGTGATAGAACAGCTTTGGTGGGCACCTGGCGTCCAGCCAGGGTCAACCCACCACACTGACTCAAAGTTGTCTTGCATTTGACAGGAGGAAAAAGCCACTCTGCCATTAAAGAAGTCACGGAGCCATGTGATTTTTGCCACACAAACCTCCTGTTTGTCATCACATTGTAACAACTTGGCACATGCAGTTTGTACTTACGGCACTTTTTAGATGGGATGTCACTGTCTCAACAGGAGCTAATCAAGAAATAAAAAAAACCCCTACGGTATGCACTTTCAAAACCATGCAGCTATAGCTGGCAAATCCAAAGTCTAAAAAGAAACATCCAAAACCTTGAGAAGTTCCTTAGGCTTACAGGAAACCAATACTAGAAATGTAGCAAGACAAATCTTACTTGTTATTGAGATATCCATGCAGGATGAAATACAGATTTTAGCATGTGGAAGGAGTTTGATAGTGCTGGTTATGAACAGAAAACATGTATCTCATGAAGTAACAGTCAAGCTTCTGTGTGCCTGAATTAATTGCTTTAGGGCCAGGACGTCACCCACAGGTTGAAACGAGTCAGATGATGCATTGAGGATATCAGCAATGGTGAACAGACTCAAACCCCTCAGGAATATATTCATTGAAATACATGGCCTTCTATTCCAAAATTCAGGCTAACATCAAGTCAGTTACTAACAGAGTGCTGTAGGTTAAAAAAAATAGCAACGTTCTTTTCATTCTAAAGGAGGTTGCTTATTTTTTTCCAATCAGTTCATGGCATAGATTCCTGCTCTATGATCACGCTTGCCATATTGACAAAGCCAAAAAGGACAGATGTGACAGAAACTCAAAGAAAGAAATGGTTTATGGAATAGCAACAACAGAAATGGAAAAAGAAAAAAAAAAGCAAGGGAAAGGAAAAAGGGAAAGGAAAAAAGGGAAAGGAGGGAAACGGAGAGGGACAGGGAGAGACCCTGGTGTCATAAAATCACAAAAGCTTGTTTTAATGTTGGATGCCCTCAACAAATTCACAGTCCTCTCAGAGGTCTGTGATTTAAAGATAAATATGCAACAGCCAGAAAGCTCACAGGAAAGCAAATCATCATAGAAGCAGCAAAGGGCAGAAGTATGCAGTTCTCCCTGCTACTGAGAAAGAAGGGACTACCCATCAGCGAAGGTGTTTGGGGTGAAAGAAATAGATACACATGCAGATACTCTGAGCAGAGCAATTAGATAAGGCTCCTACAGATATGAGAGTTGTCAACCACTAGGAAAACACTTTGCTAAGATGAACTGTCATCACCATACACAGCTCCATGCCTGGCTGACTTTGGAGAGGCTGAATCTCGTTGAGCTGCTACTCTTCTGAACTGTCTATCCATTCTACGCCATACAGTGCTGAGGGCTATGAAATTTGCACACCTCAGGGAAAACGGAACAGAGCCAATCATATTAGAAGGTGGAGGTAAGCCAAACTGAGGTAATCAATGATACCAAATGTGAAGTGAACGATAATCTATTTACACAATAAACTTCTATTCTGTGATACTGTCACTGGTGCTTATTTACTGTCACTAGAACAATGAGATTCAATAATGAATGTATGGTAGAGGCAAAGTGAGGGGTATAGTATAAAATGAAAATAGAAGAAAGCACCCAAAACTACTTTTTGACGTGTTTGAGGAGCATTGATTTGATTGGCATTTTTTGTAACTTGGAGAAACATAAATATTGAATTCTTCCCAAATTTTATTTGATTCACAAACTCCAAAGACATTTGTTTGCGTTTTAAGAGATCAGTGTATTTCAATACTATCAGTATGAAAAGATAGCAAACAGAAAGAGCAAATGGTAAAAAATGTACCACCTGGAATACAAACTAGATTTAAAAGGACTTATAAAGAGGCTTAATAGTTATATATAAAACTAGTGAAACAGTTATGGTCCTGGAAGCTATATATACTCTCAGAAAAGATACCATGCCTTCCCATTTCTTCACCCTGCCAGATGCCAACACTATCTAAAAGAGCACAGTAAAACTTTTGGATGAGAAGACAACTGGGTTTCTATGCTCGGGTGTTCCTCTGCTGGGCTTCAGCGTGGCTGCGGCGAGCGGCAGGGCTGGCGCACCCCGGCAGCACGTCCTGCCCCAGAGGAGAGCTGCAAAGCCACACCACGGTAACTCAAGAACTGCAACACCTACTCTGCCTGCGCGGGTACAGAGAACTTGGAACGAGATTAATCGGTTCGAGTTTCCATGCTGTTTACACTCACACCTGGTTTTGAAAAGGAGCACTCCTCATGATGTGAGCCCTGTTCTCAGCCACTTGCTGAATCAACTCTTTATGACGCAATCCAGATTTCACAGAGATCAACAGCGTACTGCGGAGCCTTGTACAAGTCACTCGTCCATCTGTGGGCTTGCATTACGTTAGCATGTTTGAAGTTTAAATAAAGTATATTACTTTGAGACATCCAACACAAAGGTAAATTACCATGTTGGGAGAGGCAGCAAAACGTTTACTGAGAAGGCTTCAAAAAATGGTAACAATATTAGAGATTAACACAAAAATCTCTTTCTTCAATATTAAATAAAAAGAACATTCTGTATTTAAAAAAAAAAAAAAAAAAAAAAAAAAAATTTTGGGATTTGGACTACATTCCCAAACTCAGACAGACTAAGAATCATATAAGGAGAAAAAAATCTTATGTTTATTCATCTTTAGGAGATGCCAATATATTGACAGAGATATGAATAAACATAAAACTCACCATCCAGTATCAGAATTAGAATACTGAATATTGCTGATGGATTAATTATGTTTTTCCAAGCTATTCAGATAATTAGACATACTAAGTTCAGAGCTATTTTTGCAATGATAATGGACTTGTTTTGTTGTGGTCTATTTAACAAACTGTTGGACATTTTTTCTAAAGCTTGTTTACATTCCTGTACATCCTAGCTTTATTGATATTCTGTCCTTTGGATTATAGTGTCATCCCAGCAACACCATTGAAATAGCTGAAGACAATGTAAACCTCACTTTTCAGAGCTTCTACAATAAATCAGACTACAGTAACCCTTTAGATCCTTCCTAAATTGAAATATGGCATATTATGCTAAATAATTTTCTTTTTAATTTTATATGTGCGCACATGTGCGTGTGTGAGAACCCGAGACATAATGGCTTCCAGTCAGCAAACTGCTTCAGAGCTTGCATTAATTTTGTTCAAAATTATATATAACCTTAAATCATATATAGAACACTCACCAAAGTCACAAAGAAACAGAACAAAATTTACGTATTTTCGGTTTCAATGCTTGTAAGTGTGTCATGGTTTAACCCCAGCCAGCAACTAGGCACCACACAGCCGCTCACTACCCACCCCCCCCCACTGGGATGGGGGAAAGAATCAGCAGGAAAAAGGTAAAATTCATGGGTTGAGATAAGAACAGTTTAACAGAACAGAAAGGAAGAAACTAATAATGATGATAATAACAATAATAAAGTGACAGTAATAATAATGAAAGAATTAGAATATACAAAACAAGTGATGCACAATGCAATTGCTCACCACTCACCAACTGATGCCCAGTTAGTTCCTGAGCAGCGATCCCCCCCAGCCCCGCTCCCTCCAGTTTATATACTGGGCATGACATCACACGGGCTGGGGCCAGCTGCCCTGGCTGTGTCCCCTCCCAACTCCTTGTGCCCCTCCAGCTTTCTCGCTGGCTGGGCACGAGAAGCTGAAAAATCCTTGACTTTAGACTAAACACTACTGAGCAACAACTGAAAACATCAGTGTTATCAACATTCTTCTCATACTGAACTCAAAACATAGCACTGTACCAGCTACTAGGAAGAAAATTAACTCTATCCCAGCTGAAACCAGGACAAAGTGACACATTTAAATTTTGGCACATACATGCATGAATAACCCTAATCATACTAGGCAAATTCTTACCCTTTCACTGAGTCAGCTTTTTAAGACAAAGTGTACATTGTACTGAAGTCCCACTCGTCTCAACAGTCTAGTATCACATCAGTCTTTGCATTTACACTACCAACGAAGGAGTGTTTGAGGTGCCAGACATCCTCAGCTTCCAGCACAGTCTGAGACAACATTCTCTACCTCGTGCAGTCAAGTATTCCAGCACAAGCACATAACCAGCCCTGGCTATTCTGAAATACGGAAAGCTTTAAAGAGATGCATTTATATAGCTTCACACTTTCTTGTGCTCGTTCAAAATCTGATTAAGCAATTGAAAGAACTACCTACTCTAGCTTGTACCAAGAAATCTTACCTGCCACAGAAATCTCATGCATAACAAATATGTATATGCACGCATATGCTTGTTTAAGATATACACATATATATTTGTAGTTATTCATGTTGTCTGGCTGCAACAAAAATAAACAAGAATTGCACGGCATTTTTGAAAGACTACAAACACTTAACACTACTATTCTTGAAAGCTAAAAACCTCTATTAGACCAAATACATTTCAAATCATGGCTTTGGTGTTAACAAGTTACAAATGAATAGAATCAAAATATGAAAGGTAACAGACAGAATTGTAGAATTATATAACTAAACACTGCTTCTTTCCTTCTGGGTACCATTACTCATAATGTGCAAATGTATTATGCAAAATAACATTAAACAGAATTTGCATTTTACCCTTGGGTTCATTCAATAGTCAAGATGAGTTCTAGAAAAAGTAGTTAATTTAGGATGAAATAAAGCATTTAAAAATAAGATTTTTTCATATTGTCCTTCAAAGATCAATCCAAACAGAGACTTGAAAAGAACAATATGTCTGTTTCAGTGTAGGTCCATTTAAATCTCTACTTTTCATTTGTATCGCACATCCCAAGAGTCCTGCAAGGACTGTTCTCTTGCTTTGTTTAAAAAAAAAAAAAAGGAAAAAAAAAAGGAAAAAAAAAGGAAAAAAAAAAAGAGGACTCAACTGTATTCTCAATCAAATGCATTATTGGAACATATATAAGAGCTCTGAATACTAACTTGAATATCTTAGCCTTGTGAGTATTATATTTCCAAAGTTACAATTATGTGGGTTGGAAAGGATTACACAGTACTGAATCACCTTATGTAAGCAAAATTTTAGATGAATTTCCATTGTGTATTCTATTTTATAATCCTAAGATATAAAATTGCATCTATGCCTCATCTTTTTAAAGTTGTTTGTTTGGTGGGGTTTTTTTATTAATCCCTCATGCAAATTAGAAATAAAGAGTTATTTATTTATTTATAACATTCATCCAAATCAGCTTTGCTGGTTTATTCTTATAGCTTACAGTTTAGCTTGAGATTCATTTTCCCATGGGACTCATGCTCTCTGTCCATAGCAGCTTTGCTTCTTTAAGCAATGCACTGGCTATGTACAAGACTGGGATTGCAGGAGTTCATTTCTGTGTTCTTTATTGAAAAATGTTATTCTGTGGGTGGCAACTAAACATCTTATAGCGTGAAACGATATTCATCTCCTTAAGGGGCAAACCTCAGTTCTGTCCTTGCATTACCCTTGAATGTCCAAGAAAAAATTGAGCTGATGCACATGAGGACTGACATGCTGAGCATGAGATTGCACAGTGGTTTTGGTCAATTTAAGCAAGGATTCCACTGGACAACCCTGCCCTGACTTTTTGTGTCCTTCCCTTGGGCTAGTACTGTGCTTTTACAAACATGTAGTATCTAGTTCATCCTCCCCATCACCCAGCCTCCCTCCCCTGTAATTTTTCAGTTATACTCGTACCCTAAATTCTCTCCCCACCCAGTCACTAGATTGTCACTATACAGAAAAGGTAAAAACACAGCTTAAGGGCAGAAAAAAGTAAGGCAGGACTGCTCCAGGCCTGGTCACCCAAATTGTCACTTGGCTTTATCTAAGCTGGTGTACACTGTATTTACACTTACTTTTCCACGTAGAAGAAATTCAACTGCAGAGAGCAATTAAAAATAGTGAACACAGTGTCTTTTCTCTCTCCTCCTTATAGGAATTAAACCACTGCTGACACAGGAGGAAATGAATTGCTCTTGACTGCAGCTAACACTTCATAAGCCCTTTGAATTCTTCTGGTGATCATGACCCTCAGTTTGAGATACAACATCCAGAGTGAATGAACATCTACTACCCCATGAACAAGCCACAGATAAATTCTTTATTATTTATTAGAATAGAATTCTTCATCACCCTTGGCATCTGGGTTTCTCACCTGAAATGACTTGTTAAAACTCAAAACTCCGGTCAAAAATAATTCATATCACAAAACAGTTTTAACAGATAGCAAGAACATACACAGTTGTTCAAAGTTGCTCAAAAGTCACTGATGATGGAAAAAAAGAAGTAATCTTTATGCTCCGGGTCCCAGTATCTCTAGCTAAAATGCATTAAAACTAAAAAAAAAAAAAAAAAAAAAAAAAAAATCAAGTTTATTATCCCTATCTACAACTTGTGGAGTGATATTTTCTGTTATAGTATTCTCAATCTTCTACGTCCCAAGAAAAATGAACTCCAGAAAATAATACAAGAGGAAAAATCTCTATTGCTTTCAAGAATATAATTTCAGAAGTGATTCACTGAAATTAGTGCAGAATGAAGAAGAGTTGGGATAAAGATGAAAATGGCTATTCTATTTGCTTTGTATTGATTCTGCTTTAACCTCTGCATAAAGACTAAGTATTTCTAGGTGTGGGGCATGGCAAGTAAGTGGAATGAGTGGGATATCAAAATGACATAACAGTACTTAAAGTCTACTGTTCTTTGTTATGTAGACTGTAGTATATATGTCTACGAGATGCTTATCTGCTCTGCACATCTAATTCTAGGAAAGGAAAAGAGAATACTGCTGCTGTTACTCTTTTCTTTTTCCTTCCAATTTTTTGAAATTGTTTCAGTGAAGCAATTTATAAATTTCACAAAATCAAATTCAGATCAATCTTCAATTCATATAAACATCTAACAGAGAACAAACTTGATTAACTGAAGTCTTCTCTGTTCTTGAATTCAAGCAGCAAGCTACATAACTTGAACTGATTTTCTGAGTTTTCCCAATAGCCATTGGAAACTTGAGGGGTTTCCCCCTCTTTTGAGAAGAAAAGTGAACTAAATCATAATTCAGATGCTTACCTCTCAACACCCAAATGAAGCATTGACCTGAACATCAATGCTGGGCTGAACAACTTGGGAACAGAGAGGCTAATAGACTACACAATTACTCCACCGAGCCAACATGCTATTTCCATAAATGGATTATTAAAAGCCTAATAAATGTTTCTATGAGCCTGTCACATTACTTTTAAAGTAAACTGTGTTTCTTCTCCTTTCCTCTCTTCTTGCCTACTCCAATTAATAATGGTTTGATTATAAAATGCTCAAGAATCAAAAAGACAACAGATATCCTACTTGCTTGTAAGACATACTGTAAAAATGCAGGGGCAAGAAATGAAAGCCAGTTATTTTACGGCAGACAAATTGTAGGTATCCTAGGAAAGCAGCACAGTAATAGCCACACTACAGAATACAATGACGTGTCATATACTGAATCAAAAGCCTCAATGAGCCAACAGATAAAATCAGCCGACTGGTCATTGTACAGTTTACAGTTTAGCATGATGCCATTCCTGCTGCGGCTGTGCCTGGACAACGGGACTAACCCAGTACCACCACTAAGAATCTTGTAACTGAGCTTGCCATTTAGTAAAGCTCCTAAGGACATTCTGAACCTCAAGCGCGACTTTGTATGTTTAAACTTTTCTGTGTTCCCTGTCACATACTTCTCTTTTGATGACTGGGTTCACATTTATATTTTAAAGACATATACCTAAGTGTTTTGCTACATGGTATGTTCACAAGAGAATCCAAGGAACAACAGAACCAAGTGAGCCCCTGGCTGCCGTCATCTTCTTGCAATATCAAACTCACTTGGGAAAGGTAGCCACTTCTAGGGAAATGCATTTAAGATGCTTAAAAAGAACTTACGTTTTTAAATTTTGTGGAATGACATTTTCCCTCATATTTTTTTCCCCATCTTACATACTTAAGACTCCATTTTATCATATTATGTCAGTGTTCATCCAGAAAAATATTTGTGTTCAATTTTAAGCGCATCTGTAGGTTCATGTCAACGAGACTATTTCATCAGCTAAGAACTCATTTAAATGTTTTTTTGCAGTTAGAGAGCTCAGCACCCTGCTGGACAGGACCCTTTAATAAAGCTAGGATAAACTGGAACCCCAATAAGATATTACTGTAACTAGTTAGGAAACAGAAAATAGTGCTGTAAAATATATTAGTATCTTCTTTCAGTTTGTAGGAGTTATCTGGACCAATTTCTAGTTCTGAAAAAGGTTTTCACAATACCTTTTATTGCTGTTTAAGCCACTATCAAAATTGTTTAAAAGTAACAGACATGATTTTATGGTAAGAAAATGGATTTCTCAGTGAATATTTTACAGAATAGATTCAAAACATGACTGATGGAATTCTACTAAAACATAAGAGGAATGTCAAAAAAGCTCATACTACTTGCAGCAACATTTTCACCACAAACAGTGCTTTTGAGAAAAGATAAAAGGTCTTTACTCATAATGAACAGGAATATGTTCTACAAATAGACCCCATAACATCACTTAATGTAAGGAGTCAACGTTGAGCATGACTTGCTGGATTTGGACTAGAAGAACTGTGGGCTTGATCATGTATAGGTGCTGACTGCTATGATTCAGCTTATTGAAACCAAGAGGACCAGTGTCCAGTCCTAGCTATTCTGCAGTACATGCCACACTTGTCTACTCACACCACGCTGCTCTCCATCATGCTACAGAAAGCCTTTCTTCCTACATCCCTCTAGAATTATATAGATAAGAAGCACAGACAGAAGCTGCTCCCCTACTTCTCACTTGGGCTATCCAGTATTGCTTTTTTCTTACCCAGTGGTGGAGCTTACCCAAGCAATGCAGGAGGGAACACCGCCTGCTACCAGGAAAGAGAAGAGCAAGCCCTGCTGGTCTACAAAGCCCTGACACTACGCACCCTGGTAAGAAGACACAGGTGCTCATTGTAAGTCACAGGACTTTGTGATTTATTTTACTTCCATCATCCCATTGAAAGCATGCTTTCTTGGCTAGATGAAGCACTCTGTCCAGCTATGCACGAAGAAATTTTGAGTAATTCCTCCTTCCTAATGTGTTTTGAGAACAGCTGACTGGCGTTATTTGCTGCAGCCATTTGGGATACAGATAGGCCTCTGAAGAAACAGAAGCTGGAGGAAGATGAAAAGATGAGTGAGCCAAGGAGGAGCAAAATTCCTGCAACATTTTTAGCAGCAACTACCACTGCTCTCTACTCTCCAGGGAGCAGAATACAGCTAAGTATTTACTTGGCTTATTTGAAACGGCTTTTCCGTGTAATGGTGCATCTAGAGAAAAGACTAGCAAAGAGCGCTTAGTTGGTGTGCGTTTTCAGTGATAGAAAAACTTTTTTACTTGGTGTGCAAGTTAATCTTTTAATCTGTGAAATCCAGTGCTAAACACGCATTTTTAAGGATGACAACTTCTGCCTAGTCCAACGTGCACTTACAAACAGGGACCTGGCCTAGAATTCAACTACCTGGGCTGGATCAGACAGTAGCCTTTTCAGGAATGTTCCCATTTGACAAGAGATATCAAGCATATGTAACAGTGATGATAACAGACATAGGACTCTGTACTTGAGTAGTCCCTTTAAATCAGGCAGGAAAAATAATATAAGTATTATACACAATAATACACTGAATTACTTGTTGATCACATAAATGTAAAAGACAGGATGAAAAACTCAGTAATGTTCGTGATGAATAAGTACAAATACTACTGAGTAACAGTGTTACTCCTGAGAGGCCATGTTCCTGAGCATAAAATGAAGTAAGGCAGGTTAACATTCATTTGGGTGCCCAGCAGTACTTAATACTTTTTAAAATTTTCCCACAAAGTAGATTGCTAAGCCTGTCTACACTAGTGTATATTCAGATTCATTACGAACTCTAGGCAAGTACTTGAAGGAAGGAAATGTCCCACAAACTTTCGTGAGCTCCTCTTTCACATCAGAATTTTCTGAGTTTTATAATTCCCATTTCCAGTAACTACAAGAGATTAAATACTTTCAACAGATGAAACCCAGTAAGACATTTGCACACAACTCCCTTAGTGTTCTTCTGTTCCATGCATCTTCATGAGCACACAGCCAAGTCCTCAGCTTTGCTGGGCTCTGGGTCAGAAATCAGGGATGGGAGAGGAAACTCTGGGCTGTGCATGATCAAGAGGAGGACTGAAAGCTACTCCAGCCCACACTGCCACATCTGGTACGCAACTCACAGCTGCGAGTAACCATTCTGGCATAGGGCATTATTAAATGGTGTAGCACCTTAATCACTCTTCTATTTGAAGAATGTTTTCTGCTCTGGGGCTTGCAGAGAAGTTTTATAAAGCAAAAACCCCTTCAATTGCTCAACATCCAAAGGACCTTTTTTTGTGTCGGTGAGGCAGCACACTGTACCCAGACAGCATTGAAAAATTGGACTCTACGTGTGTTCTTATAATGCATACATATGAAAATGATAACCTCTCTTTAGTCAAAGTGTCATCACATAGGCAGTTTAAGTCATGTTAGCTGTTCAAACATTTAAAAAGTCAAATGTATTCATTCGTATTTTTTAAACTTCAAAGTCCTCCTGATAAATCTTATTTTGTGAGAAAAGCTGCCTTCTTCCTACTAAGCAAAATAACAGTTACAGAAAGAGATTTAAATATCAAAATCTTTATTTGCTAAAAGTTCGATCCTAAAGACTTTACTCTGGCACACTGTCTTTGAAGTTAATACGGAGTTTTACCTGAAAAAGGACAAAGATTTAGCATTGAATTCTAGCTTCTTAATTGCTTTTAAAGCATGCAGGCAGATTTTCCTTTGCTTTTCATTAAAACTCTCAAACACAGACTTAGGATAGTTGCTACTAAAACTTCGTATAAGTGTTCAAAACAGCCACCATCTGCTAAGAAGTGGAGAGAAGAGCCAGCTTCTCTTCTGAAGTCACTATCACAGCACATGACAAACAACCCAGACAGAAAAGAACAGCGCAAGTTCCTTCAAACTTTTGTTTTGGTATAAAACACAAGAAGCAAAAACACTATTCTGTCTTTACTAGCTTTATAAATAATTTTAGACAAAGGCAGAACTGAGGCCTGCTTTAGTAGATAAAACACTAATCTTTTCACCTCTAGGACAGCTCTTTTGTCTAACACAAGTTCCTAAACAAACAGAATTTGGTGTTCTGCTTTGCGATAGTAGTTCGTATCAGAAAACTGATCACCACACATGATTCAGAACAATCAGCAGTCTTTGGCAGAGACACAGCGTTAAAGCTATCACAGGCTGTGAAATCACCTCTTATCCTAGGAACAGTGTAATTGGGAGAAAAGGGCAGAGGTCAATGGCAATGCAGTGTAATGACAGCGCACTTTTTGGACCAGACGCACAGTATCTACTTATATGAATAAAAAGTCAGAACTCTCCATATTTGCTATTACTCTGACCTTCACTGTCCCACTCACTCCAGGATTGGAAGGATTAAATGAAAAAAGAAAATTAAAATGTTAAAACAATTACAGTCCCTTATATGAGCTTCAGAAATTTAGATTTGAACTACTGACTGAGGTTGAATGCATAAAGGTCTGGCAGCCATAAAGTTAAACATTTTATATATATATCAAAACTGTAATATACCTGTGGAAAGCTTTCCAATGAATTCTTAACCGTAAGCAGCCTCTGCAAATTTTGAACTGTCTGTCAGCAACAGGAAATTCAGAGTTTTGATCAATGCTTAGCTTTTTGAAGACATTTACTCTGAAACATTCTCTATTCCATAAAGCTATATGCCTTGTTTGTCAATGAGTCAGTTCCTGTTAATAAGTCATGCAAAATGATGCAGATTGAAGTTATGCAAAGAAAATTATCTTTCTTGAAACTACTGTGTTAGCTGATTTGCCTACTTAACATGTTGTGACAGCTTCAAGATCTTGAAACTGTCTAGAGATATACACAAACCATTAAAAACTCCAAGAAAAACTGCATTTGAAATAATAGCAAGTGTCAAAATATCTTGGAAAACGTGGGGCAATAAAATATTAATAACAAAACAGCTGTTTAATGGCAGCCTACCAAATACTTACAACATGTTGATGTTATTTATACAAGAAGAGGGGGTATGTCACATTTGGAAAATGATGTCCTATGGTTCTCCAGGATGCTTGAAGCACATATTAGAAAAAAAAGAAAAAAAAAAAAACAAACCAGGAGCTATTTAACTATATTTAAATTTAACCAGTGTAGTAACAAAAATGACAACTTACTTAGCTAAAAAGCTTTCTTTGCACACTGACTTTTGACAGCCTTCAAGAACATAAGAACAAATAACGCCTTATTCTGATGTTAACATTTTTGTTACCTGTCAGTGATTTTAGTTTGTTGGTTGGTTTGTTTTTAAACACCAAACACACAACAGCAGCCAGAAGACCCCTATTATCCACACAGGTTGAATGAGCTTAGGTAGATACACATGACCTCCAGCTCTAAGAGACAAAAAGAAAATAAAAACTCCAGATGGTACACTGAATATCTAGATTACTCTGCAGGATTAAGAATCATCAGAATAAATGGATACATTTTTCTTTTATGGTCTCTAATTTTGAAAATATTTTAACTATGTAAAATCCTTTTAAAAAACTAGATAGTGACAGGTTTAAGCACTCCAGTCTAAACCTGTAGTTGCAAAATTTAAAGAGCATAGAGTAGGTGCCTTTATGAAAAGGGCTACCTCTTCCTGGATTTTACCGTTTGATTTTCTGGACTCAAAAAAAAAAAAAAAAAAGAGAAACCTTTACTTTTTTTTTTTTAAGTGCCATTTTCTTAATGAGAAATTGATGAATGGTGACATCTGGCAAGAGAAAAAAAGCATATGGTCTAACTAGCTGTTTCTACAGAGGTTAAAATCAGCTTTGCAATTTTCTCTCATTGCCATTATGATTGACAGATCATCAAATAAATCACTCACTCTTCTCCCCCTCTGTGCTGGTCCTCTGTACCATCAAAGACACCAGGGGGTAAATTTGCACTGTAGTGTATGAGGAATTAGACATGCAAGATCCATTAACATAAATGGGATTTTTGCACCTAATTCCCTGCACACCATGCTGAAAAATGTAGCCGTAGGATATAATATTCATGTTTTCTTCTTTATTCTATTTATAATTTTTAATTATTAATTTCTAGCATAATTGGGTTCTTCTAAAGAAAATGAAATGCCGAGTATGTTACCTAAAATATTGTTTAAGACCCCTTGGGCTTGATGTGGAAGATGACAGGGAGTATGTATGTGTGCGATCCAAAAAGTTGAAGAAACTAGGGTGAAATAGGATTGTTGATCACACATTCAAATTGGCTCTGCTTCCATCACAACTATTACCCAAACTTTGCCTGTTTCAGCCCAACCCATCTTATCCTTAGCTCTCTCAAAAAGTAATCAAAATGGATATACTATTCGAAAATTAGAAGAAAGTAAAGGATGTTTAAAGCAAACTTAGTTACTGAAACACAGGTTTGTTTTTTTAAAAAATTATTATTAGAGCAACTCTGAATCAATGGAATGGGATGGAAGGGTGTCATTTTTGAGGTTTTTCCTTTCATGATACCTCAAATTGTTAGATAAAAGCAGTTTTTCTGAATGATACTTAAATGCAGTCTGCTTCCATTCCTTTGCTTTCATTGAAAAATTCTGAAATTGATTTGATTTATCTAATTTCAATCTGCAGCAATTTTAAGTCTTTCATTTTGATAAGCGTGCAAATAATCAATTTGGGTCGATCTATTTTCTTTTTTCAGGGGCTTAATGGCTATACTGAAAAAAATAATTGTAATTCAACTGCATTGACATAGAAATGAGATATGAGAAGTTCATGCTCAGGACATGATTTGCTATCCTAAAATGCTTCCAGTTACAGAATATAGAACCTTTCTATAAGCAGACAACATCCTTCTTTGCTTTTCCATCTTAAACTGGCCAAGGCACCAGAAAGAGTTGTTGAGACTAGGCTGTTTGTCTGTGTTAAATCTGTGTGGTATCACCAACATCTTCCAAAGATTCAAAAAGAAGTGGTCCTTCATACTGAAGGGCTCCAAAAGAAAAAATAGACAAAGTTTCAGGAACAAAAAAAAACTAACAAAAAAGAAAGTGCCATGAGGGAAGATGGGGCAAGGTTCAAAGAAAAATAAATGAGCTGAATAGCAACATAATGTTGAGAAGGCTGAGTTTGCTATCATACAGCTTAAGATCTGCAGAACTGAGATAACATTAACAAATTACCAGGTCAGACAAATAATTTGTTGTATTTATTAGGGATTGAAGAGAAGCCAAAGCAAAGAATGCTGTATCAGTAAAGAAGTTGACAACGAGGATGAAACAAGCAAGTCTGATATCAGACGTTTTGTTGAGGGAGATACTGTGAGATTTGACATAATGGGCAAAAAATAGTAATCCAAAATAGCTGCTAGCACACAGATCTGAACAAGAATTGTGTTTTTGAAAGTGGTGAGGAAGAAGGGGGAGGAGTGCTGAGAGATTAAATGCATCATTCATTTTGGCTAAGATTAATATTGCAAAAAAATGTCAATGGAACATGCCTGAGAGATAGAAAAACACTAGGTGAAAGAAGAAAGGTCAGAATGGGAGTGCTAATTTTGCAACCTATTCAACACATTTAAATTTGAAAGATACAATATAAAACTATAAGACACTATTTGGACCTGTATTTCCAGTGTTTGCTGCCATGTTTTCTTCTATACTGTCAGAATCCACGTTTTAAAAAACCCTGTAAATTCAAAGTCTAGACAAAGCATGTTCACATAAGAATGGTATGAACACAAAGCTTATTTTCTATCTTGGTCCCTTTCTGATAGAGTCTGATGAACAGTCCCTGTGTTCTTTACAGGTCTGTTTTATATAACATAAGCTTATTTTGAACTTTTCCAGAACTTCTCTGCTGTTTTCACGTACCTAACAGCTTACGGTACTCCAACTGAAGCTGAATCCCCTGTGAATATACTTTCTGTTTACTATTGCTAGATTACAATGAACATAATTAATAACACAACACTAGGCAACTCACACACTGTGTGTCATTCTAGTAAGCAACAACTATGTCTGAAGTTATTTCTATAAAATGTTGCACTTACTGGTTAATCTAACAGCTTTACACGTCACTTCAGCGAACAGAGAAGGGAAACGTGCACCCATTTGCTTCTTGTATGACAAGTTTTTATACAAGAATATATTTTCACATAGTATAACGGGGCCTTTCATACTTTCTTTTTCTCAAGGTATTTCTCTTTACTTTTCAGAAACATTGATAGAGAAAATGCTGCAATCTCTTCAATTTTCAAATAGAAAAATACAGCAAGCCTGTCTGCTTCTGTAGGTATTTTTTAAGTTTATATAGATTTTTTTCCTCTCTTGTACAGCCAAAAATAGTGGGAGAAATACCTCCTGTTCATATTAATGCTCTTTCAAATGTTAAGGTCTAGTTCATGTTTACAACATCTTATGTATGGTCCCCTCATATCCAATATAACCAATTATCCAAACAATGCTAACACTACCTTCATTTCTGCTGAAGTATATATACTTTTTTCAATCAGTCCTGAAATTACTGAGTAGGAGCTTTTTTGGATGGCTGCTAAAATGGACATGGTCATATTCATCATAATTTCTCGCAGTTTTATTAGTCTGCATTTTTCCATGATGAACAGAATGTGAACTGATGGCTACATTTCTAAAGTTTCCAGAACTTCCCTGCTGTTTTCACGTACCTAACAGCTTACGGTACTCCAACTGAAGCTGAATCCCCTGTGAATGTACTTTCTGTTTACTATTGCTAGATTACAATGAACATAATTAATAACACAACACTAGGCAACTCACACACTGTGTGTCAAACGTGGGATATGACAAACTGAGAGTCAAATAGATCCAGTTTTATTTCTATTGAAGACATGATGAAATGCCTAGCAAGCTACCAGAGATGATGCCAAGAGATTAAATCTTCTTGTTAATAGCATAGAAAAATCAATGTTACTTTCAAGACATTGCTGGTAAAAGATTGTAGAAATATTTTGTCTTTTATAGGTAACAACTACCCCTGTTGCCCTTATCTTTTAAGTTCTTTATTAAGACATTCAAAATACTCCTGGTGACATCCTTATTGTAAATTTTTGCATTTTTATGAATTCAAGTTTAAAAGCTTGTTTGTTTCCATTCCATTGGAGAATATTGTTCCAAAGAATTTGATTTCCAACAAGGGCACAAGATACATATTGCATATAGGAAGAGTGATCACTAGTTTAAATTGCACATAGGTATGTAACATAAATATATGTGTGTGTGTATAATCTAAGTTGCTTTCATTGTAGTTTTTACTTACCTAGTTTTGTTCAGAAGAAAGTAAGCAGCCTCTATAGTCAACATTACATGTATGCTTCGTCCCTTTTAAAACATGAAAGGAAAACTGTGAAGGTACTTGTGCATGTAACTGCACTCTGTTTGAGGGCACTGTATGAAAATAGTATATATTATGCACCTCATCTTACACATCTGAGAAACTCATTGTCTGCCTAAAATATTTAAGCACTGTAAAGCTTTAAAAATGTAGCCTTCAGCATCTTCATGCTGTAATAACAAAACTTGCAGTCTTGTTGCAATGTAGTTGAGTAGATGAACAATATATCCCTTAAAATGTCAGATGAAACTGCTATTTCCCAAGCATTTCTCAAGCATTACTGTTCTTTAAATCTGACTCTAGCTCCCTTATCTATCTTGCTTTTCTCTAAGCAGATTATAATTGATCAGACTTATCAGGTAATGTGGTATCTTGAGTTTATTATTTTATGAATTTTATTGAAAGGGTCTGTTCTTCCCCTGTCCAAAACTGGGATGACTTTGTATATGCTGCTTATGGTAGTACTGACCACTTTTGCAGATATATAACTGTGCAGATTAACATCTAATTTGTTTTACCACTATCACCTCAAGGTCTCTCAGTGCTATTTCTTCACAGTTATTTCCTCTCAGTTGTATGAGTTTTCATTGTCCCCTGATGAACTTTCCTATGTTCATTTCTGTTCAATTTTACTAAGATAACCTATCAACGAGATATACAAGGCAACAAATACTCTTTTTTTTTTTCAGTTCCTGAACAATGGTACTGAAAAGAAAGACCCTAAAAATCACCACGTCAATTTCTCTGTAATAATGTTTCTTTCTCTTTATCAGAGGAGGCACATTTTTGTTAAGCTGATTAAGTAGTTTCATAAATATTTTTGTCACAATTTATATTGGTAAATCACTTGAAAAACAGATTTCTTCAAGTGAATTACAGCCAATGCTGTAATTACAGCCAGTTGGGAGGTGCAAGTAGAATTTATTTTTGTTTTCGTTACAGTGACAGGAGAGATACTGTTCATTCATTGGTCAACATAATTCTGTCTCCATATTTAGCTTTACACTATAGAATCTTCCTACCTTAGAAGAAAACCTTAAGCCAAATTAATCTATGGAAAAAATATTTTTTTAAAAAATCAGTTAAACTAGCTTTCAATATGATTACTATTGAATTTCTGTTATCATGTACCTGGTTCTTTATAATACCAATGAAGAGGCTAGATATATCTGATGAATATATCTAAAGATTCAAAATCACCAAAGAAATGAAGTTAATTACATCTCACTAAGGCAAAGGTACTCAAATATAAAGTTATTTTGGAAAATATTGGTAATCCAGATGTTTTTGGGGGTGGTTCCTTGCTTCAGACAAACAGTATCTTGTTTCCAATCATAACTGAAGTATTATTTTATATGTACATATACTCACACACAAAGCTTGTAAATTGAGACACAGATATCTACATGTAGATATCATATCTGATTTTGTCTCACTAAACCCTGTACTAACAGCAGAGGAAAGAAGGAAAGATTCTTACCTAAAATATATGGAGGATATTATCTTAAATGTGTTAGTAGTCTCTGACCTTTCAGACTTGGTTAAGGAATGGGCAGTGTCTAGCAAAATTTAAAGGAAGCTGAGAACTCCAGACAGGGCAGCTGGCAAGGATAAATCCAACATCAGTGATAAAGACAAAGGTCAGGGGGCAAATATATGAAAATTACTTTGTACAAGTGAGGACAGCAATACTGTCACATCTGTCATTTCTTTAGAGGCTCTGAATAATAATTTCCCTTGGATCAGGACCCAAATGAGCCTTATAATATGAGACTGTAATTCCCCTTTGGGTAAAAACCTCCTTTACACACGATAGCCTAAAAATTCCTGGAACAGAAATAAACAACATCACTTGATCCCACAAAGGAACTGCACTGCAGACAACTCACATTTATGAAAGTTTCCTAATTACTGGAATGCCCACAAAAGAACATAGGCAGCACCGGGAGGAAAGAGCTTCAGGAGGAAAGAGCTTCAGGAGGAAAGAGCTTCAGGAGGAAAGAGCTTCAGTCATCAGAACTGGAAGAATAAAGCAATTCCTTTCAGAGTTTGGATATATACAGACAGGTTAAAAAGTTCTTTAAAAAAAACTAAAAGAAGCTTTTAGCCCATGACTAGATGAGGCTTGTATCCCCCTTCTCTGCAGCATGCTGTCCAGCACAAATGGTGGCTTGCACAGAGAAGGGAAAGACATGCAATCTGCATCTGTACTCAAAAGATTAAAAATAGTAGAAGCCTAGAAAGCTTAAAGCAGTACCGTTGTGCAGTTAATGTGAAATCAATGAAAGCAAAATATTTATTAGAGCTTCCAGTGATGCATGAACCCAGCTGAGTAAGAGGTCGCCAAAGACCAGGAAAAAGCAGCACCTTCTGATGTGAGACTTCATCTTGTGAAAACAGACCTGAACCCCTTGTTCCTTTGGAACAGTATCAGGGTCTTCAGCAAAGTAAAGATTAGCATCAAGCTTTAAAAATATGTTATTTGGAAAAGCATACGCATACTGGTCTCAGCACTCAGATGGTAAAATTGGCTACTGACTGAAATGGAAATATATCAAACTAAGGACACTAATCACAGTAATATTATTTTTTTTTCCTGAACTCCTTAGCAAGGTAAAAGCTACACAACTGATACTTTTGCCCTTCTACATTTGTTTTTGCATTTCCCATATCTGATGGAAGAAAGCATATGCATACATGCAATCTGCCACTTTGCAGCAAAACAATCCATATTCATATCTGATAGTGCATTATGTAATCCTGTCTTCAGATAACATAATTGTAATGTGAAGTGATAAATGCTGAATAAATCGCTTATACTGATAAGTGTTTCTGTGCAAATGAAAGTCTAAAGGCACCACAATACTAGGGGAAGCATTCAAGCTAAAATAGGAATGGAAATTATACAGAGTATTCTCACTGTCCTCATGACGTCCAGCAGGACTGGACAACGTGCAACACACTGTTAATATTCTTTCCAAAAGAAAAAAAAAAATCCAGCTCCATAATCTAGATTCCTGTGTGGCAGTGTACTATTCAGCAGGATTAATCATGGCCATAATGGATGGTAACATAAACACAATGCCTTTGTTATTAAACTCTAACTTCAAAGTCATAACACTTCCCATGCAGTAGCAGTACAATTCATAAATTAGGCGAAAGCATTTGACATTCATTTGTTAAATAACCTGTTTCTGAAATGGAACAATGGGTCAAGATAAGTCAATTACTATTTACACATTTATCCAGCTGTATGACAGCTGTAGTCATAGGTAAAGCCCACACTCGCATAAGGGAAGAAGGCTGTTGAGAGTGGAAAACTAACCTGATAATTTGCCGCAGCGCTCTCCGTTCCCAGCTTTGCTCTGTGCCACCCTCCACCCTGGTCCCCCAGCCTCCTCCCCAGTGCAAAGGATTTTTACCAAGGGTGGCAGATTGCTATAATTGCAGAGTAAAACAATGTATTGCTGATCTTCCTCTCCCCAGAGCTAGAGCCGCAAAGGCTGAGAAGAGTTTTGAATTCACTGTAACTGCTACATGCTGCTCTCAGCTGGGGCTGTAATGAGCTTCGCCTCCGGAGAAGGGCAAATCCCCATGCTTGGGGAAGGGAAGAGGGAAGGACATTGCTTCATTTTGCTCCTAGTATTGGTGTGTGTTTTGAGGAGAGGGCTGTAAAATTAAAGAGAATTTGAGAGGTAAAAGCAGACAAATAAGAGAAGGGGGAAGGGAAAAGGCAAAATGTAGAGATAAATGGCAAGTGATAGGAAAGAAAACCCAGGGAACAAAATACTTGCAGCAGCAAGAAAGCAACAGGATAAGAAAGTTATTCTTCAGTTACTGTTTTATAGGATTCTGTTTACCCAAAGCACAGAGATGAAATGTAAAATGATTAACAGCCAATGGAGTAAGGAGTATTTATAACCATCTATCATTGCAGGAAGTAAATTCAAGTTCATGTAAAAAGAAATATCAAACTTGCTGGCATTTAAAGTAAGACAAGGTTAGATTATTTTAAATTAAATTTTAAATGCAGGTGAAATTTATAATTTGTTGTACAGCTGCTGACATTTTTGTTTTTCCCCAGACTCCTGAAAAGGCTAAAAGGCTTTATCTCAAAGAAGAGAGGGAGGACAGGAATCAAATTCCTGCTGAAAAGATGTATACGTAAAAACATTCAACCTGCTGTATCTCATGGTTCTGATTGCAATCTTAGCTTTTAAATCAGCACAGCTCATTGTCAAAGAGCAGAAGATATGGAATGGGGAGAAAAATCACACAGGTATGTATGGGGAAGTAGCAAATCTAGCAAAGTAGGTTTCTACATGAACTAACAACCCTTCGTTAATATTAAAGACCAGGATGCAGCCACCCTACGGTTGATTTCTATCACCAGTTACTCTGTGCAGTCCTTTACATCAACACAAAGTTCATTTTAAATACTTGAACAGGCTTTCTTCTTTGGTGGTGTTTTATACTCACGTTGCACTGATGCATGATTCTAGTCATACAGGGAAAAGGCCAGTAAAGTCACTGGTCTTTGCCTGCAAAGAGGTCTGGTGGTTTTAAATAACATTTTAATTTGAATTGTAACAAGGTTAAGGGTGGGATTCTGAAAAGTTCATGATAAGCAACTCCATAGACCATTACAGCTGTGATCATTTGAACTTAAGGTCAGGGAGATTTTGTTCTAATGATTCAAATTTAATTTTGCTTTAGCAACTGTATGCTTCTTTAAGTCAAAGCACTGCTCTTAAACACACCTCTGACACCTGGGGTGAGGCTCTGAAATGTTACCTCAAGATAACAGCAGACAACACATACACAAGCCTGAAGTGTTACCTTTGGAATGTATGAAAAAGTCCATTTGACAAATAATCAAAGGCAGAATAAAAAAAGGTACATGTGGGCAAGTTTGTCACAGAATTTGAAAGCTGCCTGTTCTTCCATCTTCTGCACCAAGTCATAGCTGTAACTGCAGTCAAGGCTTTATTCTTGTGCTGACATTTTCTTTCTTTTACTTACCCAAATGAACAACTAACTGCCTCACAAAGAACTTGTTTGACAGAGACCCTCAGTCTTCAGTTTTGGAGTCAGTCTTTGGAAATAATACCCACAGAATGCAAGTGGATCAGACAACACCAAAAGTTTCATACAAACTACTGATTAAAGCTTGAATCTTACACAGGTATTACACCTGAAGCCTGAAGGTAATTTTATCTTTTTTTTCCCCTAATGGGGGCATCCTAAACAGGAAGGTCTGCTTAGGGCAAACTCTTGTTTCAGGCATCAACCCCATCTCAAATGCTGGCAATCCCTGTTAATCACTCTAAGTGCATCGCTGATTTGTTTACTAGCGAAACTGCCACTTGTCAAACTGCTCAGAGTACTGTTGTTTACAAGCTGCAGATGTAAATCATGATATAACGATAGCAAGGTGACAGCAACAAAATGTCCAAGCTCCTTTGAGGAGACAAGATGACAGGGAATAGAACAGACCTGCTCAATTGTTAATTCCCTGACACTGAACATAGGTTGCCAATTTTAGCCAATATTTTTCCAGTTTAAATAAAAGATGCATTGTTGATCTATAAATATAATCGATGGATATTGCTGAGGAGAACCCACCTCACTTCACAGAGTTGTGGGTCACACAATAAAAGCTGTCAAAGGAGAGATAAAGTAAGAGGGCATTTGGAGATGAAATTTTGTCCTGTCTGGTGATTTTATCTGAGTCCAGCATGCCCTTTGGCAGGGATAAGATGCATTACCATTGCAATAGGGAGTAGGCAAGAAGACAAAGATATCTCATATTTCTCTTCAGCTATTCTTTGTGAAGGAAAAATGAACTTCATTTAACTGCAAACACATCGACTTGGATATTTTCTCAATATTGCATGCCATGAACACTTCAATATTTTGCAAAAAACAGAGACTCCTACCTGAACCAGGTCCACTGCAAAATGGGAAAAATAGAGATATGCAGAAGAGAAAGTAAAACTGGCATGATTTTTTTTTTGTCAGGACTACATAATAAATTGGAAAACATAGCAATCAACGTTCATCTTCACTCAGTAAAATGACCTTCTGTTACTCTTTAAACAGCTTGTTAGTACTTATTATGGCAACAGTTTGATCCATACCTATTGTTGCAAGTCAAAAAATGTAATAAAATGTTGCTTTGGGGTCATGGGGGCACAGCTGTTTCTGAAACCCCCACTAAACCTGTGGGTTCCAACTTGGCCTTCACTTAAGATGTATAGCTGGGGAAAAGGGAGAATGAGAGATGATGACATTTTAGTCCCCATTATGAACCAGAACTAAAATGTGGAGAGGTCAACAGAAGGATTCCTGACATTTTACATTCTCCAGCTGTGTTTCAAAGCTTATTGACTTCTAATTTTTTAAAAAGACATTGCATATATGTGAAATTGAACATACAACGAAGAATGCTAGGAACACGTTTAATGGCTTTTTCCCAACTGCCCACAGTGTTTTGTTACTAAGTACAAGTTAGTCTAATTCACCATTCCAACTTCGATTAAAAAAAAATAATAAAGTATATGCTTTAAAAATAGCTTAAAACTTGCAACTAGTATCCATCCAGAAACTTGATGCCCACATCTATAGAAAACACAGTTATGAAGCCGTACTATTAGCTTGTTTTATTTCCTTCAGTCCTGTTAAATGTGAGGCTATCAGCAGAAGCAGGCTTACCGTAGATGCTTAAACTGCACCTAGGTTGGATTGTGGACTGCTAAAATCTCCACCCTACCTTAACTTTCCACTGCTGAGGAGAGGGTCAGAAAAGCTAGAGAGGCTTGAGAATTCATCTGAGGCACCAACGGCAAGCCCCCAAAAGGTGTTCGCTAGTTTTTTGTTGGCTCCCCACCCCCCCATCATAGCCATTTGCTGTAAGCGCTCAGCAAGTTTGACCCATTTTATTAGCATGTGTCGAGAGCACAGATATCGGTACATGCACTCTATTAGGACATGTTAACATTCTGTGTACAGATTCCGTATTGGTTATATGCAAAAAACTTGCAAGGAAATTGGATGGCACGTTTGGTTTTCTTCTCTGCTGCTTAAGCCGACCACCAACAAAAAGACCACTGACATAATATCAGAGATGCTAATGTAAATGTTACTACCTGGAGATTCAGATACCTGCTATTAAAACTGTCTTTCCCAGACCAGTGAAAAGTCAAATAGGAGGACTGCTTCTCACAGCTTTCTGGTACTGTTAAGATCATGAACTGAATTACTGGGATAAGCATTTGAATCAGGAATAGATATCAAAGAATACATCATTTCATTAAGTCTCACAGGGAGGAATGGCTGCCTTCAGAATGTTTCCTTCCACAAAAAGATGAGTAATGCAGCAGGGAGGAAAAACAAAGAACAGACGGCAACCTCAGTCTCTCTAAATGGGGGCACTGTGTTGTCATTAACAACTAACACCAGAAAGTGTCTAGAAAAACTGCAACAATAAGCATAAGGGAAACTGAAGCAATAACATCACACTTTCACAGTTATAAAATCTCTCTGACATGCTTGGCAAGGGAGTTTAGTGTGAAGGGACTAGTATATGCAGGCTGTAGTAGCAGCAGAAAGAGAATGAAAAAAGCCTCTCCATTCGTTGATTAATCACAAGGGTGTCCTTGAGTTCCCTTCAAACATTTGACCATGATAAAAAAAATGACTATCCAATGAAAGAGAATGACACCATCTTTTGAAAGCAAAAACTCAACAAAGCGCCATCAAATTTGACAAATCTATGGCAATATACTGTATACTAGCCTACATGACCCGATGAAATTAGGGTCTGTCAAAGTCACTAGATGTCTAGTAGCATTTTGAGACAGAAGGAACTTGTGAAGAAATCCTGAGCACCCTTTGCTATACTCTCCCTGTACCCACGAGTTTTTTCCAGCAGTTAGTTTGTTGTAACTGGGAATATAGATCAAAAAATGGAAGAAATTTCCTTTTGAAGAAGCTGGAAGTCTTTGTTAAAAAAATGAGATCTCAAATGCAACGCTTGTGTGCTTAAAACATGTAACAATTTTGGTACCTATGGATAAATACTGACTTTTTCCATGACCACTGTACTCTTCTTTCATATGGCGTGACAATTATGTTTCTCTTTGGGATTCAGATTCTCCATCTAAAAGAAAGCCATTCTCCACATAAAGCCATATTTTGTAAAGACTGTGCTTAGGGCCCATAAGGTATCCTTTGTTTGCAGCTGCACAATTTTCCATGAAAAAAAAGATATTTTGCTTAACTGATGACTGCATTGAAATGAACCCCAGGACAGACACTCCTTGTACATTGACAGATTGCTGCAGGCAGGACAACACCTAGTTTCTGTTCCCTTTTGTCAGGTAGGTGACCTGACACAAGGAATTCGGGAAATATTATCAAGAAATTAAGCTTTTTGATGAGATGACTTTTTTTTTCCCCTCCCCTATTTCTTTTTTGTTTCTTTTCTGTACCGCAGTTTGCTTGGCAAAGCATTTTCTGAGGTATGCCCTAAAATTTCTCTGAGCTATTGGGGAGTAATTTCCTCAGCCTAATCTCCTCCACAAGACTGTAAAAACTGTAGGATAAAAGGGGAACTGTGGCGATTTACCTACTAATTAGTTGCTCTTATTAAGAAGACCGAGATAATTGATTTTAGGATGCACTACCCCTTATTAAGACCTAATTTAACTGTATATCAAAGACTAATTAAATGGCATTATTCCATCTCACTGATGAGTTTTGATGCTTGGTGAATAGATTTGGGTTGAAGATGAACACACGGTAATAGATTTCTAACTCACACAGATAACTGTAAACTAAGAAGCTGAGCAAAGGGAATTTTGGATTATCTAAAAGTAACACATTTATTGGTATTCCTTCACACTGGTATTTTGAAGTAGAAAAAAAAAAAACAAACCCCAAACATTTAAACACCTGCTGAGCAGTACAGGGAAAAGGAAAGACAATGAAAAGGCTCTCACTGTAAACTGTTTATTTAAACATTTAGGTAATTATCTTAGAGTGAAGAACTGCATTTGTGAAAAGAATATATGCTTTCATAGCGTATTTCTCTGTTTATTCTAAAGAGTTGTGTAGCTACAACAAATCAAGGGACCACAAGTAATAGATACTATTTATTTGTGCCATTTTTGAAGAGTGTTTAAAGAAAACAGATAGCATCTCTCTCCACCTTAAGAATTATTTGAATTTCTGATTATTCGGATACATTGTGGCATTCCAAGTTTATTTAGCGCTGAAAAGGAATAAAGAGACAGGGTTATATGCCTCCAGTTCTTCCAAATAGTCTGCAAGTTAAAATAAACATAAAATAAGAAAATATTATGTTGCTTTTGAGCAAATGAATGGCAGTGACTGAATTTACTAATAAATTCTGAGGTTTTTGATCCTTCACTCTTCATTTAAATGAACTCATCTGTCCTAATATAATTCCCTTAACAATCCAGTGGCTGGTTTAATAAAAAACAACTTACAGTAAATTTGTGTGTAAAGTAAATCAATTTAAAGCTTTAATCCCATCAATCTACCCCCTAAATAAAATGTTTTGTCCTCTAGACAGAATTGCTCTGACAATACAAACTCATCGCTCTATTTAATCTGTTAGGTCATGGCCCCAGAGATTATGATGAGCTGTCTCTCAAAGACCCAGTGCACTGCAATACAATGTCTCTTGGATAAACCACAAATCCTCACAAAATACCTGATGACTTCGCAACAACTCTGGGGTGTATTTCCTTGTTTCCAATAGTTTCTTTCACCAGCAATTAGATAATCTGCACAAAGGAGCATCAGTCATATGTCACTTTTTCATTCATTTCTGGCCAAGGTGTAACTATCCAGCAGCAATAATCTATAGTTTTAGACACCTAAAATAAACATCACCCTGTACTGACTGTAGAGTATTAATCTGAAACTGAAATTTTGCAGGTATAAAGTTTATTCTGCATTATCAGAAGGATATTTACACATTAAATATTCTTTCACTAATGCAAATAGAAATAGTAGTACTGTAAAGGGAACAAATATTTATTTCATCGTTTGCACAAATCATATTTATAAACAGATAAGTGAGCAAACTGTTTGTGTAAACAATCCCTAAAGAACACGAGGTACATACAACCAACCTTGCAGCTAAGCTATACGTAGGAGATTTTGGAGCAAAGAATTACAACGTAGTTTACTCTTCACTTTCTACAAAGTGATGAGGTTTTTACATGTGAAGAGAATTGTATCCAAATACTTAAATATCACTAGAGAAAACTTCCAGCTTTGTAAAAAGGAAGAACTAAAATGCAAATAATCTTAAATATTACATTAAAATGTAATGCTTTTCCTTCTTATTTAATGCACATGTCCTTTCCTAGTACCAGAAAGCTGATGCCTGGATTTTGAAATGTGTATGTCCATGCCCTTCTGTACACATGCGTGTTCATGAATGCGCATGCACACTGTATGCAAAAATGCTCACAAATGATGCTGTGCAACTAAGCATCATTTTTATTCATGTTTTTGCCTAGCACTCAGTCTTGCTATGACAGATATTTGCTAAGACGGTAGGCGAGCAATGGGTACCTTCAGTAATTTGCAGTCAAAATGCAGATGTTGTACAGCTACTAATCCAACATAACAGGCAAAACAATGTTGCTCCAAGACCTTTCTTCAAAATCTTCCCTGTCCAGCTTTTCTCATAACTTGGTATTTCATTAAAAACTAGCAGGTTATCTTCCAAAACAAGTCTCTGCACATACCTTGGACTTAAACAGTAAAAATTCCAGAATAGTCTGGCACTTCTACACAACTCTCTATCTCCCTATTTATTTGCATTTTGCTCTTTCAAGATTTCTGCTGGCATTTTCCGCTTAACACCTTAAGAGCTTACAGTACCATCACAGTGCTTTCATATTCTACTTCAGGCCTCTTCTCTTTATACTTAAAACAGAGACTAGTATTAAGTGAATGCAACCTTTGATCTATCCATAAAGTTCCCGTACTACTGACATGAAAAGATACCTCACTATTGCACCAGAAAACATTTTAGGAGAAAAGTAAACAGTTTGGAGCCTCCACATTAATGTGATAGCACTATCTCTTAACGAAGTACTTGTTATAATAATCATTGCAGACTTTGGTACAGAAGTCACAGAGAGATTCTACTTCTCAACAACTTTTTTTGAAGATGTCCACTGGCAAAATGGAAAAAACTATTATCAGCGCTTACTACACAGCTACACTGGCAGCCTCCCTGTCCATTCTATTGAAGATGTTGGCACAAGGATGGATTTGGCATTAAATACAGGATGCTATACTGGAGAGAAGAACAACTATTTCATTTAGATTTTTACTACTCTCATCTGGTGAAATGGTTAATCATATGGGGAAGTTAAAATATCAGGTTGGATTTTTTGTTGTTTACTCACAGAGCAACAGGAACATCAGGTGGCTAAATAACTCCCCCCTGCCTTCCTCCTCCTCCCCTTCAATTAACATTTGCAAAAAGGAAAATCCAGCAGTATTCAATAGCCAAACTTTGGGAATTATTAAAAAGCATGACACAAATACATAATCAAGTCATATATGACTAAAGAAAGAACCAATGCTAGAACATGCTAAACAGCAAAGCAAGTAAAGCACTAGCTGTCTAATCCAAAAACAGAGATTCGGAAATGATTGATAAGCTTCTCCAAAATGAGAACATTCTATTCTGGCTGCAAGTTACTATTGCATAGACAGTTTGCTTCCTTCCGGGGAGCAGTAACTAAATAACATAGTCAGACTCGTTTCAGGTCTCTTGCCCACCATGCTAGAAATCAATCTTTTCTTCTATGCTTTTCTATCCTCAGTGACAAACCTGCTGTTAATTTACAAGTGTATGCATAATACCAACTTTCTTGTCTATTCTTCACATCACAGTGCTAGAAATGAGGCAAACAGTTTGTACAGAGGAAAGAGATTTATCTATTTTCCCTTTTTTGTTGTTTTTTTTTTTTTACCAGAAATCTAAATAAAAGAAGCTTAGGGATCAATTGCATTTGAATATCTCCTGTTCTCAAATGTTCATCCAAACATATTGTAAAATCAGAGCACAGAACATACTTGGGGAAAAAAAGAAAAAAGAAGGGAAAAAAAAGAGAAAAAAAGGAAAACAGAAAAAGAAAAAAAGAAATACATAAGAAATAGATGGTGCTGATCACCTGATTCCTCAATTTCAATGTATATTTCTTAATTTTTAATGAATATGCACATTTTGATAAAGACTGAATCATACTGACATAAAAAAAATTGTGTCAAATAAAAGACATAACAGTATTCTTAATGCATCAAAAATTTTCTTCAAGATTACAATAGCAAAACGTGTGTCTGGCAAGTGAGTTGCATGGAGGTCTTTTATATGACAGTTTCATGCTGATACCCTTTTTATAACTTTCCTGCCTAATTCAACCAGAGTTTTTTGATATATTTAGCATCACATGGAAGTGAGGTTACAGAGGTCATAAAACATGACACTGACTCTACATATTCCAAACATTGCTGCTAAAAATTACACCCAGCATGTTTGAGAATTTCAAGGCATATCACAATCCTGAAAGACAAAGAACAAATCCAAAATTTGATCTAACATTCATTATAATATTAAACAAATATCTCAGGATTCATGAGGTTTTGCTCTCTCTTGCGTAAGAAAGGAATAGAATTTAGAAAAGTAATCCAAAATTTTCTCATAAAGAATACTGTGACTATCTCAGCACTTGTGCAACGGTCCATGTAAAACTTCAGGAAATTAATCCACTAGCTGATGAATTCTACATAAACAAGTATTCTGGAAGGCCAGCAACAATGTATGGTAACAAGTTAGCTATAATTAGTAACTGAAGCCTTAAAATAACTGCATCCTCCTGAGTTTTCTGTATTCTGGAAATGATAAAATCACTTTATTCCAGTGTAACTAAAATGGTAATTGAAAGCTGATTTAGGATCAAAGACAACCTCAAGGTTATAAATATTTGTAGCTGGCTATGAAGTATTCTCATCAAAATTTCTTGAAAGTGGATGCCTTGCTCCAATGATAGTACGCTTGCAGGAGCCAAACAGAAGTAAGATATTTTCTCAAAGACTTATATACAGGAAAAGGAAGGGGGGGGGGGGGGAGAGGAAAAAAAAAAAAAAAGCTTGTGGGGGAAACCCAAACGCTTTACCACAGAATCTAAGTGCTGTTAGCTGAAGATTATTATAAAATGCTCTATTTGACAATGCTGGAAAAAAACCCCACAAAACAAAAAAAATGAACCCCAACACCACTAATGAGTAAATGTCAACTGCCATAGAGAAGTTCAAATTACTTCAGTAATTCTTTATTATTTCCATCCAGTGTTGTCACAGGACACCAGCCATTACAGAAGCTTTGCTTTTTCTTTCATGACTAGCAAAATCCATGTTTATTATTCCTCCAGGTATTGAATTCAATATTTCCATTCGTATTTAAATTATTGTCTTCCATTGTACAACAGTTTCCAAAACAATATACTTTAAGTTTTTAAAGCAATTCCATAAATATGCAGCTTTTTGAAGTGTTCTTTTATGCATTATACAAGGCAGAAAAGTGAGACAGAAGTAGTGGAAACTTTTAGAGACAAAAGAATCTGTCTACCCAATTCCTTCCTCAATTGCCCTCCAAGGTTGCTTGTGGACCTAAACAATCTAAATAACTCTGGGATTGAAATTAAGGCATCAGTTCCAAACTGAGATGATCACATTTAGGGATATTAAAGATGCAAACAAAAAATTCCCATGCAGAAGAAAGGTATGAAGTAACAATTTTGCATAAACCATGAGCTCTTCAACTACCTGAATCTCAAGAAACAAACAGAGAATGTGGCTTTGAATTGCTGAAACTTACCTTACATTTTCCTTAAGCGTAATTACCATCTCATGAGAAACTGTATTAACACACCTAGTCAATAAGTAGTATGCAGAAAAATCTCTTGTGTATCGCTACTATATATTCTCATCCTGTTATTTGGGGCATATCCTCTGGATTGCATTCACTTCCTTTTAACACATTTATGATTTAAAACCTACTGGTAGTACTATTTATTCCAAATTCTTGTCCTCTTGAGCAATCTGACCAATTCATTTAAGGATTTGAAGGAATTAATATAATTAATACAATGTAAGGGATGACCTATGATACAAAATGTCAAATTTCAAGTTGTTTTTCTCCCCTAGTTATCAGTGCTGAATAATTAACGTATGCACAAAACCTGAGTTCATAGCTGAAAAGTGCACTTGAATATTTGAAACCTGCTTAGAGACTGATGACCTTTCAGGTGTTGCTGCTAAGAAAGTGAGAGATCAGATCCAACAACTTGCTCATGGGTTATGGTGGAGTAGCATAACACATTCCAGAGGCTTTGGGACTGCGGAGGCTGGCAGTCATCGAGGGAAAGCGACAGGGGGACATACAATGACAAAATGAAAAAAAGGCAGGTGACAGATGAGGATTATGATTTTCCATTGTCAATTAGTATAACTCTATGTTTCTCTAGGTTTCTGACTGAATCTTCCCCCTGACAAGCGGGTTGATTTCCTCTAAGTTGACTACTACTATGTTTTCCAGAATAATCACTGCCTAAGTTTTTCAGTCCTCTAACACAATGCTTTGCCTGGCTGTACCATGTACAGGCTGCAGATTTTTCATCTGGCAGTTCTACATAACCTGCATGTATGAGCAATCCTGTGATCAACTGTAACTATCAAACTTGTCTCCCCAAAACCAAGCAAACAGTGAAATCATGGAAGTAGCATTCTTAGGTGTTACTATGTTGAATCTCAAACCTCAGAAACAGGTCTTTCAGTAGGTCTGACTTGAAAGTGGAAAGAGAAGCTATAGACAGATACAACGCCTCACGTCACCAGTTTATGTGTGCCATAATCTGCTGACAAGATTTTTTTTTTTTTTTCCTGTGAAAAAGAACCATATTGTAAAACACACCACTAAACACCTAGAGGAAAAAAAAAAAATAGTGCTAGGGTAGCACACAGGAACAGAGAGAAACCCTCCTCAGTAATTCTTTACAACAGTGAATACAAAACAGTGACACATGGTTAGCAATTTACCATCTTGCTGCATCCTAATCTAAACAATACTGTAATAGTAATCAATACAAGTACTTGTAAAGACTCATGATATGTCCAACGTCTTTAATTTTCAAAAAGGTGCCAAAGCACTGTGAATAACATCCCTGTTTTTATTTTCCAAAATGATAAGACTTCTTCATAAAAGAAGCCCAAGAAGAAGGAAACAGACTGCTGCAAGAGTGTCAGTAGGAATCTAAAAAAAACCCATGACTACAGCCTGTGCTATAATACAATAGATGTTATTTATTCTGTAAAGCACAAAACTATCAACACAGCTCAGCAAGAAGATCAATAGATTATAAGGACCTTATAGTCATCACAGTGTCCTCTCTTCTCAAAAAAGAATCTCACTTAGTGATTTAGGCATACATATATATACGGTTTGTTTTAAGTGTAGTAACAGAAGTGGCAGGTGTATATACATATACACATATATACATACACATGCATATATATTTTTATATACTTATATATAAATGTGTATTCAGATGCATTTGCATGTATATACAGAGGCACAATCTTGAGGATTTGAATATACAAACATTCCACCAGAGAACCCCAAAGTAACCATTAATCTAGAAAACCTTTTGAAACTCACACGACAATGAGCTTATATACAAACAGCACTGGAACTAGACTGAGAGTTATTTCAGAAATAAAGTGCACAAGCTCATTAGAATGACCATATACACAATGAACACCAAAAATAATCTTAACAGAGAAGTAAACTAAATAGTTGAGTAGATGTGGCAAAAAGGTAACAACAGCTAAAGGCACAAATCAAGGTCACTTCTCAGAGAGGACAGAGAGAAAAATTCAAGCAGGATATTGAGATCAGATGACTGCAAAAAAGGAAAAGATAGCACAAGCAGGGATATGAAACTGCAAAATTTGGACAACAGCATGGAAGTATGACTAAGAAAATTAACTAAAAATAACTGGAACAAAGACTTGGATGGATATTTAACCAGTAAGACCGACAGAGGCTGCTGCTGGTGCTGGGAGGAATAATGCAGGCTACAGAATTCACAAGCTCTTTGGATGAGCAAGAAATGTTTTTCAGAAATTTTGTTTACAATGCGCCTGATGTCATTCGTAACCATTACCTTAGAGGAGACTTTCAGCAGGGGATAAACTCTGAAAACACTTCACAGAGAGGTGTTTGGATTTCTCTGTTGAATCTGAAAACCAGAAAATCACTAGTTAAAGCCATCAGCTTATGACACAGAGGTAGCACTGGCAAAAGTGATAGAAAATATCCATAGAAGAAATCTGCCCACTGAACAGAGAATGTGCCAAGGAGAGAGGTGGATTAGTGGGTTTATCTCAGAAGTGACAGATTTCTGCATTTCAAAAGTGCCACGCTGGAGTGGGTGATGGAGGGACTTACATGATCAAGAAGAACCTGTGGTTCACCAATAGCCAAAGGTTTTGATTTGATCTAAACTCTGTTGTAAAATCCTGAGATTAACCCCATACTGCCACTTTTCCCCTTTGAATATCAGGAAGATTTATTTCAGGGAGGTTGAACAACATTGGAAATATATCCAAATAATGTAACCATATGAGGACAGGTTAGAAAAGAGTATAACACGGACATTTTTGTCCTTCCTTCTACACCTCCCCACCTCCCCATGGAATAAAAAGCAGGTTTGGGTGGCAATAAACTTTGTGGTATATGCAGCTGGAAGGCGGCATATTCTTTTCATTTATCACTTAAAGACAGACCATCAGGAAGTCATTACATTGCAAAGATTGGATCTCTGCACAATTGTGGTGTAACTGAGCACCGCAGTATGCAAATATTGGAGATAATAAAACAGAAAATGGTATGCAGTATTGGACTTGTCCGTTTCCTATGTTATGGTGTCAGGTTTAATCTGGTCAGCAAAAAATAAAGAAAAGAAAGTCTTCCCCAAACTCAAACAGACTTTGGTGGATTGGAACCTATTGCATTAACGACTGTTTAGCTTTAAAATTAGATGTTTGGCCCCAAACTATGATTCTAGTTAGCTTGTGGCTATGATCTGAACCCCATCTCTATCTGACTGAGGGTTACAAACATGAAAGGGGACTACTATCAATATAAAGAAGCGGTAGGGAAGGTGGAAAAGCAGGCAGTCTAGCTTAACAGACATGTATCAATTCACAGGTCAGTAGAGGCTATACTGCTTTTAAGTCAGCACCAGTGCTCTGACAATATTTTTAAGCTGCTTCTTGCAACATCAGCTGCAACATCAGGATCACCATGGATGACAGACTTGCTGCAGGCTAAATTCAAGGAATATGCAGAGATCCTGTAACGGTTACAGATACTTCAATATATCATGTCTGTTTTGGCAGGGGATAGTATTAGCACTATTGAGATAAGGATACAGTAGTGCTGTTTGAAAATATCTGTATCCTGCCTGCTGGGCTGTGATAAACAGCTGTGTGTTTCACACATTAGGTATGAGTATTAACAGTATGTGTGCAAGCACATAAAAGCAGGAGGAAAACACAAATGAGTTTGCAAGTTTGATCAAGCTCGTGGTATGCTGGTAGTAGGACCAATCCAGCATAGGTGAACTTGCATTGCATAATTCTATCTCACTTCATGATCTTGAAAACCCAACTCAACTGTTACTGGGTTCAGGTTCTGATCAGAATATATGATAAAGGTATTAAGAGAATGGCCAGAGAGCAAGAATTCAACACGGAAGAACAGAGCCAAGTGAAGACTGCATATAGACACCTATACTCTGTGACAAAAGAGGGCCAGACAGAAATACTCTATAAAAATATGACTACCACATTTTCATTCTACCTACAGCATCAAAATGACACACAACCACTTTTAAGAGATGTTTTGGTTTCTAATACACAGCAAAGAATTTTTGTCTCCTACAAAAGGCACTTTTATTTCAGGAACTTCTTAAAGAAAGGATACTCAGCAATTGCTTAAGATCGAAAAAAGAGAAAGGAAAAAATATCTGCCATCAGAATGGTTTTGCTATGCCTACAACTAGTTATAGACGTTCACAAAACTCCACCATGCTGTATGCTCCACTCATTTCCACAAAAATTATTGCTTTTCTTTCGCCTTACCACATTTGTTCAGTCTGTCATTGTGATTAAACACTACCTCCAAATTTTCCAAGCATTCTTTTCTTCTCTGCCTTTTGGAAGGACAACTTCTTATTTAGAAGTGGCTTTGCCAATCCTAATGTACTGGTCAAATCCAAATGCACAGGTCAAATCATGTCAGAGTTCTGAGGCATTAGGATTTGATTCAGACGTAGACAGAACATCTGTGAAATTTGCAAAATTAATTAAGGTTCTGGAATTCTTGCTCGCCAATAATCTGGGGCCAAGGAGTTGCAGCTCAAGTGACTTTGGAACTGTAATTTTTAAGAACAGTGATAATAGGTTCTTGTGGATTTGTAGTCATGGGAGAGTTGCTCCCATCACTTCATTTCAGTGGAACTGCTTAAGAATTATTGGAAGAAAATGGAAAGAACGTTTCCTTCAGAATACTCTCTCTACAAACAAAAAGGGTGACTACCTGAAAGCAATTTCCTTTCCTACAGTATGTCTTAATAGTAACATAATCATAAACACTTAAGACAGCATTCCCCTCACATCTCCATTATTAATCTCTTAAAGCTGAGTTATGACAACATAAAACATTAATGCATCATGCCCTAATAATTATCATCTTATTAGAGCATTTGCCCAATATGGCTTGTTAGATGGTTTGTGTTCATAAGGAAGATAAGTTTCCATTTACCAGAAGATATTAAAAAAAAAAGCAACAACCAAACCAAAACAACACACCCTGTCAATATTATTTCCATCAACAGCATTTTCATAAATTAATAAAAAATTAATGAAGCAGACAAAATGTAATAATCTGGTTAAATATTAATTTTATACTTCCTAAATTTTTTTAAGAGCATGTCTGCTGAACTTTGAGCACTATTTATTGACAGCACCAGAGTCCCCACCCTGCCTTCCTTCTCAGAGCAGCTTAGAAGCTTTCTATACTCACAGAAAAGCAAAGTGGCAAAGTGATCCCACTCCCCCCGGTGTGGAACACCTATGGCCCCAGCCATCGCACTCAACAGCCGGTGACCAGAAAGACCTGAAGTCACAGCACCAACAATTCCAACATCAGCTCACCAATCCCTGTACTTGCTCCTCACAGACAGCTAAATAGCTGTTCTCATGGCAAACGGTTCCTCAAATGGCAAATACTCCCATGGACATCAAAGAAACGCAAGCCAAGTGCTCATCAGCCTCAGAGATGGTTGAAAAACACATCCCTGAAGAATATGGGAGAGTCTTCAACCACACCTGAAACCTGCCCTCTGGACTTTTAAAACATAAGCCTTCTAGTGTGCAGTTTGTTTCATTACAGCAACAGGATAAATTAGTGATTTTTAACGTTCAATTGTATGGTACTAAGTATATTAATAAACTGGCCACTGCATTCAGACTAGAGGAATAAGGCTTGTTTTCCCATTTCTGCTTCTTGCCTAAACATCACGATTGCTTGCTCTTCAATTATGAGGGCTGCAGTTAGACAACAGTGAACCTACAAGAAAGTTTTATCTTTCAACAAACTTAGTTATACCGTAACTTCCAAAGCCTACCATTTCATAATGATTTTTGGACCACTTATCAAAAATAAACAAACCTCTTGTCTTCATTGCTTTCCTGCTCTAATACAGGTAAAATCTGTGAGATTTACATTTGCTTCATCTTTTGTCCACTGTTACACAGTAAGTAATAGACTGTATTTTCGATTTAGTAGAGGAAACCAACCCTGTACAGACATGTGAAGAAGGAGCAGAAACATTTTGAAGTCTCTTTCTGACACTTAAAGTACCTCAAATTTAAGGATTTAAGTTTATCGTTTTATATGCTAAGAGACAGATCTGGAGATCTAAAGATTTTTATGTATTTTGATTTGAGTGTTCAAAGGGAAAAAAAAAAAAAGAATCGGTCATAGTAAGGCCCGTATGGCAGCCTGTCATACGGCTTTCTAGGTCTTTCCACATCCTGTAGGCCACACAGCCTGTGCTACCACACTAGTTTAAATCTCAATGCTCTTTCACACTGCGGAGCAGAGATTTGCCAAGAGGCAAACCCAGATTTTAAAGAAACTGGGCTCCCAGTCTCATTGTACATCCTCTACTCAACAGAATAAGTTTTACATCAAATGGTAGTTTCTGCTTAAGGCAATATATTTTTACTCCGGGTGCCAGCAGCATTAGCCAGCATGGGAGTTTGACAATTAGAAAATTGGGACTCTTCCACTTTTTAACCAGGAGGATTTTCTGTATGGATTTTCCAGGCACACCTGGGCAGTCATCACTACTGTATGCTTTAATTATGCTTTCTGTAGTAGTAATTTTTGTGTTCATTGTCAATTGACCTATGCTCAGCATTGCACTCGCTAGTTGCCTTAAAGTTCACGTTGTGATCCTCCTCATTCAGTTTAAGTATCGCTGATATCATTACTCATAAGAATGTGTGAAAAATCACAGATGAAAACCTCCTCTGTTCTCCACTATTGCCTATACACCCAAGCCTTGTCATAAAAGACATGGCTACCTAGACTCTATTACATCTAGTGGGCCTTTTCTCAAGGCTCCACAAAAATTGAGTTTTGATAGAACTTTTAGGGGTTAGAGAACAGAATTTTCAGCAAAACTTTTTTTTTTTTTTTTTTTTTTTTTATGGAGGTATCTATTTTACTGGGGAAAAAACTCCATAGCATGTGAGGTTCTGCATAAAGTTTACATCATCTGATTTGAAAATACTGTCATAGCACTCAACTACAATTTGGGTGCCCCCATTCTTGTCTTTCCTCATGTCATAATCAGGCTGCCTTGTAATGGAGCGCAGCCAGGAGCTCGTCTAATGCATCTGACAAGTCCACAAAGAACAGGCCCAGGATATCCAATATGTTAGCCCATTAAGAAATTTACCCCATAGAGAGCAGAATGGAGTTTAACATTTTTAGTAAACACCTGAAGCATTTTAAAATTAGCTATAGCTGTATCCAAAATAAATTGTTTCTGGTGCAACCCATTCATGCTCGCACTCTGGACCATTCAGGAAAAAGTTGCAGAAGAGGGGTTTAAAAAGATAATTGTCTGACTACAAACAGATTTCCCATAAAAGCAATTCCTAACACAATTTCATTAACAGAAACTCAGCCCTCAGCCATAGTGAGGGTACTAGTACCTATATGTACATTTGTCAAGAGATGAATGGCATGGTGGTTCAAGCAGAGAACCTGGAAGTACAAGTCTGTGCATTCTAATTCCATCTCTGTCACCAACTGTCTTGGTGATCATGAGCTAGTCAGAAAGTGTTTACTTCAATTCCTTCATCTGTATAATGGCAATGATATCTAACTCAGAGGGACGCTGTGAGGATTAATTAGTTAATGTTGGTAAGTGCTTTGAAGATGAAAAGTGCTACAGAAGAGATAATCAGTTTTACAGTCTCTAAAAGCTTTTACCATGTCTGCGGAATTATTTTGGAGTACCACATGAATATTATCTGAGAGAATCTGTCATTTATCACGTACATCCAGAACAGTGGGGGGGGGGGGGGGGGTTGGAGGGGGAGAGAAAAAAAAAGCCAGGAGCAGGTATGCAAATGCTTCGCTGTTAAATCAGGTATCCTGTTCTAAAATCTGCAGAGATGTTTTAAGAATTCATTTCCGAGCCCGGTCACGTGGTCATGACATAGGGTACGCTGGTTTGGATGTTGACTTGACCCAGGGGCAAACAGGGGCAGATGCTGAGACTCAGTGGATGGAGCCCAGGCAGAGCCCCGGAGCAGAGCCAGGGCCCAGGTTCGAACAGCGCGAAGCCCAGACTTCCTTGATACAAACTACCTGCGCATTGCTACCACTTTCTTCAGGAAACAAACACCAAATGGCTTTGTTGACTACACTCTTTTTTTCTTCTTAATTTGAAATTCTGAAATCACAGTGATTTTCAGGATTCTTTTAAATGTGTCTGGATATATTCTTTTAAATGTGTCTGGCTTTTTCTCAGTATATGTATTACAAAGGACTAGGAGACAACGTCCCATTCTCTGAAGAACTGTCTTCAATGCAGAATATATAGATATTTAGCTTTGGCAGATCTACTTTGAGTTGCCTAGAAAGTGTTCAATAAGTACATTGCAGCTGCATTTCCTCCCTTAATTGATTTTGATTCCCAATAATCAAAAGGGAAGTTTTTAATGAAATAGTCAGAGTTCTCTTAAACTTTGTTAAGTCAGCCAGGATACAGAAGCATAAATGGTTGGAAAATTTCAGAATTTTCAGCAAAAAATATGTCTGTATTAACTCCACCTTACTAGGCTATTTTCATATCCCAGCTAAGAACAGCCATATCTTCTCTTTCAATTTTAAGTAGAACTGTTTTCGTGAATGATTTGAAGCACAGAACACTAAAAGAATGTCAACCTGTGTACATGCAACTACTTCACAGCTTGTGTGTTTTTCTCGACAAACTGCTTCCAAGTATTGTAATTACATACAACATCTTGTTTAACAACATATTCCTGAAGATACATTTTTAAAATGACTGTCAGAAAAAGAAAAAAATGAGATTTATTCTAAAAGAAGTTCTCTACATAAAGCACAACATGACTTCAGTACAGATAACTGCTGTATTACAGTGCAAAGGTGGTAAGATGTATACCTGTGCTTTATTACAAGCTAAGTACAATACTGACTGGCACTAGCTACCGTCAGAAAAGAAGAACATGTATGATTTCTACAACACTCAAACTTCAAAACTCCATTACGCCATACCTTTCCTCTTTAAAAATAACATCAAGTGGCAGTCTTAGTGATTCTCCGTAGTTAAAGCACCATTAGCATGTTATCAGACAATCCACATTCAACATTATTCTGCAATGTAATACATTTTGCTGTTGCTTATAATCATTACATTTTGCTCATAGCCCTTCTCCTACCTTATGTCAAACGTCAACATTGACAGGTCTGAAGGAAAAAAGCACAAATATTTCAGCTCACTCTTCTTTCTTAAGTCCTTTGCACTTCACATGGCAGTAATGATTATTTATGGCCTGCCTCTGCTCCCAAAGATGCTACCCACTAATCTCCCACCACATTTAATACTCTAAGGCTACACTTCGGTTTCGTAAAAGGAGGTGGAATGTCTTGACTTTGATGTATCCTTTTATAGAGGAAAAGACACCTCAAGATTTGAAGAAACATTTACACGTCTGGATAAGAAATTCTGAGACAATCCTTTGCTATTGCAACTATCCCCATTGTTATAGTCTTTGTAAACTGAAACCACTCTGGCTTAAAATAAGTCAGTTCTGCTGACTCCATTAAACTATGCAAAGGTAACTCAAGATCATCCAGTAGGTAGGACAGAATCCAGTTTAATCATGGCCAGATGGTACCTTTCGGGTCTTTTACCAACGTTTTCCTTCAGGTTAAACAGTTCTTCTCCCTTTCCCACTATTTATTCTTAATAAATTTCTAACAAGTAGTTATAAATTCAGATCCTTTCTCATGCAGGCCCAATGATTAAAGGTGTTTTAGACTCATTTGCATGACAGGTTACCCATTATCTTAATTGTCATTGTACAGCATCTGACCCATCCTTTTTTTCCTCCCATTTATTTAATATGAAAACCCAGATTTTAAACACTGTGCTCCAACGCAATGCCATTTTAACACTTCCCTGTCTACAGCAAATATTTTACCAATTGCACTCTGTGGGCAAGCTGCACTGATGGCTAGCAGTCACCCTTGGACCAGCTCAGACGCCCAGGTCTCATTTCATGTGTCCAGCAGACGAGCTTCAAACTCACAGCAGAAATCTTCTGATTCCTTGAGTACATGACCCATACTTCATTCTACTGGATTTAAATTCCTTGTCTGTTACTGCTGCCCTCAAAGTCATCCAGCTTTCCTGCACGCTGCAACGACAATGTCGTCTTATATTTTATCCCAGCAAATGTCACCTACAGCGGTATGTTTTGCACCAGAAGAACTAGAGCAAAACACGTTCTTAAACAACTTGCTACTACTGCTTCCAGTACTGCTTTCATTTTCTGTCCTCTCCCCAACGACTATCTCAGTTTACACTTCCCATTTCAAGATTTTACCTCCTCAGCCTCATCCCAGACGAGGCCCCACCGTGTGGGGGGTGTCCGTGCCCCCGGCCTGCCCACGTCTCCGTGAGGAGGGGCTGCTTCCAGCCCCTTCCAACCGGCCCCGCCACAGGGCACAGCTGAGCCCGTCAGCCCGGCTGGGGGGAACCTCTGGGAAACGCGCTCAAGAAAGGGCGAAACGCTCCCCGGCAGCGAGGAAAAAAGCGCGAGAGAGAGCCCTGCGAACGGCAAGGCCAGAGAAGGAGGAGAGGAGGAGGAGGCAGCGCAGGCGCCGGGGCGGCCATTTCCCTGCAGCCCGTGGAGAGGAGCCACGCTGCAGCAGGGAACCGAGTTTTCATTCGGTTACCGCTGGATCGTTTCTCAGGGCACCCTGCGCCTTTTGTCTTTCATGCTACACGTGCAGTCCTCAGGTAGTTGTTGCTAATTTGATAAATATACACACAAATTTTGAGGCCTCCTGTATTTTAAAACCCTAGAGCTTCTCAGTCAAGTTCTGCTTCACAATTTCACACACGTTTCTACATATGCAGGGATAAATACTTAATACTAGTATTGGTTACGATAGCAACACCATCAGTATTGACCCCCAAAAAACAGTGTTCAGTTGAAACGCTAGAAATGTCTTCATTATTATTTATTTATTAAGGGTTGTTTCAAAAAACGACCAAACTACTTAGAACTACCATATGCATCAAGACTCAGTGACACCCATGATTTTTCTGTCCCTTTCTCTAAAGTAAACTCCTCAAAAATTTCTCAAAGAGGATCCAAGACCATTACTTCATACGCTGTACTGCCTCTCACTTACAAATGCGTGATTCCTGCTGAGTCTCCAAAACCTGCCAAGACAATTTACATCCCTCAAAATGCACAGGAGTTGGTGTACCAACCACACAAACACTGTTAATTTCATGTTGCTACTTATTAACTGATACTAGAAAAAATATGAAAAACTAAACAGTTGCTAACTGCTAGAAAAACTGCTATACACCAGTTCCTAGCCCTCAAGGAGCGCTGGTGTGAGCTTGCAGAGCTTCTGCTCATACCTGAATTTTCCACGGAGTAATTGACTCTGAGAGGAAACAATCTTGGTAGAATTAGAAATGCATAACTTGCCAACACACCTCTATCAGTCACTATGCTACGCACCCCCTAGCAACATTCATGAATCCTACACGTAGACACAACAGTAAGCTACATATTTCATCTAACTCATCTGAATTCAGAGAGAGTCAATAAAAGGCCAAATATCATTCTTAAAATAATTGTCCTCTCTGATCTCTCACTCTGGATGATCAAGGAGCAACATACACTCATTCTGGGGAATTAGCAACAGGTCATCTTTCCCTTTACACGTTTCCATTCTGTTCTGCCTGCACCAGCTATGCTTCTTGCACAATCAGGTTTCAGAAATGAACAAATGTATCCCAGATTGCCTAGCTGATTAACAACATTAGAGCACATACCAATCATACATACCAATCTAAGTACAGGTTCAGAAAAATTTCACTGTGTTTTTGTGTTCATACTGGACTTGATGAACAGTTTGCATGCCATCTTCACTTAGCCTTGCTAAGGCCCAATAAAACATTAGAGAATTAATCAGGATAATATCCCTCCTAGACTATCTTCAGGTTTTCATACTGCAGAAGAGAAGCAGAAGGCTAGGAAGAGACACTGTTATAGGTATTTCTTAATAAAGGTTTCTGCTGCCGCCTTTTTTCCCTCTCTTTCTTCTTCAAGGATGAGGTTTTAGTACTATTTTCCTTTGTCTTCTTTAGCTTCAAAACTGGACATTTTATAACACAACTCGTACCATATTGCCTGCGTTCAGATCAGAAAGATTTGATTTAGCTGGATTTGCCTCTTTAAGAGACATCCAGCAACACGGGTGTAAATAGCTGTCCAGCTAAATATGGTGGTTTTCCTATATCAGATTTATATTTTGTCATCTCAATTAGAGAAATAGCAAAGTCCTATGACTAGACTACCTGGCTGCAGACAAGAAAAGAAGAAAGGAAGAAAGCGGACAAAATACCTATTTTTCTGTCTGAACTCCAGGAAGAGTCTACACTCTTTCACACTCCTACCTTTCTGTTTGTCTATTTTCCTTCCCTGGCAGAGTTCACCATTAACATGCAGTGACCAGTCTTTACTAAGAAGCCCTACTTGGTGCTCAGAACCATCTAAGAGTGCCCCTCAGCCCATCATTTTATCTCTTTAAGGACAGCAGAGGCAAATGGGGAGGAAAGACAGTGAAAGAGAGGGAAAGGTATGCATCGTAAAGCATGGCAAAATACACTAGCACGTTCTTTCCACAGCAACTTTTGAAATAAGACAGAATGCATTTTGGACTGATTTCCTCTTCCCCTCATCTGTTTAATAAACATATTTCTCAGAATTATACTTAGAGCCTTTCTTGCTTTGAGAATGCTCTCAGTGAAGAAGTGTTTACAAGAGATGAACTAAGAACCAACAGAATTAGCTTTCTCTCTTCTTAATTTCACATTATTTAGGGTTTTCAAAATATCTTTTAAACCACAGAGAAAATATTTCTTTCTTCTTTACTGAATTCCAGAGAGTAAGAGAAAGTATGTCTGCAACACTGTGACATACAGACACCACTTCTAAGTAGACAGCTCAAGCGCTGCTAAAATTAACACAGCAGCTACATAGAAATGCACTTTATCTGTTTAAAAAAGAAAAAAGAAAACAACAACAAAAACCCAGGGCAAATACTCAGCTAGTTGAGTGAAGTACAGAGCGCAGGGGGTTAGGAATAGTGAACTAGCCAGCCTGCGTAATAACTGTAAGAATTATCATTGCAGCTGTATAGACATACACTATAATTACCTCAGTTTCACATAATAACAATTAGTGCAGAAAAAAAAAGAGAAGAAGAAAGAAAATAAGAAGAAAGGAGACACTTTTAATTAATTAAATTTGTTTGTTCTATGTATAAATACTACCTTACCTAATCAGAAAATAGAAATACCCTCCACCTCACTTCAGATCTACTAAGGAAATAACCACCCTCACAGCAACTATCCATTAGCTGCAGCCAGCTCAGCTGTAGCTAATTTAAAGAATCACAAGCACAGCAGTATGAAATCAAGAGAACTTAGGCAACTGAAAGTACTTTAACTGCAGAAGAGTTCAGGTATCTTTAGTTTTATTTCTGTTGTGTGTTCCAACTGTGAGAGAGTAGTTAGAAAGACTGTTATAAAGTAGCCCCAAGAAGTTTAATTAGAAACCCCATGTCTTTCCAGAATCCGGGAATTTTTCACTTCATTTCAAAATAGATGTTATTTAACATCTAAAAAAAATCACTTTAGTTCATTTCAAGTCACTTCGTTTGTGACACAGGAGAAAAAATTACCAGAGTTTTGATCTCCTGAATCACAATCTACTGATCCACAAGAATAACTTGTTTTCAAACCTTACATAGTTTTCTTTAGGTAATTCAATTCTCAAATTTCATAAAACTTATTACCAGACGCTAGAAGTGGAATAGGGAGAATAACTGGGTAAAAATTATGGGAATACAGCTGAGTCTAAAGCTGCGCTAACTTTAAGCACATTCTGACAGGGCTGTACAACACGGGAAGGCACTTCTGCTCCTTCAACTTAAGCTGAGCTGGGCTATCATCTCTTAATGGTAGGTTGTTGACTTGATGAAATTGTTGCCAACATCCGCAGGCTCTCTGCCTGCTTTCTGAAATGCCTCCTTAGTGCTATTTTGTCTACTGACCAGATTCTTCTGGCTCACTCCCCTCTTACCTACTATCACAAGCACCATAGAAATGGTCACTAACCTCTTCCCTCCCTGAATGTATTCCTCCTCAAGTCAGAGCTCCTCTCATGATATAAAGATCCAATAGTGCAAAACCTACATTATAATATTTTAAAGCATGCAAAATGCATCCATTACCTGCTGAAATGCAAACTTTGGGCAACAGTTCTTGGGATGACAATATAAGCATATAGGAGAGATTTCAAAAGTAGACTTGCTGGTTTGCAGAAATGATCTGCTGATCAGGTCAACCTGATTTTTCACGCTTGGCACCTGGAATTGAAACGGGGCAGAAGGTTTCTGTGAGCGTGTGCGTGCAGCCTTCCTCTGTCACCTGATCTGACATAGAGGGACATGATGTGTCTCAACACACATACATGACTGGATCATCGTCATCCTGCTCATTACAAGATTTTCATCAACTTCTTCCATGAAAGGGATTTAGTTCTAAGGGAGAGGGCCATTCCCAAAATGCTGCCCTATGAAGAGCAGATGTTTCTCTCAAATGTTTCAATCACTGGAGCATTTTCACAAAATAATTAAGTGGGCCTTGAGATTCTACTCCCAGCCATGATCTGCCTAATATGAAGAACAATAATGGCAAAAAGAATATATTGGAAAGGCAGTTCTGCTGCAGCCAAGTTGGAGAATTTTACATGGCTATTGTATCTTCACATTAGACTGAAAATTGGAAAGAATGTAGTTCAGGAGCTAACTGAGTTCAGGGATGGATTGCTCAGACTGGGGTCAAAATACATCTTTCATCGAGGAGCTGGTCCTGGACTGCCCGTGCTTTAGCCAATTAACAAAGTTCAAAATGAGCTGAACTTCACTACAAGTATTCTTTTTATCTATTACATCACATGATATTCCTAGTGGTTTAGAAGCCACAAGTATCAGGCTAATGTGTCAGAAAATCAGGAGCTGCTTTAAGTCTTTATATCAAGGCAAATTGTCACAAATCACTTTGGCACAAACAATAGTATCTCAAATTAAGCAGAAGTGCTTCAGAAAAATGCCCATCATAGGCTGTTGGGTAAAGAGCTTGGAGAATCTCCCTGATAAGCCTTTGAAAGATCACTATGAGACTCTTCTCCGACTTTGGCATAATAAATGTATGCTATCCCAATGAGGTTGTAGAGGTTTATTTGATTTCAAATGTCGTACTGGTTGCTTAGTACTAACACCACAGACTGGAAATGAAAAACATCTAGCACTATCACCACTAAATAATTTATTCAGGCCTTAATGTTGTCTGTATAATACATTACTCAAAACAGACCTGTTGCAGTGCCAGCATGTATTGAAATATTCCCAATAGGAACTGATCATATAAATCTGACCTTGCTTTTTATAACAAGTCAATGTAAAGAGAGGAAGGAGAACAATCTAAATGCTGTTTAACACCTTCAGAATCTGTTTGAAAACAAAAATGAAGAGTAACGTTTTCCTAGATAACTCATTCCATGTTTATCTTAATAAAGGCAAAGTAAGCAACAGAACAACTGTGGAATGGAATTACAATTTTTTTTCTTTTTTTTTTCAGACAAAAGGGCACAAAATCAGTTTTCATTTGGCTCAGTGACTATCCTGTATTTGAAAAGAATGTTACATATTCATTTCATTTATCATTTAAAGTCAGATAATCAGGAAGTCATTATGTGGCCTACACTGGGCAGCTATTCGATTAGAACATAATTGAACACTCCGTAAAGCAGCCAAAGCTGACAGGTTGGGAATGCATAATATCCTTCCCATGATATTTTGAAGCAGGGGAAAACTGTAGGAAAATCATTGTCAATCAAAACCTAACAACCTAGTGAGGGAGGCTGGAATCTCTGCTACTTTGAAAACAGAGAGCCAACTTTATTTTGTAAACTACTGAGACATGTGCTTTCTGTGTATATCAAAATATAAGACTTTGTTATTAAAATATTATAACTAAAACCAGAAGACTCCATTTGGCCCACCTATCTTTGTCATTTATGTGAGACAAACCGGCGATCAAATACGAAAATGAGAGGAAAGGTTAGATTCACTAGCACAATGTTTTAAACCTGGCTTTGAAATGTGCTGATTGCTGAGAAGAACTATTAACAATGTGCACACACACAGAGAAAAAACCCACATAGCTTGCAAAAAAAATGGCTGTCCAGTTGTTGAGTATTCAAATTACTGTTCAGTGTTGTAAGAGGCTTGAGATTAAAACGTTATTTTTATTAAGAGACTTGAAACTGTATTTCCAATTAATAGCAATATGTTTTCTAATTAAAAGCCTGCTTGCTTCCCAACATTATCAGTATATATTTCAGTAGAAATGTACAACTCCTTTGGTAAGCACCTATGCATTTTTCTGAGTATCTAAAATACGCCCACACACGTAGATCAGTAATGTGCACGTCACTGTTCTATCAAAGATCAGGGAAAGGCCTTAGAGTTGTAGCTTTTACTTGCATAAATATTCTTGTATCACTAGCAAGCAGAATAATAGGGCTAGCAGATGACATCTAATATCACTGAAATGGATACGTATGTGTTCCAACTATTTGTGGGAGACTAAAAACACTTTTTAGACCCCAGCATCTTTGAGCAGCTGTAGCTGCTATCATGGAAAGCAGCTGTCTTAAACTTTCCCGACTGTCCTTGAAGACTGTGCTTCTCAGCCTGTCCGCACAGCACTGCATGTCAGAAGATGTTGGAAGGTGGTCATGAGGTGATAAAAAGAATATATACGCAGCACCTTTCTACATGTGTATGATTAAACAAAATGGAGGAAAATAACAACTGACCACCGAAAGATTACTCTAATTTCTGCTGTTGTCACAATGGTTTTCTTTTTTTCTTCTTGCCAGAAAGCTAAGTGTATATGCCCTGCACATAGAAGGTTGAGAAAACCACATGAGTGGGAAACACAAGCAGGAAGCTCCTCACGTTATCCACACAACACAATAACCTCTGACAACCACCATCTTAAATCATGCAGCCTACTGCCACTAACGAAGCCTGGGAATATAATGGAGCCTTTCAGCACGAGCTGTAAATCACTTGAGGTAATTCAAAACCCAAGGGGAGTGGTATCCCAGCCTAGGATAGGTCCAGGCATTAGATGCCTTCCTTTAAAACAAAGGCGACATCTTGAGCTCTTTTGTGGGTATTGTGTCAGGACCTGGAAGGAAGAAAAGTACTGCTTCAGGCAGTACTCCATTAATTCCCCACAGTTGCCAAATCCCTTGGGGTTTACAGTGAAATTAGCATGTACACTAAATTTCATCATTTCGCTCCATGGAATTTATCTATTAAATGCGTCACTGGCTGTATGTTGGCACAGAGGGTATGCATCGGGGGGGCTGGCAGCCTGGGAGAGCACCTTGCCTCAGTGAGGAGAAGGTCTAGCGTGAAACGGAAAGGAAGAAAGAAAAGAAAAGCGAGGAAGGAAATTGCTTGTAATGACAAAATTCTCAAACGTATTCTCTCTAATTCTTTTAACATTAAAATACTAACAAACTATATGTTGTTCATGAGATTCTCTAGAGGTATTTCACAGAAGATCAGCACCTGATTTACAGAAGAAACAGTAAGATACTATATTTAGCCTTCAATATCAATTTATAATTATTTCCGTATGTGTATTTATGCCAATTAATTTGTAAACTTGCAAATTTTCTAATCCAACATGAAAATCATAAAATTACTGCAATCTTTCCAAGCATTTACCTTTATTTGACTTTCCTCACACTTTTTTTTTCTCCTTGCTGCCTGGCTTTTTGCCTTCTAATGCTAACAAGCACAAACAGGAGTAAATCCAGTGGAGCAGCACTAAATTGCATTATTCTTCCAGAGGTCGTCTCTCTTCTCTATTTAAGGAACAGCCTAGGGTTTGCACTCTGCTGCATTATCCCAGCTTTGTTACCTGATACTACAAATCTTCAGAGCTGCTGAGGATTATAGCCAATAAAGAAAGAGTGGAGAAAATTAAACTAAGAAAACAAGAATTACTTGTCAGGCATTTCAACTTTTCGTATGTTTTGAGTTCTGCAGCCAAGTTAAAATATTAAATGATGGGAATTTTTTATTTTATTTTATTTTTTGGAGTGGGGGACAGGACTGTACTATAACTAAATTTGAAGGAAACATCATTATCATTCGAAGTAAATGTTTGCACAGAGACATTTCTTTTGCCATGTGACAAACTAATTCAACTGGAAGAATTTACTGACTTCTAAAAAAATCAGTTCTTGATTTTTTAAAAGCTAAAATAAAAGGGGCACAGCATGGTCCTATGATGATGATTAAAATAATACAAACAGTATGAACATAGTAACATATTTGTGAAAATTATTTCACCAGCAGGTCTCCTCTTATTTAATAGATTCCACAGCTTCCTTTCATGAGGTTATATGATCCACCTGGATTCCTGAGACCAGCCCAGAGCAACTTTGCCCCTTGGTTTAGATTAAACTAATATATTTGTAACGGTCGAATGTCCCTCTTTCTATTGACAGCATCTCTCTATCTCATGTTATATTGGCATATTTCTCTGTTTTTTATCAGAAAGCTTATTATTAAATATCTACTCAAAATGAGATCCTGGGGCCCGGGGAGTATAGAAGTTTCCAAAGTTCTTAAGGGGCTACAAATCTTTTCAATGCTCCTGCTTCTAGAAAGGGCTGACTCGACCCCAAATACACACCTGAATGCAACAAAATCTTTGGGTAGTTTTTCATTTAGAGATGACACTTGCAACTCAGATTCATTTCCATCTAAAGTTTAATCATAAATTTGTCATAAATCATGAAGCACCAGTAAGTTACGTTTCTTTTGATTCCTTCCCTCAAGCTCCCCAAATAGGAGAATATTTGTAAAAACAAATTTATTTCAGCTGCTGTACAGCATCAAATTTTATAAATGAACTGGACATCTTCACAAATTCCATAGGGTTGCCCCTGTCTTTCTTCATTTTCATTCAATATAGACTTCTGTATTGCAATTGTATTTATTACTCATGTAATGTATAGTCAGAATATGCACACAAGTATAACGAGCAACAAAATTCATTTGCCCACAGTGTGAGTCAGGTTAAAAATAATTTTGTATTAAAAGTAGTACTAGAATGGAGATATCAGGATGCTGTTAAACACATCTGGATACATTGTAAAAGTCTTAAATAAGTTTCATGATGGTATTCTGGCAAAAAATTAGCCCTTCAACTGGTCACAGTGTTGTTGAAAAGATAGGGCTACATTTCCCAGAAAAGCTGCACACCCCTCAAGAGCTTGAAATATTCAACTTAAGGGTGTAAAATGGGAAGCTAAAATGTAAGTAAGATTCAAAGAGTGCTCCAACATGTGGCTTTATGGGATTTTCAATTATAACTAAAATAACTGAAGATGTAAACAGAGACAGAAAAGACTGTACCATCAAACATCTGCTTCATAATTATTTGAACAGCAGAATGCTTCTGAATCTCCCATCTATTTATAATCCTGGCATATACTGAAATCTCTCATTTTGTTTTAGTCTACTTGGAAGGATACTGTTCAGTTAAAATATTACTCCCCATACTGATATGTTGTGTTTACTCTACGAGATAATAGCCTACTCTTTGAGACTTGGTTACATGCTGTTTAAAGTTGTGATTTTAAGAAATTATGTAAGAAACGACATCTGGTAGTGATCTACATCATTCATTATCTAAGGTTTTACAGATTGGTATCACACAACATGAACATCTTTTATCTTCTTATCTGAAGACAAAAATGGAGGCCAGGACTGTTGCTCCCAAACACCACTTTAACAGTAAGCTGTAAAATAGAGTGTTCCACATAGAAATGTATTTTAAAGGGAAACCACATAGAGCATTTTTTTCCCCATAATTCATAAAAGTAAAAAATAAAGGAAATTGGAAGTGACTCATTATTACAGCTCTCTATTATAATCAACTTTAGTCTAAAGAAATGTTATCACATACAAAGTTAACTCACGCAACTCTCTCCAACAAAAAAGGAAAAGATGAAATTAATTGAAAAAGTCATTGAATTTTAAATCCTTCCAATGAATTATTGGGAGCCTGAAAACATCCAAAATGGTCAGAAAATGCATGGGCACAAGATCACAACTTTGAAGGTGGCATCATTCTACCAGATGGTTTTACAGTGGTTTAAGAAAAGATTTCTACCTTTTTATTTTTGAATGTGAGACAACCCCCCACCCTCTTACCTCATCCCTCTTTCCATAAAGTGTATAGGTAAAATTTTCATTTAGCATCTTTAGCAATCTTACATTTGGTTTGAATAGTACATTTTCATTTCATTCATCATTTAAAGACAGATAATCAGAAAGTCATTACATCGGCTGACACCAGGCCCTCCGCTCGATTGTATTGTAATTGAGCACTGCAGAGCGTGTGCCAGATCTAATGGATAATGAATATATTATGTCAGCAGAACCGCCTCAGCAAAGCTCCTGGGGAATCAGAGGGGGCTACTGCAGTGACATGTAGGGTCACAGATGTTGTGCTGATTTACTGATGGAGTGATTGTGTAATTAGGTAATCAATGGTGGGTAGAGGACTATATGTGGACAGCTTATTTTACACAAATAAAGACCATATGAGTACGAGGCTCATGTTTTGGACAGTGTAAGACTATATTTTGGCTTGGCTTAATTATTTGTAAATTCCTGATGATACATTCCAAAAGTCTGAGGGTGGAAGGCCAGCAGTAGAGGTCTGACTCCAATTCATACACTACAGTGACCTATTTTCAGAAACTTTTTACAATATTACCTTTGTAATTTAGAAATCTCACATCTTCTACCTCGATTAAAATAAAATTCACCTTGCTTTGGGGTTCAGCTGTACTTGTACTACAGCTTTTAACATTTCATGCAGAGGTAAAAAGCAGTCCTTGCGATAAAAATGTGAAACATCTCTAAGCATTTGCTCTACATTTACTCTGCTCTGACTAAAAGCATTTAGTAATATTTACTTTGTTCTGAATGACAGTACTTTAAAAAAATAAATGTAGAGGGAGAGGGTTCACATCCTAAAATATTGCTATAAACATGAATTATGTTTGTGATAGAAGTGGCTGTTAATAGAAAAACGTGCTACTTTTTTTGAAAAGTCAGATGATTGAACTCTTTACTAATGATGATGAATGATTACTAATTTACACTTCTGTCTTTTTCCTAATGTAGACTGACTGTATAACAGCGTCTTCTCTCTAAACCACACCCCTCTCTCTTGTTCCATTGTAAGACTGACACTTGGCTTCACGTGCCATGCTCAGCAGAGGTCTGTGTAATCCAAGCGCTCTCCAATGCGGGAATATGCCTGTCTGGTTCCCAATCACGTTAAAGACGGTGTCTCGGTTGGGTTTTCGGCGTCCATAGGAACTTCCCTACAGTATCTGTGACAACAAGTTGGGGTTTGGCATCCATGAGGGTTTCCACCCAGGAGTCTGTGACTAGTTTGCAGTGATGTGGCTCTTCAGGGAAAAGCATTGTTTACTCATTACTCAAAAATATACAGTAGGGAGACAAAAGGTATGAACAGGCAAAGGCCAGCAATCACAGTTATCACTTATACGAGTTTGTTTCATCCACGGTAAAGAGAAGCAGATGGCTTCTCCTTCATTTTTTACCTTTCTCCCTCTATAAGCCTTTGCCAAACTGTCAGCTTTTCACTGACAGCATGGGCAGTCATTTACTCAGTTCCCTATCTTTACTATGGACTTGGGATCTTCTTTGATGCCAGGCTTTAACCCTGGAAAGAATAATCCATTCTAGCCGGAGGGAAGCCAAATAGAGAACATGCCTTAACAAAGCAGGACAAATCCTTTTTTTCTCTTCCCTACTACATTCCTTTCAGATTTCTTTTTAGGCACTGTAGTTAGTAGGTAGACTGCAATAAAGAAGCAAATGGAAAAGCGAGGCATGTTCATAACGAATCATGCAGATTTTTCTCAGTTTACCACAATCAGAAATTTCATCAAGAAATGATATCATTTCAATTCTAACAGATGCTTTTTACCTGTACTCTCTTTGGAGCTATGCAAACCTCTGGACTGTGTTGTAACAATTGGGGCATATGCACTGTTATATATCAAGTATTTCTTTCCTATTTAAGGATGCATATACAGAGTATGCTGTGTCTAGAGCAACCTAAACTTCATTAACTATTACATGGTTTAACACCTCCTCCCTCTCCCCCAACTCCCGGTCTTGTGCACCCTTCACTAGCAACTACATAGGTTAAGTACCTAGAAAAAAACCAAGCTATTACTTTTCCTTACATTTTTCCATCTATTTGCCCACTTCCTACACCCTACTATGAGATGAATACTCGTAAGACCCTCATGCTACAAATCCTTCACTGCTATACATTTCAGTAAAGAAGTATATACTATCTTGAAACTTTTTGCTTGGTCATTGATTACTTTCCTTACTTAAGGCTTTACTGGGCTAAATGGTGAATTTTCCTTTTTTCAGCTCCTCCTTTAATAGAAAAGTATTCCCTCCTCCCAAATCATCTCTATTTTTCAAGAGTCCTGAGAAGTAGAACAGGTACACCTGCTATTTAACAGGAACAGAGAGAGATTTGCTAAACCAGGCTTCCAATGCAAGACAGCAACTCTTCAGTGCTTAACTGTGAAGAGCCTGGGCAATACCTATCAAATCTGTACCTGCTTGGATTTTTTTCCAGACTGAATTTCACAGTCCCCAGACTCTACAAAGCCGTCAGTGCCAACCTCTTTCTGAAAGTAGAACTATCCTTCTGTTACAGAGTAGTGACTAATGTAAACAAGATGTATACACTGACTTAAGACACTCAAAATGTTCTTGGTACCATTAAGGAAACACTCTAAATCATGTTGTTTTGGTTTTGTGTGTTTTGTTTTGGTTTTTTTTGGGGGGGGGATTGGTTGTTTTTTTTTTTAAATAGCATAGCCCAAACTATCCCTTGCAAGGCCAGAACACGCAGAATCTGTGTTTATATTTAAGGTACTGTAAAATTTAGCCTTTTTGTACATCAAAATACTTACCGCTATTGTTTAACTCTGTTCTCAAGAAAGGATATTTCTCTCCATTATCAAACCTTGACAGAGATTCTATTGTAATTTCAGAGGAAAATCTAAGGGAAAGCTTAAGTTTCAAAATAAACTTCTTATTTTTATTCACAACACGACTAGGAGATATCAACCATTTTTAAACCAAAAGCCCTGAAATCTCTTCAGCGCTATCCAAGTACTGAGCATGGACAGGCTAAAAAAAATTCAAAAGTCACCATACACGAAGAGGATTTGCTGGCAAATACAGACCAAACTAAAACTTTTCTTAGTATTCTGGCACATTCAGGCTGCAAGGAACTCCTCAGGCTATTCTCAGAAGAGGTAATACCATTATCAAGGGGAGGTAATGGTTTTTGAATGGTGTTTGGTAATGTTGCAGGATATATATGATGATAATGAGATAAATCACTCACTTCTAAAGGATACTAGGAAAGAAAAATGTGTATTTATTTAAATAATTAACTTCATTCAAGCAATGTCTAACCACCTCACAAAACTGCCTAAGTACTTTACAAGTGCTAAGGGTCAACTCTGAAATCAAAAGTAAACCAAGTAAACCACCTCATCCCTACAGATTTCTCCCCCCCGCCACCATGAATCCCATAGATCTTTTGAGTATCTGCAGAATCTCAGGATTACCCTGGTGCCAGACCCCCCATCTTCATGAGATGGTGAGCAAGCCTGTGCAAGCAAGACACATTCCTCTCTTCAACAATTATCCAGAAGGGTACAATGAAAATAAAACCTATCAGAAGCCATTTAACTTGGCACACATGGAATAGTTTTTATTCACAAGGGTTATGCTATTTCAGATCAGTTCTTCAAAAACATGCTTTGATTGTGGGAAATGACAAGTGGAAGCACAATTCCCAGAGCTGATGATTAGGCACATCTCTAACACCAATCAGTAGGATAAGTAAGTTTTAAATATTTTTAAAAGACATACTAAAAATTTCTTATATGGACTATGTCAAAGCAATAGTAATTTTAAAACTGAAATTTAATCTCACCCTGCTTCAGTTTCTGTATGTGGGAAACTAGGATTTCTTTATTTTTTGAATTAGAATAATGTTATAATGAAATCTTGAATAATGGTTTTATTGATCTTTAATGTTTGCACAGTGTTTAGCCCTTTAAAAAGAGTGTAAGAGCAAGAGGGTGAAAATTCTTGAAGATATAAAGATATGGCTGGAGCAAAATGTGCTCTGATGCTTTACAAAATCTAGAGGAAAGGCAGTGAAAGATGTTCGGACATGCCAGAGAAGAAGGAGGGGGTAAACAAAAGAAATGCATGGGTGAAAGAGAGGAATCTTTCATAACAGTTCCTCAATTCTTAAACAACAGCAGAGAGAACAGTCTTCATGCACTAGAATCTTTTCAATTCACAGAGAAAGAAGGAAGGAAAGGAAAAAAGAGCAGACAAAAAAAGTAGATACAAATTAAAAGAAAATGAAATTGAGGTGGATGTGACTAGAATGAGTATAAAAATGCTAACCCTGGCTATTAATATTTCTACCAATGTTTACTATATTTCAAGTACCTGGAACACACCTTACAAAGCCTTAACTTAAAGGACTTGCAGTGTTCCCTGGTAGATCTTTATTACTATATTACTTTATTATTTGTAACTTCCATGCTGCTCAGTGTGGATTTTATGATTAAATCATTGACAGTATTTTTGCAAACACATTAAAAAATCAGGTTTAAATCGATTTTATCAAAGGACTCAAATACTAAGCAGAAATAACTTGGAAGTATTATAACATAAAACAGGATACATGATATTAAATAAAGAATTATATTAACAAATGAAACAAAATGTATTAAAATATTACAAGCAAAATAAGATGTTTTAATACTGAAATGAAATGGAATTTAAGTGATTCAGAGTAATTGTTCCCTTTCAAAATTTCACCAAAAATTATTCAGTATAAACCACTGAATTTTCAATAAAACAGCATTTTAAAAGAATATTTTTCCATAAAGATTCTTTGAGCTGATTGTAATTGAAAAACAACTTCTTAAATACTTTTGTATAAACGCAGAGCTTCTACACTTTTAATAATTTCCAATGGTCAATATAGATCATCTTCTCCTTCCACAAAAATAAAAAGCATTGGTCATTCTTAAATTTAGAGACCTTTTTATATGCAAAAGAAGATATGGCATTTTACTTCTGAAAGAAATACTTGTTCTTGCTAGGCTCTTCTAGGTTTTATTGGATGTATTGATACCTGATGTGTTGAGGCTCACCTTCAGTTTCTATGGTTTCATAAGGGATTATTCCCTATATTGCAGTGTTTGTTGCTGTTTAATAGTAATTTTAATGAGAATGACTGCTCAGTAGTTAATATGTCATGTCCTTAATTCAGCCCTCATGTCACCACATGCTGCCACACCATCCCAAGACTTTTGGATTACCATGTGACTTTATTTGGCAGGTATTTACACTGTGCTGCCAATTCTGTAACATGCTGACTGTCATAAAACACTTCAGTCCTACCTTGTTGCTTCCTTGATGCCATCTATTGTACCCCTTTAGTCCCTGCACAACAGGAGAAAACTTACCTAGTTCCAGGAAAAAAATTCCAGATCTAAGACATTGTATAATTTGTACATGATAAGGAAATATTTTTTCTCAAGTCTGCCTCTACTGTGTCAGAAATGAAAAATGGATTAATTTACCTCCTACTCATGTCTGAACTTCACCTGAAAAAAAGAGGACATTCTTAATCCTGAAGGATTAATCAGAAGAGAGGAATGGATATTCTACATTTTCTCCCTCTGTTCAGTATCTCTTCTAAGCAACAGCATGCATCGTACATTTAAAGTCTTTCCTTCAACTCATACACCCTAAACAGTTTTGTCCTTGCCAGTGAGGAAGAATATACGTTACGACGAAGTGTGCGATAGAGGTGATTTTTAATGGAATTTTTCATTGCTAAGGAAGTAATGATACAGCAGCCTCACAGCACAATGTCTTATTCTAGAGATGAACTGTCATTTCATTCATGTCATTCAAACAGCAAACTTTCCTTCCTTTCCTATAAAGCCAAACATTCAGCGTTCTCATCATCTGAGAACTATAACATTTCCAAAGAGGCCTAAGACAACATTATTGCATACCACAAATCAGTCTTGCAAGTTCAAATGATGAAATGCAAAATGTCAAACATACACTTTTTCTTGTCAAATTGATATTCTTCTACTGTATATTTAATGTACATCTTACGTAACTTCCATCAACTTGCTGGATTTCTTGAAGGCAAAAAGGCAGTTACTGTTAGGCAATTTTAAAGGCCAAAGAAAGAAATTTTAGAAATATTTCCTTCTGCAAATCCTCCATGTATAGATTTTGAAAAACAAGCCACCACATAATAATGTCCACAATGTATACCTTCTATAGGACTTACAATTGTATTGGTTTTGGAGTAACTTCTCTAAATTTCTGAACATTTTCTCTGAGCAATCTACTTTGAAAAAGCTCTTGTCTTTGCACATTCAAAATCTCATGGCATTCTTGGTAGGGTGTAAGTTGTATTTCATAGAGCTGAAGCATAATGGGGGTACATAACCTGTGTTACCCAAGGCTCCACCTCAAGGATCAACTTCACTGCAGATTTCATGTATTATTTCATCTATAAATATAAATATATATATATTCATATATATAAATGTCATATTATTTCCATTAAACCATTAAATATTAAACATAAACAACAAATTCACTATCATCAGAGGTTTTCAACCCACAATTCCAACAAAAATGCATTTATGCAGAATACTACATAGGCACAGATATGATTTATATTAAATCATTTGCAGGATCTTTGCAATGAGATTCTACTGTTACTTTTAAGATCCAAGGGAGAAAAAGCACTCAAGAACACCTCTGATTTAAGTGGGTACAGTCCCATACACTTGAAATTAAGGCTGACCGTAATTACTTTGCTGAGTTACAACATAATGATTAAAAATACATTTATACATTGAAACTACTTATAATGCAACCTCAAACAAGCCTCTGCTCCTAAGGCTCCTATATTAACTGTTCCACAAAGACCATTTGCTAAAATTTGTCTCTTTAACTTTTTGTTGGTATGAAAATACAGAATGGTTTGTTGTTTTCTTAATTTCCATCTTAGAGAATGTGGTGAGGACTTAAGAAAATATATTTTTTTCTGTCTCACCTCCATTAGAATATACATGCTAGATTTGCGCTTTCTTTCTTTCTTAATTTCTGTTTTACATGGTGGTCTAAAAGCATTTCACAGGTGTTTGCTGGAACTCATTAGACTATTTGGAACTCCTTCATGCTCTCTAAAAGGCAATTAAAATGTGTCTGCAAATTACCTCATGTGGTCTGAAGCACAGCTGCCTCTCATCCCCCTGTTACTACGCGGTGTGTCCAAACAGAATAGAAAAGCTGCTTTGATACCTGCAGTTTACAAAGGCAAATCATGCCTTCACGAGTGACAAAAATCCTCTGCATGTTTCTTAAGTCTTCAATGCAATTGTCTTTGTTGCCACACAAAAAAAAAAAAGTTGATAACGAGTTAAGAGCCACAACTAGTTAATTAAGTAGGTAATACAGGCAATGGGAAAACAGCAAGTACTCAAATAATTCAAAGAGCAATTGCTGCATACTTAGAAAACCTAGGTATGGGCAGGTAAAGCATATGTGATTCTAAATGGTAAGATGCATGGGATAGTATTTCTATTTCTTGTTTCTGCTTAAAAGGGAGGGTTAAAAAATATCCATTATCCCATCAGGTGTGCTTACAGAACTTATTATCTTTCTGCAAGTATCTGGCAATTAAAAACTCAGTTTGAGTTCCTATTTTAGCTACTTTTCAGTGAGATCAAATTCACTAAAATAAAGAATTTTTTTACTTCTGTTTCAATCCTTACTGAACTGCCCACTTCATTAGAAATTCTGCCTGAATAAAGACTGAATGAAAGAATCTTAAACCTTTTTTGTTTCAATTGTTTTGTCCACTCTATTTTACTTTTTTAAATGAGCTATTTATGACACTGAACATTTATATTTTCCCATCAGATGCTGACAAATTAAAGTAAGATTCAACAAGGTGTTTAATCACTTGCTTTACTATATGCATTTGGCAGTTCCAGAGGAGCATGGTGTTATTTAAGTCTAAAACAAAAAGGTTCAGCTCCAACATTTTTTTCTGGCCAGCTGCAGAAAAGAAAAGGCATGTTTGGCCTTTTTTATACTCTGGGGGTAACACAGAGTCCAGAACAGCTTCCAGGCTATAGCCCCATCCTCATATCTCCCTTCTGTTCCAAAATCACTACCATAAACAGCAGTGAGAAGGGCTGCAAATCCTTTAACCTTACTTGTATCTTCAGCACCCATCACATTAAATGTACTTTGAGCACGAATGATTGCCTTGGCCCTTTCCAGCTATAGCTGATCTCTCATCCCACCCCCAATATTTTCCCACTTTTTCTCCCCCACTGAGCTGTGATCTCCATTTAAGCCTCTGTAGTCACAATACTCCATTACATCCAGCTGCAAGAATACCGAACAACACATCTGCATTTATTCCAAACAAATTCCATCTTTCCTATTTCTCAGCTTACCCTCTCTCTTTCTTTTCAGTCTTGTCTTAGTCCTTAATACTCATTCCCTTCCTGTTACTTTCTTTCAGTAAACTATAAACAATGAATAAGTAATTAGCATGCTTTTTAAACAAAGCAACGTCTAGTAGTTAAAAAATAACATACTGTTGCTTAATGGGAGATTTTACATAAGATGTGTCAATTAAATGGTGGGCTCAGTAAGACTCCTGCGAAAGTAGCAGCTGTGGGTCTGAAGGCAACCCTAACTATATTCTACTTTGTAAAACGCAGTCACAGTGAGTGCAGTTCTTAGATTAAACTGCAATTCCTAACATGTAGAGGAGACTTGCAGATTACAGCAAGATCTATCCGAAGATACAGAAGAATAAAGTAGTCTAGCATGTAACATACATAGTCATTACACAAAACAGCAAAAATCTTTGGGTGTGATCCCACAAACTCTTATGCAAATCATTTTAGTAGACGCAGTAGGACTATGTAGTTAAATAAGAACACCCCCACCCCCACACCCTCCATATTTCTGGACCCTGAGTCTTTATAGCACACTTGCAAACAAACAGCACATTCTTCTCAAAACAGCCTGAAGGATAACCTTGTCTTTTATGTGAATACAAAGTTATTAGCTTTGTCAGAGTCTTACAAGACATGAAAGTAATTATTTTGGCTCCTGATTTCACATCTGTTTTCAATGATCGGAAAAAGAACTTATTATCACATAACAGTCAACCATCAGATTTACACAATGAAACTTCCGGTAAGCTAAATCATGTCCTTGTTTAAAAATTCCTGGAGAGACTCTCTTCTGAATTCCTGCAGCACCTTGTCTAGTCTATATCCATCTTAGCTATTTACTAAATGTATTGTCGTGGCTTATGATGTCATTACGTGGAGGTAATTATCATACCTTTACAAACATTTCAGAATCAGAAGAGAAATAAAAAGTTGTAGTTCAGTTTTAGAAGGCTGAACGCTTCTTCCCAGTATAAGAAAAGAATTAAAACTCTAGGAACAGAGAAAGAAATGATTTTCCTACATGATAATTGAGTGCAAAGACATCCCCCAAACTTTGGAAGACAACTAGTGAAAACTCTTTTAAAACAGAAGTATCCTGAACCTTCCAAATCTCCTTCTGTGCACAGCTGGAAGGACAGTCAGGCCCAGGCCAAGACGGAAAGACACACACTGTTCATTACATTAACTAAACGTATTTGCAATTTTGTAAATACAATGCACCCACAGTTAAATCAAATGAAATAGTGATAAGACACTCACAGTATTATACTCTTCAGAACCACAGAAATTTTGGGGTGTCATCCTGTAAACTCTTACATGACTTACTCTAGTGGTGATGTCAGTGACATCTCTGAATTTCCTTGCTTTGAATGCAGTTTAAGATCCTATTGTTACACTAATAGGAATTATTTTATTTAATGGTAGAACATGTTATGTCATACAACATTTAATACAGCATATTTAGTACAGCCAGTACTCAAAATCTTGATACTTGTTACACCTGTAGCAAAGCCATGTAGAAGTTTTACTGAGTAAATCTAGAAGTTCTCTACCTATGACTCACTTAATTATCAACTCCATTTGTAGAAGGATGATTCATGTAAATGTCTTGCAGGATCTATTTTTCAATAAAGTAAAATTTACATTTACTTTAGAAACTAAAGATTAAAAAAATGGACAAGAATTCAAGAAAACAGTGTAGATTTTCATTCAGATTTTTTGTGCTATAATTTTCAGCAGTGTACTGTGCATATTTTTTCAGACTTGAACAGAATGTGTGTAAGAAAAAACTATTTGCAATGTTTGTAACGAGTAAAAAAAAAAGTTATGACTTCATTATGTTCATCCCTGTCTAGTTACTATTTTAACTTTACCTGCTTTTGGGTATCAATTAGCACCAGTCTTCTCATCTCAGTTGAACTTTTTGGGAAGTGTGCCATCTTTTACGTGTTTGTATAGTAGCTGGAATAGTTGGAGGAAGTGTAGCTGCTATGTACCACAAACTCCAGTGAGGCTACTCATCTGCTTTCAATTATGTATTAAGTATGTGTTGAATCATGTCAAAAAGATCTTTTTCTTCATGTAGAATTAAATAACATCTATTCCTCTTCATCCTACAGATATATCATTTTCATCTCACTACAGACTGTTCCACATATCTCAGATACTGTTACTGGTGTGTTCTCCCCCGCCCTCTTAAATTGACACCACTTGTCAAACTGATTGACATAACTTAAATAACCTTACCAAATGCAAATTTATAGTGGCAATACTGGAAGAGTTACACATAAGAATTCCAGGTTAAAAAAAAAAAAAGACCTCATCGCTTCTCCTATGGGGTTCTTTTTTGGTATAAAAAAAGTACATAAACCAAATGTCTGCCACCAATTTTGTACTTTTACAAGCACTAACATTTTAACAGCAGAAATGTTAAATATCAAAGTAATAGATGAGCATTCCACTAGAAGGCAATTTCACTAAATACCACAGGTATTAATCTTTCTGAATCTTAATTATACCCTTTTGACACATTATCCTTATCTGACCTTTCCTCCAGAACTGCATGAATAGATGTGAGATAGGTAGGGAAACGTGGTTACGGTTGCCACCAGACATGTATCAGTTTAATGCAAAGAATGAATGGACATAAAGATGCAGCTCATATGCAGTGCAGGAAGCTATTAAGCCACTATTTTCTGAAAGTTATCATTTAAGTTCTAGCTTTTGTTCCAGGATTTTCTATCAGCTTCCCTTTTCTGGCTTTGGTCATGCCACAGAACATAAAGTTTTAATGAATTACTAAAAGTGTAGAACTATAAGATATTGCTGAAGAAGTAAACTTTTTGAACTAGAACCATCCAAGCAACATTTAAAAACAATTAGTAATGGCAGTCCTTAATCGAAGAAACTGAATTTCAGTTGAGAATAGTAAGGGCTGGCAGTTCCAAGATTAAAAAAGTAATGATTCTGCCATTAAGCCACACTTACACCAATCAATACTGAAAAGTATCCAGATTTTATTAAATCAACTGAATAAGCAAAAGTGGGTAACTTGGGCATATAAGATTTAGGAAATGCTGCGTGAGAAGTATAGCGTAGTGACGATGCATAAGAGATCCGAGTCCTACTCTGACCTTAAGCAAGTTACTTCATTTTCCTTGGTCAAAGTTTTCACATCCACATAGATGTTTGAGATATTCTGCCTTAATAATCATCCACTTTTGTCTGATGTTCACATTGTTCTTCATGGCATTTACAAATCTAGGGCAACTTTTTATTACATGTTATACAACTTGACACTCAAAGTGAAGTTTTGCATTATAAATCCTCCGCTGGAAGAATCTGCAGCACTAAACTATGTGTATCTTGCAACAATTTTATAGCAATCCATGTTCTCCACAAAGTTCCCACCATGACCTGTTACGCAGCGTAAGTACTTGCCTGTACCTCTAATGGCCTTTCACCAGGAAAACACAGCCTCTAAGATATTGTCTGAAGCATCTGAAAGCAGGATAACACGTTATAAAATAAATGAAATTGTTACAATACTGCATTAAAGCTGAAAGCTAAATATGTATAGTTTCTTAAAACTAACCATCATTAGAAGTAAAGCATGGACAAATTTTTGAGCCAAAATGCTTGCTGACTCAGTCTGAGACTTGTGGTTGATTTTTGAGAATGTTTTCACTTTTTAATTACCTTGTCAGCAGTGTTTCAGATGCATAATCATTCTCACGTGTATCATTAAGCTGAACATAGCCTTAAGATTAATTCTTATCAATTTATGTGCACAATTCTACTTGAGAAATACAGTATCAAGCAACCAAAATAAAAATAAGCTAATTGAAACACAAATGTATATCCAGAAACACAGACTTTCTGTAAACTGAAGATGTTCTCCTCACTGTTTATTATTTGTATTTTTAACTAGAAATTAACAGACATGAAATAAAATAAGTTACAGTGATGAAAATTATCAACAACTTCTGAGTTGTTACTATATAAATGTGATTTTTTTAAATACCATACATAAACTGTGTTTTTGCATCGTCACAGATAAGTATGATTATTTATCTGAGACAAATCCATATGTGTATTTCATAGTCCTTCCAACAATCCCTGTTTCCCGAGTAGAAACCAACTGAATGAATATTTGATAAATATTTACTCTGTATACCTGCACTGAATTAATTTTTTTTTAATTTTCTGTTTAAATTTGTATTGCATTAAGAATTGCCATTTTTGCTGGTATTTTGTTCATTCAAAAAGGTTAAATGATTTTTAACTCTGACTAAGTGGCAGGATAAGTGTCCTTGAAATTTGTGATAGTTCGATTGGGGCTGTTGTTCCACTTTGTTCTATTCTTCATTTCCTCTCATGTGTCACTGTTAAAGTGATTTTCATAGTTTATATCCATGCATACAAGACAATTAAGCAGAGAACTCCAAAGTTCTGCCTGTTTGCAAATGCTAAACAGCTTTAATAAGAGAATATAAAATTGTATCCCTACAATCACTAAAGTATTCATAAACAGCATCTTTTTCAGGATTAAACCTGTTGAATTACATATAATCAGTGCATACGGTGATCCAGTCTTTTTTTGTGAGAAACATGTGTTTAAATTCCTAATCATGCAATTCTGAGAATGGGGCTTGCTCTTAAAATTTCAAGTGTCCAAAACTGAACTTTCAAATCTGTGAGAAATAGACAGGAATGAGGTGATTGTTTTGCACACATATATGGGAATTATACGGAGGAAGCATATTAAAGGATAGTCTTATTTAACTTTAAGGTGCTACTGAAAGGTATATTTGTGAAACTGTCTCCCCTAGTATTAATACCAAATGCATGCATATGTAACTATAAATAATTATGTTAATTACTCTAATTAGCTTAATGTGAATTGTGTCTGTACAATTTGGGTTCTATTGATCGTGAAGGTAAGAGGAGATTATCAAAATTGATATAGAGCAATACTTTTTATTGCTCAATGGATTAACTCTCTCTTACATTACTGGTGTCTTACCCAGAGGTATTGTACCTAGTGGATTAGGACTTCAAATACTGCTAGGATACAAAAGCTCTTTACAGTAAAAAATCCAAGACTCTAGTAATTATTATCCAAGTCTTTCAATGATTTTTTGATGTTTGGGTTGAGCTTTCAGCAAGAAGATTAAAAAAGAGAGAGAAAAAACCCGAAAAAAATATTTTCAGTTGATATAAGAGTCTTCAATGTCTCATCTATTGATTTTCTTCAGATCTTTAAATTCACAGTGTGACTTATATTCCATGAAATAGGGTCATTGACATCTGAAAACGTACTACAAAAAAATATACACTTCATATCCCATAGACTGAAACGCATAATTGTCTAACGAAAAGGTTATCCAGTGTGTTAAATCCATCACTTACAGAAATTTTTTTCTTGCTTCTAAGTGAACAGATTTTGCTGCATTTTAAGAGAGGAAGAGCTTCATGGTGACTGAAAGAGTCTGTGGGTACTCTACTGTTTGACCATGAGTTTAGAGTGCCTTTGTTCTAATTTTTTTTAAATGTAAGATTTTATACAGTGATATCCCTAAATTGACCACCACGGTAACACACTCTGTGGCCTGCAAGTTGCAAGTTTGTATTTCTTGTACTACTGCCTTTCCCATTTCCAACATTTATCAAAACAGGGAATAAAGAAGGTCTGAGATTTAAAGGAAATCCTGAATTATATACTGATGAACAAAAGCAGCCAAAATCAGCAAGCTGTTCCACAACCTGATACTGTCTTTACAAAGTGCAACCTCTAAAGCAGTACTTTTCGTAATCGTATTTATTTTCCCTCTATAAAATATTTTTTAGTATGTTTCCAAGCTTTTCGTCTTTATGCACATGAAAGCTGTGATGCTCGGTAATCAAATGATCTCTAGAGCAGAGGCTTTAAGAAAAACATGGCATAATGTATGATTAACTTTTCTCCTGCTAGTTGTATTGTAACTGCAAAGTAAATAAAAAATTACAGGTTTTTATCCAACAAAATTACAAATTAAATAACAGAATATGAAAGGCATTCTGGAAACTATTAAAATAACCAGTTTATTTTAAAGTCATTATCAAATGTATATGCATTTAAGTTTTTATTATTTCCAATGAAGTCAATTAAGTTACTAACATTACTTTAATTTAATCACACCTGCATTTTTCAGATTATACTTTAAATTTCCATTTTTGAAGCAGACTAATGACTGGAAGAGTTTTTTACATTTCCAAGAAATCTTAACTCTTCCTTATTTAAATTAAATTAATTATAAATGAACAATTACTAGACTGTTTACAGTAACTTTGACTGGAAGAACGATATTCCAGGTTCTTTATAAAGGTTATCAAAGCCGAGCAGAAGAATGTATTTATTTTGCTTTTTATGTTATAGGTGATCTCAAACTGTGCATTGAGAATTCATTCATGGCTGGCAATAACCATGTAATCTCACTACTCCCTCACTTTCATGTTAAAGGAGACCTCAACATTGCCTTTACCAAGACATGTAAGCAAATAGTAGATTTAGAGACACGATAAAGAAAAAAGGAACCTCCATGTCAGGTATTAACAGTCAGAAATGCAAAAAAAAATGAAGTATATTTCATCCACTAAACCCCTGCAGAAACAGAACAATGTATTTTAAAGGCTTTCCTTAAAAAGATCATTTTTATCAAAACACTCATCATTATATTCTAGAGGAATTGTCAAAGTATCTTATGCAGCGTAGTTTAATTTAATCCTTTTCAGGAAAGATGGCAATTTTTGGTACTTCACTGTGAGTAAAATGGGATTCCTAAAGGAATAAAATGGTGTAATGCAGAGTTTATATTCCTATTCACTCCCTGACTGAAACTCCCAAAAGATGTTAATTTATATCCCTCCAAAAAGAAAACAAAGAACACCCCTTAAAAAAGAAAGAAATGTGGATATCAAAATCCCTTAATAATAGCCTTTCCAACATCCCAAGTTTTAAGTCAGTCAGTATTTAAAAGCAGAGATGTAGAGAATGGTTTCCATGATGTATCAATTCTATCACAGCCCAACACAGATTTTGCTCAACTTTTGAGGATTATTCAAAATTTAATAGGGGTGCAAAAGCTGACATACCTAACAAGAGGACAACTGGGTTTCTTCCTTAAAATATTCAGGCTAAACCAATGTTTTCTTCCTAGTTTCAGAGGACTCTTGAAGGAAGATTGTCCCTGTACTTCTCAGGAGTACCAAACAGTGAAACTGCCTGAAAATAGTCACCACTGTTAAGCATCATGAGGTAAAATAGAAACAAACGTACAAACAAACAGACAAATCCAGCAACTGCCATCCCAAACACCTTTCCAAACCTTTAGGATCACCATGAAGCCCATACAGCTAAGAAACCACATTCTGGATTGCCTGAATCCTGGAATCTCTCTTCCACTTATTTAAAAATTCAACTTTCTTCCTTGAGTAGATTTACCACTTTAGAATCTCTCACTTTTTGTGGCCTGAGAGATAAAATACAGTAGTAAAGTAGCTAAAATTACCACTGGAGTACCAACTTCAATATAGATTGTTGCTAGCAATACACACTTTTTCACTGAGGGGTTTTTCATTTTGTCACATGCTTGTGAGGCTCTGACTTGCAGAAAAGGAATGAGACTGCTTTACACAAGGGCAAACCTCACCGGAACCATTCACATGCTTGGATTTAGTCCTGTTTATACCTCTTGCTGGACATGGCCCATGAAATCTGACTGTAAGTCTCCTGAAGTCTTTGGAACATTTTGTACTAGTTTTAATTGATTTTAGATCACACTTTTACAGACAAGTTGACAGTATCTTAATTCTATACCCTATATATATCTGTGTGTTCATCTATGTCATACAAAGCTTTCATCGAACAGCTTTCTAGTGTCCTGTATCTGAGGCAATGAGTAGTTAAGTCAGTTCAAGGGAAATTATGTTAAAACACAAAAAATTACGTTTTCTCTAAAGGTGATGGAGTTTGACTGTTGGCAGTTAATCTATAATTTATTCAGTAGTACTTTAGCAATAACATTCTGAAGGATCAAATTCTGATCTCTGTAAATAAATACAGTCATTCTGTAAAGAGGAGTTAGAATCATACTTTTTACAGATTCCCTGGACTTTTGCTCTGTAAAAGAAAGGAAGACCCAGAGTTCTTCTCTTAAGCAAGACAAACACTATTTTCTGAGTTAAGGCAGAAATTAACCTTTGTCTGTTTTGTTTTTGGTCATTTAAAGGGCTTATTAGAAGCCACAACGAAGTAAAATGAAACAAAGTTTAAATTAATCAAAGAGAACAATTTATATTGGTTTCAGAGCAGTAATTATTGTGCTTCCCCAGTACTGGAAGATGGGCACTTCTGCTGATGCGCATGCTGGAAGGAAGTATGTCCAGCCAGCTCACATACAGGGTTTGCTGAACAGCCCATGGATAAACCCACCTCTAATACTGCTCTTCTTTGTGAGCAATGAGGTTTTTCTAAGTGCAAGCAAGTGAGCTTCAAGTATAGTTGTAAGCAGGCACAAAGAAAACAAGGAATGACTGTTCTTATTGATGGGACAATGGGAAATATCCTTTACTACTTTTGGGTAACAATACATTACATTATTGATAGTGTTCAGATTAACAGTAGTAGAAAAGCATGGCAGGAATTTATTAAAAATGGATTTATCAGGGAATAAGAATTCATGACATTTAACTTTAAGGCAAAAGCAACCAGTGCGCTTTGAGTAACAGCTTTAAGTGGATGATTAGCTAAGGGGATTCAACACTTAATAGCCAAAATAAATTACTATAATTATTTTATTACCTATGCTAACTGATTTCATTGTTTTTATCGAAATAACAGCTCCCTAAAGAATAGAATGTTGCTTCAAAGCATCCCAGCTGCAAGCTTCTGTGTTCTCTTGTGGCAATCAAAAACAACAACAAAAATAGCTGTCATTAATAATACTCTTAATAACTATGCTACAGCATCTTAGAAATACATTCCAGATTTGTCTGTACACCTGGACTTGAATATGAAGTTTTCTAGCCACTGGAGGGTTTTAGGTGGAATTAAAATAAATCTGTAAAGCACTTATTAAAATAAACATGAATATTTATGGAGAAGAATGGAATGCTTTAAATAGATTTTTAATAAATAAGTGTGATTAGTTGAGGAGCCTGAGAAATCTTTTAATTTGACCTTAGAAGAATTATTTAAAAAACTGTATACTTCTGCATTTGCTTTCACTGTGAAGTGTTAAAAATATATACTATACACCAGAATGATTTTCAAAGAACCTTACTGAAACATATAGTGAATTTTTATGGAGTTCATCTACATCACTTTTAAGATGCTACCAAGGTCTAACTTTGAGCTAATTTGTATTCATATCAGTCTGCACTGCTGTTCAATACCTGCTGCACACTCCTTTTTCCTAACTTTCCCCCTCTGCAGGCTCCCATCTTACAACCCACTACAATTTAGAACCTACTGGAAAAACTCCAGTTAGCTACTAGGAACTACAGATGGGACTCATTTTCATCATCTCCTCTTGCAATCTTAAAAAAATAGTAGCAGTATGCAAGAAAGAGTACTGGTGGCTTCATTTGCAGGCAGCATTTTACTGATTTGCACCGGATCTGCTACTCGTGAAATGTGCCCCTTCCTTTCCTATAGCGGTTAACCAGCTAAACTGTGAGGCTGTAAGGCTCTATTGTATCAAGGACAAGAGAGCTGAAGTTCTCTATGTTATACAAAACAGAGCCAAAGAATTCTGGGACTAAATCCAGTAGTAAAAATGCACATGCTAAGAACACTGATCAACAGCGTATTTTGATTGACCAGTCTACGTCCCTCTAATTTCTAATGCCTTAACAAATGCCTAATTCTCCTGCACAGCTGGGGAAACTAATTCACATTATAATTTTTGGTGCTGTTTTTTTGTTATTTTGTGCAATATAATACACTAGTACCATACACATAATTGGACAGTGAGATTTTCTCACTTGTTACTTGTGGGGCTTCAACAAAACTTTGGGCCTAACAGATGGTCCCCTGAACACAGCAAACAACTGCTTATGGTACAGCTCATCGTCACTTTGTCACAAGAGCGGGGACTTTAAATCAAATCAAGAAATGGAGACTCGCAGAGTCACAGAAGTAACACAAGCTACAGAAAGGCCCACTGAGCCACAACATTTCTATTGGTGAGATGAAACGTGTGATTCTCAGTCCACATTATGGAAATCCTCTGATTACCTTAACAAAAAATATCAAGTCTAGAATCTAGCCTGAAGTCCATTGTGAGAGACAGTTCTCAATGTGCTAATAAGGCGTCACCCTGGTATCACAAGCCCAATGAACTGGTTGTAAAAATCAGTACATATCTCCTTACTGTTGTAGAACCAAAAGAAAAGAGATTGATGAACTTTCAGCTAGTGTGCAAAATACTGCAGAATTTCCTCATATTATTTATTAGTGGTACCACTGATCCTAGAAACTGGCAAAAAAGGCTCAGCATGATTCCATTTTTTTGTTTTCTTTTTTGTTTTGTTTTGTTTTCCAAGGAAAACAACTTTCCTGAAAGGAAAAGTAAAATAATGTATGTAAAAAATTTCTAAATTAAATGACACTGTCATTTGCCAACATTGCTGGCAAAATTGCTGGCAATGCTGTTAAAGAACCCCAGTGTCAATAAAATAAGAATTGGCATTAATGAAGACAAACTTAAAACCCAAACCTTCAAAATCAGGCATTAAACAAGTTATGGGTTCTCAGAATCATTAAATCATATTCACTGTGTGTATCTTCTGACATTTTCAAAGTTAATATTTGGACATCTAACACTGATAAGAATAATATAATCCTCATAGGGTTTTGAAAAAATAGTATTTGCATTAGTAGTCATGTCATAACTGAGCATGGAATAGTATGAAGAAAATTGGTTAAATGCTGTTTGGCATACGAAACATTTTTTGCACTGACTTTGGACTGTTAAAATGATAATTTTGATGCTGCAGTAATGCAAATGTTTGGGTTTAGTTTCCTTAATTTTGTGCTTTAAAAAAATCTAAAATATCTCTACTGATTACACAGCCTATCTACTCGTACTACTGGTATGGGAAGCTCCATGATATCGCAATAGCAATAAACAAGAGTAAGGAGCACTGATGTTCAAAACCTGATGCTGTACTTTTAGTAATCTAGTACTTTGATTAGACATGGGAAAAGATGACTCGCTTTCAGGCCTCTAGATCCTTTATCCACTCTAATAAGAAAAAGTGTAGTCCAAGTAAAACAGATTACGAACGACTGTTTCATACAACCTTATAAACTTAGGGCAAAAGAGAGGTTAAGAGGGGGGAGAGGAAAGCAGCCTGGTGGGTGCCAGCCCCCTGCGCCGGGCAGGGTTGGCACAGTCACGCTCTTTGGGCAGCTTCCATCACAGGGCCACGCTTCTGCACAGCTTTTTGTGAGACTGCTAAGTGAAATCTGCAAACGAAACCAATACCCAAACCAGAAACCTTTCCCCAGCAATCGGTTCGAGGTCTCACGGCAGTTCTCTGGGGGCCCACACAAACAGCCACTCTGGCAGAAGCGAGGCAATGGGCAGGCAGCAGCTCTTTGAAGGGCTGTTCCCTGGAATCAGCACAGCTATTGTGGGGCCATTTTGGGAAACAATCTGGATTTTAAAACTCCGGACATTCCTTCTTGCCACCAAAGGCAGTTCTTTTGTTTCTAACTGTGATAATTTCAGTCATTCTGGTTATGATGCAACTCAACAAATACTTGAACCGACCCCGTGGGGAGCAGGGTGAACGGATTAGCAGGGACCCCTGAAACAGAACTGTACCTGAAAATACCATGTGATTTTGAGACTCACGCTACTATTTCCTACATTTTAACTCTTGGAGTTGGAGCTGCTCTTCCTCAGCACTGGAATTCGATCTCTTTCTTTGAATGCATCTATCAGTCAACAAAATATTCTGTAGTCAAGTTGTCAGCTAATTCAAACTGGATATAAATACGCTTAATCCTACAGCATCTCTTTAGGACAAAATTAACTTCAGGTGCCTGAACTGCCTTTTATCTTTCATATAGCATCATCTTCAAATCATTTTTTCAGTCATCACTTCCAAATCATATCTTTTAATAATTCTATTTAAAATAATTTATTTTTGTGTATTCTCTTCTTCATCACTGCTGATTTCCAAGACTGTGCAGGTGCACATGCACCACAGAAGTAACTTTCCTCCTAATTACAGTCTGTTCCTCTTCTCAGCTAGAGGCACAGGGAAGAAAACAATGATTCTGTGACATCAAACTCACTTATGCAGTAATGAACTGTGATGCTAGAAATACTTGATTGTGGCATCCTGGAATGAATCACAGCCACGGAAGGATGACGAGAACAGAAATGCGTTTTCTTATGCACACATCTTGGTAATTAGCCACAGTGGACAAAGGCATGCAACAGCAAACATGATGCTTCTTTAGTTTAAAGGAACTTCATGAATTAAAATCTGCCTGGGAAAGCACATGATCAATAGCACTGTGGTCATTTGCTTGGATGTAACTAAAAACTTTACCCCAAAATTAGGATCCAAGGAGACAGTGGATTTAAAATATCTGTTATGTAAACCAGTGTGAAATGGCTGCAATATAAATTGTTTGGCTTGTAAATTTTAAGCCTGGAGGTAAAGACTGAATCATAATGTGATGTAAATCAGTCAAACCCCCAGAACATTAAAGGCTGATTTACACCAGCTGAAGATCTACCTCCATGTATTAAATCAGCCTTTGCACAGAGTGATCTCACATTAGTAATGAACTCACATAGATGAGAGAAACGAGCCCAAGTTAAAGTAAAACAAACCAAGGATGATGCGGGCACATTCAAAAGCTGTTTAATAGCTTTTACAAGAAAGAGGCAATGGGGAACGTCTTGCCTCTGCTGCCATTCATCTTGCAGGAACTAACACTCAAACAGTGTAAAACACAAAGGCAACAAAATCCATCTATTTTTAGTTACTCTTCAGCGCTCTCAGTGACTGCCCAAAGGAAGTCTCCCACTGCCGGCTTGGGTCTGTCCTTCCCAGTGAGATCACTTTGCTTTAAAGTTAGTTACACACCTGTTGTATGAAGAACAGAAGCACACAGGGGAACGCTTCACATCAGGTTCCTGGCAAACACTTTGTTTAATGTAACTAAACAGTGTCTACTTCAAGGTACAGAGAAATTCCAGTCTTGATTTTACGTAGATATGCAAATCTCAGAAGGAATACAGGTACTTTTTACGTAAACGATTGCCTAACTGATTGCTAAATCTAGTGAGAAGCGGCTATTTCCGTTATTTGTATCAGTTTTACGTTTACTTCTACTCAGCAATTGAAAGGTATACATCAAGAAAAATTCAAAATGTGAGGTTAACTGGGATATAAATTACACCAATTATGAATTGGTCAAAAAGGGAGAAGTACTAAATAAGGGAGTAAAAAGAAGATTAAATAAATAAACCAAACATACAGTTAAGTATTTCTCTAATATTTTTCTTGCCACTTAGTCTTGCCACTTTTTTTATTCTGACAGTCTTACATCCTTCCTCTAATTCTGCCTGAGCGTGAGAACAGATGCAATTCCTTTGCATGGCCCTGAAAAAATTATTTCCAACGGTGAACCTTCCTTTCCTCCCCCACCCCCAAAATAGGACAACCGTTCGCTCCCCAGGTTTAGATGCAGACACTCAAGTAGTCTTTCTTCTGAGTAACCTTAGATGAATTTCAAAACAGAGGTATGGAAGGTGTCACAGCATCACATTCCCCCTGAGTAACAGCAGGTAGAGATGTGGAGAGTCAGTTTATTTTGCTGCCTTCAGTGACTCCCTCTCTCCCCCCCCCACTCCAAACCAAACACCCAGGACTAAAAATCTGAGAAGATATAAACCATTTCAACAGACCTGCTTCTACTAGACATCTGCTACTGCTCTAACTAATTTTAAATTCACCAAAGAGCCTATGTCAAACTATTTATCTTTACACCTTATTTTCAAAGACATGCTCTTACCTAGGTTTCAGTTTAGATCACTGCTGGCTTTAGACATAGCACACACCTCTGGGAATTACACTAACAATATTGCTGTACTTAAAATTTCATGTGATACCAACATGACTGCACTAGCCTCCAAAAGCAAATGTTTCTAACTAGAGGAAATAGAGAAAAAAAGTACAATGCCAAATCCAGGAACTGGGAATGCTGCTATCTGGTAGCAAAATACTAAAGATTCTGCAGTACTGCTTTCTGTATTTCTATAATTTAACAGTGGTTTAAAAATACAAGAAAAGCAGAAAGGAAACATGAAGAGGCCCAAAGTTTGCATTGGAATAGAAAAATTCAAGTTTCATACCTAACAATAAAAATGAATGTACACACAGGTACACATGTTGCATATATGTATGTACATACTGTTTCTCTAATATACCTCATGTGCTAACTTCACATGACACTTTTGCTAACTGCTCCAGAAGTACAGCCCAACAGAGCTGTTGGGTACTTTCAGAGTTTCTCCTAGGTTATAACTAGGAGGAATTTAAATGTTTCAGTCTGTAGACCAGACTATTCTATGCCATACAGAGAGACAAAGCTATGGCAGGACACAGTTCTTATGGCAGGACACGTAAGTTCTCATTCCTTTTTATGATCATGATGTATTTCAGAGACATGTAACAAAACACATGGGCTCATTTGAAACAAGGGAGGGATAGGGACAACGTTTCAGGAAGGAGCTCTGCAAGGAAGCATTGTAAAAAAGAACAAAAGAAGTTGCACTGGTGGAGAGATACCAGCAGCTTTTCTTCTGTCAGCATCCTCCGGGCAGAGTTACAAGACAATGATTCTGTCATTATCGTCACGAGATGGGAAGAGCACAGTACTTACCTACTTGTAGTAACCAACCAGAGTAGCCCATGTGCCTTTAGAAAGCAGTCAGCCTGTGCTAGCCTGTGAGAGTTTGACTTCACCAGGTAGTTAAGAGGAGAAAGGAAATAATCATCCTACCTTTGCTCTGCTCCGTTCGGGAGGGTAGTGCTTGTGTTAGCTTTAGCATGAAGATCATTACTAGATACTTGAGCCACTGCAGAGTCAGCCAAAAAGTCAGCAACTTTTACAAACTAAGCCAGGTAAGTACATTCAAGTACTGTGGTGATGCTATAAGCGCATCAAAGTGACTGAAGCTCAGATCTTTCCCAACTACAATGTGGAAATACATGTGTTATGGAAAAAAAAGAGATTTATAAATGTTTTTGTTGTTAGGAAGAACATATTGAATCCTCTTATGATGTGGCCCATTGCAATTTTACTAGGGACCCTTAGCTCTTTGAAAAAAAGAAATGAAACACTGGCAATGGATGCTGCACTTCAGAGCAAGAATCTTGACATCATGATTCAAAGTCTAGTTTGAGACAACAGCATTGCTTACGTGTAGTCTGTTCTTATATGATGCACTTTTGCACTTCTTCACATAATGTCTGATAAATGGAGAACTAGTTACAGAATGATTCTGTGAAGGATCTTTGGATTGTGACAGCCAAAGAACAAAGGAATGTGACTGTTGTGAGCAGTTTCAAACTTTTAACCTAAAGTAATGGTTATTTATTCTAGGTGAGAAAATGACAGCACACAGAGAGAAACCTAATAAATTATCATATTCTATATTTATTAACACGGTCACAATTCCCATTAGCATGGAACACAGTTTGCTTCAACAGCACAAAGTATTACAATTCTCACTCAAGCCTTGTCTTCAAAGATCTTTTAATCTCATTTAGTGACCTTGCTTTTCTAAGGCTGTAGCCTACTTGGAATTATTTCTTTGCCTGCCCAGAGGTGATATGAACATGCCACAGTATATTCAAGCTACAAAAATTGCCTCCAATAACACAATACAACTAATATATTTGACCCTGCACACCCATGCACTATAACCAAACAGTATCATTTTAGCTATACTAGTCAAGAATCTCTGTAAATGAAGTCAAGTACTTTTTACTTTCCTTTTATCTCTTTCAGTGAAGACAGTACCCAGAATTCTTAATTACTTATTGTTTTAGAGCTCCAAATGTATATATTTGGCATTTTGTTTTATGCTGGGCCATGTGTTCAAAAAGTATTCAGTGTTATTTACAAAAGCCCTACCATTCACATTTCTTATTTGTGGCATCACAGCCACCAGCCTCAAGGATGAGGCAATCACTGCAACTGACCCAGCAATGCAACCGAGTATTAAATGTTAAAAAGGTTCCTCTAATGGTTTCTAAAATAATAGTGGAAGGCAGAAGATCTTTTCAGAGATAATATATGGTATTTACAGTAAGAAGGCATTTACATTCATTATCTGACATAATAGGAAACTCAGTACTTACGGAGACAAAGAAACACAAAGTATTATGTACATCCCATACAGACATGGGGTAATCTTAACTGTCCTTGATGTATGTATCCGTATTCTCCGTCTCATAGTTTGCAAATTGGCCTAATTCCAGCAAGTGTTATAAGAATTACAGAACCCAAACTAAGCTTCCTCATCTGAATGGTTACTGAACAGCAAGTAATTGAGGAAGGGTGAAAGCAAGCGTTTGTTTCAATTTTAATGAATATCTACTTTGATCAAAATACAGTAAGAACTCAATGCCTTCCAAACAACTCTGAGTGAATCAGGGACTGAATACCTATTTGTTTATGCATTATTATAGTGCACTGGTATGGGCATTCATAGCTCAAGCGTTGCTTTAACGACTTTTTTTTGGGCATACATATAGATACTTATTTCAAATGTAATACCAATAAGATGATACATGGACAACGTTCTAAAACTGACATGCTGTACAAAAAAAAAAAAACCAACCCAAAACCAGAAAAGAATGGACCTCTGAAAATGTGGTTATCAATTTTACAGGAAAAGCATCAAAATTCAGATCACATAAAGCTTAAAAGTGTGATGTAATACCTGTATACCTAGCATTTATAAGCAGCTTATTATTTTTTCAGTGTTGCTATCCCAGGTTATCAGATGGTTGACTGCTACTATACAACCTGTCAGGGTATGAGGTCCACTATAACCAGTAAAATAACAGTTTGCAGCCAACTTAAAAAAAAATAAAAATTAATTTATATCAGACTCCCAACTGTGATTAGAATGTCAGTTACAGCTGCTGCCTTGTTATAACACCCCCACACTTCTTAGCTCACAAGGACAAATTCAATGAGAGAATGCCCTGCATTCATTGTGTAATTATCAACCTCACACACCTTGGAAACAGAGTACAGCTCCAACATCTGTATGACTAAAAACATTACTGTAAGATTATGGTCTGGAACAATAAAACAATTTCCTACTGTAGTTAATAGACTATTATAACAGGAAAACAACGGCAATATACAACCTTTTCTTTATCTCGACTTTTTATAGAAAGATTTATCATTGGAAAAATGATATGATTCAGATAAGTTGAAAAAAACAAAAAGGAGTCAAATGCTGGAAGAGGAGGGCCAAGAACTTGCTCGTGAATTGGCAGGCTGCCGAAAGCACCTCTGTTGGGGAATATGCAACTTTAATCTTTATTATGGAATGATCACAAATGGACTGTTTCAGAATACCATCTGTTCTCACTGAAGCATTGGATCAGCAGGCTGCATGCTTCAGTCTGTCCTTCACCTTGTGTTTGGGATTTTCAGCAAAGCTCCCATTTTGGAAAGGGAGGGTTTTTTTCAATGGAATGCTAGTGTAGTAGCTAATTTTTTTATTATTTTTTTTTGTTAATTATTTTTGCGGTGTCTGTATTTTGACTTTCCATATTTCTCTGAGGAAAGCTCCAGATACAATACTTATAGTAAGAGAGCATTTACTTCTGATTTCTATTTTCCCTGTGTGAAAAACTAAGTGTTGTTACCAGCTGTAGTGTCCAGACTAGCTCTTATCAGACTAATGTTCCTCCCAGCAATCCTTCCGGAGTATCACATTGTTTAGATGGCTGTATCTCTGCATCCACACGGCATGTGTATGGGCAGATCTGAATTTACTATTAACTCCAGATGTTAATGTATAAAACATTATAAAGAAATTATTGGCACAAATGGAATGCAAAAGGACTCGACTCAGTTTAGCGCTACCCATTCCTGCGCCGAGGGCACTCTGCTACACAGCTGGCTAAGCCACTGCAAAGCCATTAGCCCATCAGCAATTAATCACTGATCCTGTTTCACATCTGGCTAGATGTGCAATATTGCAACTGGACATGCTCTTGGGGTATTAGTACTCCCAGGAGGGGAGATAGAGATTCAGAATATCTTTGAAGGATTAAAAAAATGGGAGAAAAGAGAAAAGATCTATCAGCAAAGTGAAATGTAACAAAGACACTAAGAAATGAAGAGGATGTAAAGGTTAGGGTAGCTTGGCTAACATGTAATTTTCTCCTCTGAACACAGCTAGCAGATATATGGTATGTATGTACCATGACAGAGTCTGACCAAAGGGGTTAAGTGTTTGTCTGCAAGTTCCAAACTCGATAGAGGCCTCTTAAATTCAGTCTTTGGATAAACATAGTCTAACTGCATGTCTTGCAAGTTCTAGCCAACAGCTTTTTCAAAGATTTAGAGTTTCTAATTTTATAAATAAATACATTTATCTCAGTCAGTAGTAGGAATGATTTATCAGTAGCAGCAACAACAACAGAAAACGAGACATACTATTCCTACATAAGCAGCAATCCTTAAGAACTGGGTACCCAAACACTTCAGAAGAGTATTTGGGGAAACTCGGCATTGCCAAGGGATTTAGAGAGTAACAGGAAGCTCTCCCCATATAGCTCCACAAGCTCTAATGCAGGTAGGAATACAGGGGATTTGGGAAGAAGTACCTTCTGAGAATCACTGTTAAACCAGCAAGCACCCCAGATGCCAGAAGTTATTAAGAAAAGGGCTTAATCCAAAGCACATTTGCGAGAAGCCTGGGGAAGTTCAGCACGTGTTCCATTTTCACCCCTTTCATTGCAAGCACTGCACTTGAAAAACATCTCTGTTGTGTTACAACCTATTCTTGCCAACTTCAATCCACACAAATGTGAAGAAAGTTATTGTTCTGGAGAATGATACCAATGTGCAAATCTATCAGTTGATAAAACCTCTTACCTACTATAAGAAACTAGATCTGGCTACGCAAACTAACAGGCAGTTTTCTCAGAAACTTTCATATTGAAGGGACGAGAAGGAAAAAGAACCTAAAGGTACGCATTGTGGGGCATCAAGATATTTTTGCACCTCATTTTCAACGTCTGAAGAATGAAGAACACAAAATTATTACTTCCTTCTAAAAATCTTAGCTAAGTTCAAATGTCCTGCTAGGGCATTCCTGGCACACACAGGAAGCATAGCCTAATGGGTGGAAGTTTTCTTTAAAAATTATAACCCCTTTAAAAAAATACAGACTCAGTTTTGCTCCCTCTGAAATGGATGTGTTTTCTTCCTTTTTTTCAGTAAGAAGAATAAGCCTTGTATTTTGCCATGAAAAAAAATCGTAACAATTTTATATAAATCATGTACTTGAGAAAATGAATAAACATGAACATTCTCTGTTACATTTCCAGTTTTGCAATTTTATTGGAGATTTAAGGATTGCTAGTCTATCAGCAGACAGAAAAAAAAATTTTTCTGTTCCCTCTTCTCCTACTGCTGCCACCTTCCCCCCACATCAACATCACAGTAAAGGAAATTGGAAATCATTTCAGGAATGGATTGTTGATCCGGTTGATAAGCAAAATTACAGCCTACCTTCACATTTCTTAAATGCAAAAATCTTTAGAAAAAACATTCTCAACAGAATCACATTTTTATTCTTTTTTTTCCTTGTGACCTCAACATCCACTGTTTATTTGTAAAAAAATAAAAAATAATTATTATTGTCAACATGCATACTTACTGCTGAGTGTAATTAAATTCTTCTGACAGCATGTCTACCATTTTCTCTTACTGAGATTGGTGTATTCATTAAGACAAACTTTGGAAGAAACAAAAAGCATGCTAACGGAAACCTAATTTGCAAAGGCGATAAGAAATTACTTTCTTACTAATGTGATCATGAAGGATGATGTTCTACGTATGTTTTTTCCTCAAAGAGAATTTTTAAGCAGATTCTTGTTTAAAGCTGGGAATATTGCTCATCTGAAGCTGTCCTTGTGCAACGCACACAATGACAAACAGAAGGCAGCCTGGGAGGGAGGTGAAATTATCAAGTACGGGGAGTGAAAAAGGATTTCAATAGATTTAAAAAAGAAAAAAAAAGTTTTTAATTTACAGTACACATTAAAGGATGCAGATCAAGCAACAAAGCAGATTCAACTGACTGTTCTTTTAAAATTAAAAGAAACACATAAGTTGTATTTCTCGTTAGCTACACCAGTTAGAGTTCATCTTAATTTAGTACACGGACTGCAAGATTAGAGGAAAAGTCTTGTCTTTTTTGGTGTAAATGGCCACATTTGCTGTGGCTTTAGTCAGTCAGGGTTATACCTGGCTTCAATGATTTACATAATATCAGACTGAAAAGTCTTCCTTCATTGCCATAGCAATTCACCTGTTCTGGGTTCTGCAGTTCTGGTGAAGGTGACTACTCAAACATCCACTCAGTTCCCCCAGAGCTCAGCGATGGTGTTCAACGTTTCTGAAATACCTACTAGATGAACCATGACACTTTCTACCAGCAAAAAAAAAATGCAGTGGCTTTCAAAGGACTGCTCAAATGGAGAGTGTGAGCAGCAGTCTGCACGGCAGCAGGTCTGATCCATACTAGGTGCTGACATTATCAGGAAGTTTGTACAAAATGTGCCTGAATTTAAAGAGTCTTTTTGTAACACTGCTTTCGACTATAAACTTGTCCCTGCGGCTACAGTACTGGGTGGATTCACATTATGTTACCTTGTTTTCTGGGTGAAATTACTATAAGGCAGCTGAGAGAATTCAGAGTATAATATGCATTAAAACCAGACTAATTCTGTAGAAAATCGCACGCGATTATCAGATCTCAGACAAACGGTGAACTACAGCACAACTGCTGTGAAGCCCACGCCCTGTGCAGCACCACGGCCGCGCACAGCGACGCAGCACGCTTCCTTCTGGAAGGAATCCAGCACAGGCGCCGGCAGCGGCGTGCGCGCTCACTCGGGAGCGAAGGAGACCGAGCTGCGTACTATGAAATGTCACTTGGAGCAGTTTGCAGTGTTGATATGTTGAAACTTTCAGAAACTCTGGTAGGAGGAAAAGCCAACCACTGACAAACTAACATGATATGAAGTAAACAAGGATGGGAAGCCAACTGACGATTTAAACAACAGGTTTTCTAATACAATGTCATAAAAATGCCCTAGAATATAGAAAAGAATCTGCTTTGCTCTCAGAAAGAGCCAAAATCCAATGCCTTTGGTGTAAGAAAGAGGCAGCATTTAGGTCTAAACTTAGGGGAAGAACATTCTTGCATTTGACAATACCTTTTTAATGTCTTGCTATCATTAAAAATGATAAACGAATAAAACAAAGCTTTCTGAAATTAGGTGATGCTAGATTATTTTTTACCTAGATTAACTCCCTTCTCCCTTTCATGACACAGCTGCACAAATGCTTGTAGTGGCAGAGAACAGGAGACTGAAATGAAAGGCCAGCTTAGAAAACAGAGAGGAGAGGACAGATACTGCTTTTTTTTCAGTAGCAGTGCTGAAACTGTGGCCTAAGACATCTTGCTATTGAAAACACCAAGTCCTTTTACTCTTGTGCAATGTATCTGAAATCAGCCAGAGGTAATGCTGACTATCCTTGAATTCATCCTGCATTATGCTTATGGAAGCTTAATTAAATTAACTGTTTAGTGTGTACATGCTCATTACAACTTACCGTATTCTCTGTTTAAAAAACAAAAAGAATAATTTTCCTTTGGAAACACATGCTTTCATCAGCTGCAGAGGTGCTCTTCAGAATAAACGAATTTTTAGCAGATTTTTTACTATGATTTTCTAAGTAAGTCAGTTGTGTAATTTAGAATTCCAAGAACATACATCGGTGTCCTTAAATTAATCACACGGGTCACTGCTGTATATGCTACAGTGCACACTCCCTTTTCTCTGGTATATGCCTCTGCACCTCCATCCCATAAGAGACCGATAGCTTTTCACCTCCATCAGTATAATACACATGCTTTGCCATAATCTCAAACCCAAATCCAAGATCTGTTAAATATGCTTCTTTAAAAATTATTCAAACTCTTTCTCATCCCATCTAATCACTGCATTCTTCTTCTCAAAGGATGAATATAACTATGGAGATATATATATGGAAATAATACTGGACAAGCTTCTAAGTAATTAGCTGGGAGTAAACTTTCTTTTTCCATCAGCTATGTTAATGAGAAATAAAAGAAAAATCCTGCAATGCTAGCCTTTATGTACATTTCGTGCCTTAGTGTTAGCTGTAATGGTAGAAAAAGCTGAAAAAATTGTGGTGAGTGTTTGCATGTCACTTAGAATTAAGAAGAGAAGAAAAACCAGATAATCAGTTATTATTCTTACTATATGTCTCTGAGATAATCTAAGCAACATAAAATGAGAAGTAGAAACAATATGGCTTTAAGCAATACAATCAGTTAGGAACTGCCAGAAGTGTTTTATGTCCCAGTATACCTACTTGCTTATGGATCCTTCAATTTTGCAGGTCAAAGATTCCCAGGACCCTGTAAATTGCACTTATTCTAAGTATTGTACATTCCTAAGTGACTACACATCTACAGCCTCTTTGCACTGTTCACTCTAGCTGGTGCTAAATATTCCACTGACAGGCTAGCAATAAAGGCATGTATCTCCGTAGAAACCTGCAGCTTGCTAAAACCTGTTTGCAGGTTACACATAAATATCTACTTCCCAAAGCCACTTAACGAGAATGTTCCTCGCTCAATAATTACATAGAATGTAATTAATTACATACCACGAAATTTAATAAAAGATTGCAAACTGATAAAATAGAAGGAAGAGTGCTGAATTTCCCTTTCTTTCCTGATGGTTTGCGGGGAGCCCAGCACAGAGTGCCAAGCGCTGAACACGTAACCTTCTGGGTGATGCTAGAATTGGTTTCTGCACGTGGGCTCTGGTCTCTGCCATGGGAATATCAATGGCAAGACAAATTGTTGTAACCAGCTGAAATAATCTAAGCTTTAATCAACAGTGCTGAAGGACAGTTATATGCTTTGCTTATCCTCTACATAGTTTCAGGCAGTTTGGAAACAAGTGCTTAATATTAAAGAATTCATTTCTTTAAAACTGTCACGTAAGAGATATTCCCAGAGTCTTATTACTTGAACTTACAGGCAGCAGTATTGCTGAGGTAAAGGACTTTACTCAGCCCCATGGAGTTACAGATAAGGACAGATGCTGAAGATTCATCTAGGGAAGATTTTCCTTACCCTGTTTTGAATCACATAAAACACCTGCTGCTGCAAAAGAGCTCTCAAGACATCTTAACTTGTCGGTTTTGCTTACCCACTCACACAGCAGATGCTACTGGTTTCCATTAGGATTGGACAGTGTCTTCTGTCACTAGACAGCAGTCCCTCTGGTTGATTATAAACAAATAGTGCTGATGGGCTCTGAAGGAAGTTTCATTAGTCCTGTCCATACCAGAGGAAAGTTTAATTCTCTTTGAAGAGTGTTTTCTAACATAGCGAACTGTGTTAGCAAAACAAATTAGCTTGTCCTGGGCGCTCCACTAACTGCTTTCAGGGGCACATTCTCTTCCCATTGAAGTCAAAAACAAAACTCTATTGCATTCCAGGGATCAAGATTTAACTCTAAGTGTTTCCGACAGTGTTGTCAAGGAGAAGCATCTGAGAAATGTGTTTCACTCCACAACGCCTACTCTGACATCTAAAAGAGCGAACATACCTCTTGATGTATTTGTTGGGTAGCTGCCAATTTATCAGAGGTGCATAAACGTGGTCCCAAACTTCATTCTTAACGTAAATCAAGATCATTTGTATACTACAGCAGTTATGAAGCTGAAATTCAAACCTCAGAGCAGGGGTGGGTTTTTATTTCTGTTACTGAAGTCAGAGTTTGGAGGCAGTGAGAAACAAGGGAATTCTGTGAACACAAGATTTTGAACCATATTGAGTAATTAGACAATCAGCTTATTCCTTACATTTCCTTGGCACAATAGTACTATTCCCAGTGGAGGTACCTCCTGGAATGCATCTAGAATGACCCAAAAGGATAATATCCCAGAGGAACAAACACAGGACAATCCTCAAGAATATTTTTTTTTTTAACAAACTGGCCATTGATTTGAGTGTAGTGACATTCCAGAAACATTTGTTATTGTCTAGCTGATTTTCAGTCATGTATTTCTATAGGGAATATGTAACTGAGGGCTTATAAAAAGTAAATACCTTTTTTAAAATAGGGTTTTTAAATAATATACACAATATTTTAGTTAAGTTATATAACAATTGACTTTAAGTATAAACATTGGAATAAAATAGTGTTGGAGAGATCATATTTACAGGTTATGCATGTAATCATGACAATCATCTCATTCAGAACTGCTTGTTTATTGGTTATTCCAGAATATCTGCTGGAGAAGGACATTTAGCTCAAAGTGATTTAGGAGGATGGAGATAATTTAGAGAGATAGTTAGTTTGTCAACCCTTTGCCAAAGCTTAGGAAGAGAAATTCTGCAAGACAAAAGCATTCGTGCTATCATCCCTGAAAGACAGGAGACACTATATTAATCTCCACCTTAGTAAGACTGAGAGCTATTAGTGGGCAATTCCATTTTCCGTAATTATAGAAACACTTCATTTTTTTTCCAAGATCTGTTTTGTTTCAAGTACAATGACAAAGTACTGGTACCAAAGATTTACACAGTGTATTCAATTAATATAACATCAAGAAACTAGCAAAAGATGGAGATACTATGTTTTGCATATGTGCCTGTCAAAACATATGCTACACAATAGCAAGGTGAAGCTCTTTCAAATCCAAACTTAACTTATTTACTAAAACATAACATACACCTGTGAAGCAATGTGCTGATCTCACCAGGATGATTCAGAAAATAGACTTCCTTTATTGGTCGTAAACAATAGGTGTTTCTGGTAAGCATCCATGAAATAAATGAACGGCACAAATCTCTGGCAAATTTTATGACCAACAAAAGGCTAACACTCAAAATCTGTCCTCTAAAATAAATAACAAACCTCCTAATTCCTTCGGCAGGGCTAAGATTTCAGTCTAAAGACTGATTTGTGGATCATCTCTGTTCAGTGAGGTAAAAGGTTGTGTGACAAGAAGAAGAAAAAAGATTAAAAGAAAGAATGGGACACCACCTAAAAACTTTAAGGCCATCTGCGATTTCACAGTAGCACAAAGAGGAATGCAAATATTCCTCCCGAAAGAAGAATAAAGACAGTTAAATCACAACTCAAAGCCCTCTAAGTTATTGCTATTTTAACTTGAACTCTTTGTGGAGATGGATGAAAGAAAAACTTGGTTAACTCATTCCCTTCATTTTGTGGATTCACATTTTCCTAATCAGGCAGAGCTCAAACATGAGGTTCCCAATACTGTGAAAAGAAGAGTATTTTCACAGTAAGAAAGGTATAATTGACAGAAAGCAGGAAGTCTCATTACACAGCCTGTTCTGGGAAGATTTCCAATCCAAGTTTTAGAAATGAAAGATATGTACATAATGATTTATTTCAGAACTTGTGGTTACTGACCATAACTAACTTAAGAACATTTGTAAATCACCTGTCTGCAGAGAATACAGGCCTAAGACAAAGCTTTTGGAAAAGCATTGACCTGATACCTCTTCTATTTGAAAAGGCTAACAGAAAGAATAGAAACCAGCTTTAATGACCGATTCAGAACTAGGAGGGTAGTAATGAGTAAGGTATTCTTATATATAAACTATATAGACAGACACACACATATATATGGGAACTTATATATAATTACTTAACTACATATACTCCTAGAGGAACCACCACTCTGGCTTCTTCTGTAATGATACTAAATTCTCTAACACTGTTTGCACCAGTATTACAAAACATCCAGAACTCATGCTAGGACAAAAACCCAGGACTTAAAAAAACCCCAAAGTTCCTCTTAGGCCAGTTGGGCAAAAACTTACAACAATGTGACATTATTATACAACAGAGGGCAACAAAAGCTAGACTGACTCACAGCACTCAAGGGAACTCTCCCAAATTTTACCGTATTTGGTGAATGTTTACCTTCAGTGCAGAGTTATCCATTCATTCTAGTTAGACAATATCATTAAAAAGTAAAATAACAAAGGTGAAACCTTATGAGAATACAGCATGCATTTGAATGCAAAATAAAAATGCATGTACTACTCAATTCAGATTCGGAGTAGTGGCAAATTGTCCTAATAAATCAGTATTTTGGTTTGAAATATATAAAGCTATACCTATCATGAGGAAATACTTTTTTTTTAGTTGTGAGAGGTGTCTAGCTATGCGTCTAGCTTCAGTAAACTTAACACACTTCTGCATATCAACGAGGGATCTAGATTACCAGATTTTCATTTGCCAGTTTACTGCAAAGCAGACATATAATTCAATCTTCAGAAGGTGGCTCACTTTAAAATCTAATCTCACATTCATATAGCAAGTCCTAATGAGCCCTCTAGGAGTAAACAAATTAGTCTGCAGGAGGTATTATGCATTAATTAATCAGACTAATAGTATTATGAAATGTGTAATAGATGAAAATTAGTTCCAAGTACAGTACTTGCATTGAAGAATGAACATAGAAGAATTAGAGCATAATAAAGGTATTCTGAGATGTCTACCACTGTCAGCTAAATCAGCTATACTTAATTAATGACATATATTTCTCTTCTATTTAACTGCATGTTTTGGTGAGACAAATTACAATATTTCACACTGTTTTATTCTTGACTGCCATGTTAAATTTACTTTTTGAAAAATCACTGTTGGTGATCATGGTGAGATATCTAACCTTGCACTGACCTGAATATAACAGCTCAGCATGCGGCATATAAAGTCACTTCAGTCCAAAAGGGTGAAAACAAGGGATTACCACTCTTACTGCAGTTCTTTAACAGAAGAGCTTATTTGGCCCTGAGCAGAAAACCTGAAAAGTGTACTTATTCCTAAATAAAATGTACACACTACTGAAAGACCTGGAGTTTCTAACAGAAACTGGAAGCTGGAGAAGCTTGGGTCATTAATAGAGAGATGCACTGTATTTGTTCCTCTCTTTTATTCCTTGACTGTGAATGATCTAACTTTTAAAAAGATACTGGAAAAGATCCCACAGGAGAGATAAGATCATTGAACAGATATATTGCATATACTTGCAACTATTTCCATTGACGTGTTGCCACCATCTTTTGCTTGGTATGTTGGTAACACCTAACTGCCCGAGCCTATGGGCCATACTGTGTCAGGTTGTATTCAAATGCATACTCTGCTGAGCATGGCAAGCAGACGGACACGGTTGAGAACAGAACAGTATCCAGGCAGAGACATACAGCAGTTTTCCTAATGTGAATGTGTTGGGGAAAAAGCCACTAAAATCTGGAAGGAAGCACTAAACTCTGCATATTAAGACAGACAGGCACATCATGTGAATGTTTCACTAAATAAACAGCCAAGTGTGCCAGACAAAATCTCACCCTGAATGGACATGGTGGGAAAACCAGGTTCAAGGCAGTGTACATCTCTAAGACGACAGGTATTATATTCATCAGGTAAGTATTTTAAATTGTGATCAGTTAGTTTTGCAATACTTCTGCTGTCTTTCAGTCTTAACCACCTCTTAAACAAGAGTCTTGTTAACTTGCATTTTGTTTCTTTCTTTAGTAATACCAGCTAGTGCCTGTAGGAGACAGGATGAAGAGAAACAAATGCTCCAATCATTAATTCTGTCCAGAACTCTCTAAATGTAAATAAGTCCACTTAACTACCAGCCAGCCCCAGACTTCTCATTTCAATAGAACTTGCTCATAGCTATGCCTAAATCTGGCTTACCATTACAAATCAAGTAAAAAAGTAAATGAATAAAAGGCCAGCTCCTGTTCTAAGCCATTTCAAAATTATCACTGGTTGCAGAAAGGGATAATTTAAGGCAGAAACGTTAGCTGTGGTTTTATCTTCAGAATAACTTGGAGTAATATGCAGACCAGCTTTCGTACCTGAGCTTCCTGAGGTGCTTTCAATATCCAGCTCACTCAGCATTTTCCCTGCAGGTAGCTGAACTCCAGCTGAATTCAGGTTGCCTACAACCATCATCTCTTTTCATAGCAGATAGCGTAATACCCTTTTAGGAGAGACCTGTTTGTCCAACTACAGTCAAGTGATACCATCTTTCCTAAGGATAGTTGAGAAGCACAAACCAGTCAGAGTCCTAGAACCTCTCTATACATGGCAGATTTGCACAAATACAGAGCGAAATCAGTTTTCCCCCAGGATTTTCTTCCAGACTCAGTTCCCAGAAGTATTCCAGCATTAAAAGCAACTGAAGTGAATGACACCACCACCCTGGCAGAGCAGAGGTGGGGCATCACTGTCCGTCCCCATTCTCCCCCGGCCATGTCAACACACAACCACAGTGGGAGACAGAATGAGCATCATGCGTTCACCTTCAAGAAAGGAATCTGGCCTCAAAGCTGTTACGGCTGCCAATATGCACGGGCGGTGTTCAGCAACGACGTTAAACAGAACCTTGTCCTAGGCACAAGTAAGTGAAAGTTAAAGAACTCAACTTCCATGCCCTTTCAACAGGAACTGGATGCTTAACTGCCCTTACTGTCTTTGAAAATCCCCTTCTCAGTGACGAAACTTGGCTAAGTATGGCAAATATTTCCGTTGCTGTTATTGTTGTTTATGATTTTCTATCTCATTAGTCACAAGCCATATACATTAACCTAAATGCAGTAAAAACGTATAGTTCTAAATACAGGCAGACTTTAATGGTAGTACTTCATTCACTCAATGACTAACATGATGTACTATTGAACACTGTCATAAAAACCAAAACATTTTTACATAGTACCCCAACATATGAACTCCCATTATTTCAAAATAAAATCCATGCAATAAAAGGGTCATTTAAACCAATTAGTGTTTCACTTCCCCACTTCATTAGAACAGACAGGTATACTAAGAAGCTAGTTCAAAGAACAAAGAAGCATCTGTGATGGGGCAGAGCACACAGGCAGCACGGACCCCAGACACCCCTAGAAAGACTCACTGCAACTGCAGTGTATGCAAGAGAAGGCTATGGGGTCTGTGGACTTAAATCTGTATAACCAACGGCCAAGTGCAGTCTTATCTTCCTATAATGTAAACTTCTCTTACACTTGTCTAACTCCACTGGCTCCAAGGAAATTTTAGCTTTTTAAACCTGAGAAAGGACTGAATCAGACACCGTCACAAACAGAGCTCTGTAAACACAAGTGAGCATAGGCTTAACCACTAAGCGGTGCAGCAGGGCTGACTCCAATAAACAGACAGCAAAATCACAAAGAGCCTGAAAACCTGGTAACCAGATTTTATATGGCACCCTTAATTTCATGGAGAGTATACATTGATTTCAGGACCACAGAGCAACAAGGTTTGGAGCAAGAATGAAGCCAGAGCTCAAACCAAAGTTCTGGGAACAGCCTTAGCATTTCAGTGTTACATAGTCAACAGGTAAGCTTAAGTTAAGCTTTAGGGAACAAAAACCTATTAACTTAAATCCCATCTCCTATTCACTGAGGAGGGATGTATATTTGTGGATGAGAGGACTTGTAGTACAGACTGAAATAAGCAGAATAACTCTTACATTAAATCATCCTGTTATTTTAAGAAAAGGTTAATTTGTGAAACAAATTGAGCTTCATTAGGGACTAATTGACTGGAAAATTTTCTTTAAAAATGTCTTCTAATTATACAGGTGAAAAAAAGTCTTTTCAAAGCACTTTTATAATTAAAAATCATCCTTGATCAATTTCTTTTAACATTTAGTCAAGAAAAAAATACTACAGGAAGGTTTTGCCAAGAGTTGAGCGTCATAGTCCACACCACTGCAATAAATACAACGGGATAAATGTATCGGCAAGACAATGTCTGTGACTGCTGGGAATAATGTAGAAAGAAATCCATAAGCAAGTTTGAACCATTGAAGGAAAACACAAGACTGTCTGTGCTGGGGCTGGAGTGATTCAGCAGAGATTGAATTCTCTTTTCACAACTGTAAAATGAATGCCCAAGGCAAGAAGACTTATCTCACGAGGAAATACCCTCCTCCAAAAGGCGCGTTAGACTCCTCCTCTTCACCAGGTCACGCAGTGCCTGTGGCACTGAACGGGAAGACCTTTCCTGCAGCTTAAGTTTGGCTTACCAGATTCAAAGCTGCTGGTCCACAGTTTCTATTTTGGAAGAACTTCCTGAACAAAGCCAGCACGTGAAAACTGACTGCTTTCATTCTCAGAGCTTCAAGCACTGCTCCCACAGCCCGAGTGAGGTCTGCTTCTTCACTGGTTTGCACTTTGCTTAGCCTCTCTCAAGCGTATGCAAAATGTAATGCTCTGAATACTTCAGATGATGCATCCTCTTTTACTTCTTTACCCAGTTAGGACTTCACTTCCTAGAAAATTTTCACTAGTAATTTCACTTCAAATTGCTTAACATAGGATAGTAAGGGTTTATTTCTACCACATGACTACAGAAATAATATCCGTAGCTAACCCATGCTGATTGTAAAAATATGCTCCGCTTATTCCTATTTGTTATAGCACTGATAAATTATAGATTCAAAAAGATTTTGTCAATATCTAAGGATCCTGTTTTATACCATCAGTGGTACAATGAATTTTCCTGCCTAAATTTTAAAATTCTTTCAAGCATCATTAGCCTCCATAGTCAAGCAGATTGTCAGCAGCAGTGAGATCTATAATCACGGGAAGGTGGCTAGAAAGACACTTCATATTTAGTATTGATTTCAGAATGAACTTGTGGTGTCTTGATAAGAACTGCAGCATGTATTACAGTTAGAGCTTAGAAAGAGGGGAAAAGGGTAAACTCCCCCAGAAATGCACAAAGACGACGACGGTACTATGTAGTAAGTTTCAATAATTGATCTAAGGAATTAATCCTCTCTCAAGGCCTTGTATCAGATTAAGGGGCAGTAGCTTTGGGTAGGCTCATTAGATAGACACACACCCCCGCACCTCTACTAAATTAATATGTTTTAAGGCATCAGCTTAAATATCACGACTGTGCCTTTTCACTGCAACAAGAAGAAACAGGTTGGACTACTAAACTGTCTCATTTGCAAGGAAATCCTCCAGTAATGTGCTAGGAGTGTCATCAGTCTCAAATTCATTTAGTGAACCACTGCAAATTAGTCTCTTTCCTACATAGTGGAATCTCTAATACGGGCAGAGTCCCCTTCATGTATTATAAGAGAAAGGCATGGACGCAAACCCAGGAAAGAACTGTAAATGCTCACCAGCTCTGGAAAATAAAGGGTCGGAGTTCCAGTCTCCAAAAGAGTGGCATGACAAGAGGATGCAATATAAATAGTCTATAAAGTAATATAAGTAAAATAAAGGACAGGAGAAACAGGGAACATGCAAGATTTTGTGTGCAGTGATTAGCAGTAGGTGCTCTTTGTATGGGGGGAAGATCTTTTGAAAAGCTTGGGACCTGCCAGAAAACAGGCAAAGGATTTTTAAAAAGTAAGGCAGACAGAAAAGGTCAGAGATTTATTTTATTTCATTTTTCTGCCACTCCTTTCTCAACATATACCGTATGTTAGACTGTAAATAATCCTGAGAAAGATGTGTTTTCCTTCATACATAAAGAGCCTCAGTTCTCATTTTTGTACTATTAAAAAAAAAGAGTAATAATAATGAGGAATAATGGCTCCAAGCCTACCCGCATGGGTGAATCTATTTTCAGACCTGGAAAGTGATTGTGTGGTTTCAGGCACAGCATGCAGTGCTTATCCACAATGAATCCACCTAGTTTGTTTTGGAATGTGACCTCATTCTACTCTAATTAATTAAATCAAAGCTAAGTTAAAGCAGTACCTGCTTGCATCTGAATTTTGAAAAATTTCTAGACCTTTGGAGCTCCTAGTTTGTTGTTGATCATGTAAAGCGTATAGTACTTATTTTCACATATTCCATATCTGTTAGCTTTTACATAAGTAGCCTTGTCTGTATCAAGTATTTCTGAGCTTTTTAACTTCTACTGAATTCACAATTCTACTGAATTCACAACTGTTGTCAAATGAAAGGAAATGTAAGTAGACTCACAAAAATCTGGATCTAATTCTAAAAGTCCAATTTCTCTGACTGAACTTAAAGAAATAACTGAATAGAAAAGACTGGGGAAAAAACATGGAAAAAATTAAGCATTAGACACAATATTAGGTAACCACCTTAAACCCTCTCATGATTCATGAGAACGATATTATTTTTGTCTTTTGCTTTTACAAACCTGAAATACAATTTGACTATTAGTCTTTGTTCACCATGTTTCTGGTGTAAAAATTCTAAAGGAAATCCTTTAAGTACAGGATTCTGGTCCCTCTGATATGCTTTTCTTTGCATTGGCTCCCTGTCTGGGCTTACCTGCTGGGATGCATGAACACTAGTACCAGAACAAAGCACAAACATGTCCAGCAGCGAGGGCAAAATCACAGCAGCCTGGACTTACGTTTGCTTAAGTTGCAACGAATCTTTACCCCAATATAAGACACAAATAATGTGGAAAGAATTTATCCCTGCCATAGTAGTGTGAAGAAAGTCCTTGGATAAAGACAGACAAAACTTTCGGGTGTAATTTTAGGGTAAGTAAAGTGTGTTTTTAAGTAAAATGATTTATTGCTTTGCTTGTTCTCATTTTTTCATTTACTTCCTTTACAAACATTTGGGGGGTTTTGGATACTGCGAAAAACTAGTTTTCTTTGCACTTGACTTTAACCTGCCTTGAGCCAAGGGTGATTCCAAAATGATTAAGTAAGAATGAGGTGTTCCTCACCTTGGGGTGTGCAGATCTACAAACTGAGCACCAGGACATCCCAACACCAAGCACCCAGGTGCTGGGGTTCCTAGGCTGGTTTCCAGAGTATTAAAAAGTGCTCTTAAAGATGCCTAACAGAGAATAGACAATAAAATCTATAGAAGCACCCTAAAGAGCAGACTAAGACAAAGATCAAGAAAGAGGGAATCTTCTCCAGCTGTCAAGCTGTATCAAAAGAGAGCTTTCTCATAGCAGGATACTGTAGAGAACGCTTGAACACCAAGGGCATTTGGGGGCAAGTAAGACACGATTTTTGTCTGTTATGCATGTAACATAAGGAAGGTTTATCCACAAGTACACTAATACAAGGGACATTGTTCTTAAGAACTAGAAGGCTGCGAATTTGCAGGAGGAAAGTGCTGAATAGGAAAGATTAGCATAGTAAAGGACTGTTACCTAAATGAAGAGCTAGAGTAGTATGAACTGAGAAACGTCTCTGTGAAAGACAGATGAAACAAGTAGTTGGGCTTACTTAAAAGATATCTGGAATTCATTCAAATGCCCTATAATGAGCAGAGTGCTCTGAAAGGCTAGAAGGCATTTAAAATTATGCTAGACGAGCTGCTGGGAAAGCCTTTGTCCCTGAAAGAATGGCCTCAGGTTGGGACAATGGGGAATGGTATAAATTAGCCCACGATATGGAAACCTGGAAGTCTTGGAAGTTGACCCAGAGGCAAAAGCAACTCATCCAAGAGACCACCCAATTTTGTCAGACTCTAGTCATAGTCTAACAAAGGATTACATAAGTGAGGAATAAAAGAAGTTTATTTGAAGAATAAAATAATAGCAGATGATCACAGAGATCTTCCTTTAAATTTGAAGGGGAAATTCTGTTTTCAGCCTCTCATGCTTAGGGACTACACTAGCTTTACCACCTGCTTAAAAAGGATTTATTAAGAAAGGGTAGAATCTCCCAGAGCTGTACTCCCAGAAACTCCAGAACTTCAAGAAACGGGCCAGATTAATTTCAATATATTATATGCTTTTTAAATATTGGCAGCTGAGGCATGGAATAATGAATAAACTTATTCATAGTCAGAAATTAAGATACAGAATCAATGTATTATCCCTCTACTACTTAGTCTTCCTCTATCTACACACCCAAGAATTACATATGTCCTTTTTCCCAGGATATTGCAATGACAGCTGAGATTCAGCTAATTATTCACTGCAATTCCCAAATATTATACAGTTTGCTACTTATCTATCTTGATGGGATGGTTTATACTAGGTGGGCCACGGGCTACAGATACGGCCATCTGACCAAATTTCAGAAATTTCTATCACTTCATTTTCTACTATAGGTATCTCTGAATCTTGGCTGGTATTTGACTTCATTTAAAAAAGGTAGTATTTTAAGTGTATACATTTTTTTTTAAATTAAACTTGTGAAAAGAACTTAGAAAAATTATTTTGTGTGTATATACGTATCAAAATTACATGTGAAGACACATATTAAGAACTTGCGATGTCAATGAACACTTTTCAGTACTTTAAAGGCAGATTCCGCTTTCTCATCTCTCCTTTACAAATATAATTTCTAAATGATCAAATAAAAGCTCAGCTTGTTGAGCCAACGGTTCAACGTGAATGAAAGGAACAGGCTTGTCAGAAGCACTTGTAGTGTGGAAAGTGCTCTGAAAAGCATTTGCTCCCTTCTATCTCTGCTGCAACTTCACGCATGGCATTTTACACTACACTTAAAATGCAGAACTAGAATCACAGGAAAATGATAATAAAATGTGTTGAACTTCTGTGTTAATCTCTAAGCTTTCACCTTCTTTGTCCACAGATTCTCCAAATGACAGATGGACAACTGCCATACGGACATCCTCTTTGTAAAGGTCACAGGTGGCTTCCTTCTCTTAAATGAGCAGAAAGTGGTTATGTAGTCTCAGAGATCAAGACAATGGTAACTGTTCACAACACAAACCAGGCAGAAGTTATAAATCAATGGCACAAGGCTTATTTTTAGTAAATAGACAATGATGAAGCTAAATTTGCCTAGATAAATAGTGATTATATAGGGTATAAGCCCTTTTCTGATGCAAGCATGCAAACTTCATTAATATTAATGAAGCCGCCTATGCCTTGAGAAGACATAATCATTGTTCACTGAACGAAATACTGTACCTAGTCCTCAAACATAAAGATACAAAGACAGTAATCACTTATTAGCTCATTGCATATAGGCTGGTGGAAATAAAGCACTGCTATTTTAGCAGCCCTTTGACGGAATGCCCTGATTGTAATCTCCTGAAACAGTGTCCCTTGCAACCATTTCAAAGCAGTTAAAATCTTATTGGCATATTCAAAGTACCTACTGCTGACAGAGCTTGCTGTCACCAAGAAAGCAATGAAGTGATTTGCATTTGGAGTGTGATTGTGAAGCAGCAACATAATACACTGTGATTAGGAGACTGAGTGAACCACTTCTAAAAAGAAGAAAGAGCACAGGATTAAAACTTAATATGACATGTATTTTGGGTTCACTTTTTCTACTGCAAACTCTATTGTCCCCAAAAGTCTGGGAGTCCACTACTACATGTCCAGTTCCAATGCACAGCTAAGCTGATGAGAATCTAGACCCTCTGCTGAACTTGATAGATCTATACTGATTTACATCACTGACAATCTGGATCAAGATTCATAGCTGCTATATGTTGTGAGCAAAGTAACACAGAAGTTACTTAAATTCTGTTTGACTGTATGATTCAGCTTTAGAAATAATTACTTAGTTTTGGTGCTGATAAGAGCATATCCATGTGAATGAAACTGGTTTTACCTGCAAGAACCATGGTAAAGACTTGACTTTATATGGTCATATTTTTCCCCCGAAGGAACAGTCATCAACACTCAGATTCACAATGCGTGCTTTGTATTTGAATCAAAAGAGCAAACAGTTACAAAGATTCACCATTATCCTCTTTGTAGATCAGCCCGTTGACATGGACAGGACATAAACATTATGATCTATTGTCAACTAGCAACACTTTTAATGTTCCACCCCTTGATAGATGGCATGAGTTTACTGCTTATTTATAATCTGCTGTGCATCATATGTTATCCTCCCTTAAAGTGTGAATGAATGGGTGGTAAAGCAGAGGACCATGTTACATTTTTCTGGCTGCTGCTTCTGAGGCAGGTGTAACCCAGTGAAAGGAAGAGGGGACTGGATGGTCTTCCTCTGCGGGCAGCTGAGATTGGGGGTGGGCATGGATGGGTGACCATTTTTGCACTGGGGCAAGTGAGACATTCAGACTGGTAGAATCTATGGTTCAAGAAGAGAGGAGGAAATTGATAGATAAGCAAGGAACAAAACCAGGTCTCAGAAGTAATAAGGATAAAGAGACTTTTCCAAAGAGTCTGAACAGATGTAATGAATTTGTTGCCAGTGAGTTGCTGGACTGAAAGCGTGGAGGAAACAACCACCCCTGCAAGGTCCAATCCTCTGATTATTATCTTACCGAGCTGATTGCAATTTCATTATTCTAGCGGATGTTTTAGTAGAACTTTGCCTCTGAGATTCAAGGTCCTTTTGGGAACCACTTGCTTTAAAAGGAGAAGGTGCGGTAAAATCTGTGTCAAATCTTCAGATGAATTTGGACCCTGACATATCTCTCTTGCTCTAAAAGCAGACTTCTCTGAAGCAGCATTTATAGACTAAGTGAAACTAACAGCGATGTCTTTACAGCCATATTCACTGAATGATTGAGCTTGAGCCCTGGGACGAAATACCAGTATGTCAACTCCTATGTCAATGTATTCTAGCCCTTATCATATTATGTGTTGACAGCCCACTGCCGCTCCTTCCTCTCAACAGTGAATCACTACTTGTAAACAGTTTCACACTAATGAGGCATCACTGGAAAGTGTTGCAGGACCCAAGATGACAAGGCAGTGCTCCCTGAGTGCCAAAATTCAAGTGCTTCATTGTGTTTTCAGGCATTGACATATGAGTACAAAGTGGTTTGAAATGTATTTTGGAGTTTGCAACTGTATAAGCTGAAAGGTAGACTTTGCCATTGAGTTCTTGTACTCAAGAATATTGTTGAATTCTGAATGCCCTCTGTAAGCTCACAATTATGCACATATACAAATAAAAATGAGTAGTTTTTCCTTACTACTCTTGCTATTCAAAGTGTTAGCCAGCAACAAAGGTTAAGGAATGCTAACAGCATGGACTAGAATGGCTGCTCGTCTCTTCTCTCTCAGCAGCATTTCCCAAAGAGTAAGAAATGTTCCCTTTACCAATATGGCAAGAGCAATAGGTTGGGATATTACACTGCTTTTCAATCTCAGCTTTACTGTTAAAAACTGCATAGGTAATTTCTGAACTCTATGGTTGCACAGAAAATAATCAAAAAGCTCAAAAAGTTACCTGTGTAACCTATGCCTGTTTGTATTTGTAAAGAACCCACAGAAGGAGTCCGGAGATGTGAATTCCCCACCGAGAAGAGGAGGTACTAATTCACATGACAATAATGTAATGATACCCTTTGGGAGTAGGAACATGATATCCTTTCTTTGGGGAAAACCAAGAAGAAAAATTTCCATCTCCTGCTTTTCAATAACTTTTTCTCATGCCTAGGCCAATTTGCTAGTCTTCAGCTATTTGAGGGGCTGTTCTAGAAACTGCATCACTGAAATGAGTCTAGAAAACATCAAAAAAGACAGAAGAAAAGAAAAAAGAAAGGCACTGGACCCAACTTAATGAAAAGGCAGCAAAAAGATAACTTGATATACGCTGGGAGTCAGTGGGAGTCAGCTGCTTCCACTGACGACAACAACAGAATTTCTATTGAGTGCACTTTTACATCTTTTCCTGTTTGGTTGTTAGTTTTGTTTGTTTGTTTGTTTTAAACAGAACTGACAACCAATTTTTCATTTTCAGCTATGTTAATATACTGAAGCATAGACTTGGTGAGCTGATGATGGAATGTGGTCATATTTACCTTGTAGTGCCATGCATGGTGTTGCTTTATAACATGATGATTCTGTAGAGACATGGCAGAGTTGTAAATGGCATTATACTGTACTTGCCAAGCTATATTGCTAAATCCTACTTCTACAGGGCTTATTAAATTTCTTATTGTTGTAGTAGCTCCAACGAAAACAAGAACCATGTTAATTACATTTGGTTGTTGCTTTTGGTGGGGGAGGTGGGTGGGTTTTTTTAAACGTCTGATGTTTTATCCACATGTAACATTGCAGGTGTTAAAAGTCTGGATTGGTCAGACTGGATCAGAAAAACATCCCATGAGGCCTTTTACTAGTCTCTTCAGTGACTTGAAAATTCTTGCATTAAGTTTCTCTATTTACTATGACATTACTATAATTTTATGGAGGTCTGGAAGATAGGAAGTATGTACAGTGCTTATGCAATGACACACACTATCCCATTACAAATTTTATTACAGTTCAAACACTTTGTGTAACACCACCCCAGGACGAAAGGGAAGGCATGATGACAGATTTTTTAGAACTGACAGAGTATGACTATGTATCAGCTTGTTGTTAAAACAGCAAAGTGTATTTCAGAAATACATAGGCTAAAGCTTTTTATCCTTGTTCTCCGAATAGCAGCAGGTAGCTCTACATCTCAGGCCAACTATCTACCACCACTCTTCAGAAACTGCTAAAAACTGTAATATGAATGTTGATGAAAAGTGTAATTGCATCTGCTTTTAAAAATACACAGTTTCTTTACTGTATCATTACAAGATGGTAAATCCCTCAATTAAAGAACACAAATTCTTTCTGTGACAAAAGCAATACCCCGAACAAACAGCCAGTACTTCAGCATCATAGTAACTTTTTCTGTGAATACAATGCAATAACTGTTTAAAAAAAGAGCGCAATTATGGCATTAGTTGGGGAGTAAGTTAAGGTCCTCACCACACAAAAAGGGCATGAGTTTAAGGTCCAAACTGCAAGATGAGTTAGGAACATAAACTTATTTTTTGCTGCAAACTGCTGGACTTTCCATGCAAAAAATAATAGCCAAAAAAATCCATGCAACTGTAAAAAACTTCCCATAAATAGCAAACAAGAAGAAATAGTCAGCAAATAAAATACGAAATCATCTTCCATTGCCAAGCCACAGCATAACTCTCTAGATTAATACTTTTTCTGGCCCTTAAAAAGATATAGTCCCGATAGTTATTGGCAGTGGAGAGTTGAAAAAGTCTGGAATAAATTTTTTAAAATGAGCGATTCAGGAAAAAAAAACCATCAAAGAATATATCTAGGTTTCAATTATTTTATACATGCAAGAAAGAAAGTATGTACGTATATATCTATGCTAAATATATATAAAAAGAAAAATAACAATAACCAAGGAAGAGATTCTGATTAAGATAGACTTTTAAGCTAAACTTTAGTGTTCTTTGAGAGGTAAAGGTGTATCCAATGTGCATCAGACTTCAGAACTGTTCTTTCAAATGTAAATTCTTTTACAGGACTGTTATTGCTACTTGACTTTCAAGAGAAATGAAATACAAACTTATTATAATTATATATTTTAAGGAGGGGGGAAAATATTTGACTTGAATTTGTTCTACGACTTCCCCACACAAAAGTAACACCACAGATAAATAAAATATTAACTTGACTTTTGTAAAAATACTTCAGTTTCACAATTCAACAGAGAATAAGCCCATTGCTCCGAAAGGCAAAGTATTAAAACTAGGGAATCAACATTTTAAAAACTGCTGGTAATTTCAAATTAGTCTGTAGTACTTTTTTACATGCACTTCTATTTGTTTAAAATTCCCATTAAAAGACTGCTATCACCATCATTCGTAGTTTAGATTACAGGTGTCTCTGGAAGCAAAATAGGAAAGGATAGAAGCTTTTTGCTCTTTTGACACAAAATGTAGCATCTCTCTTAGATCCTAGATCTCTAGATCTGGAAGTTTCTGGCCCAGTTCTGTGTGTTTCCCAAACGGCATTTAGTGCTCCAGCACCTTCCCCTGACAGCACAGACCATGTCCTGAGGGACTCATTCCTCCACCTCCTCCTCCCTTTCCACCAGTGTTTTATGGAAATTATCTTTTTGGAATATAAAAGTACATTGATAGCCACACTACTTCTGTATCCCTTTATATGATTTATTCTTGCCTCTTTCTCATGATCTCATAATACCAACCATAGTCTACTATTTTCCATTCAGACAGTAAAAGAAAAGAAACAGTGCCCTACTCTATTTTGTGCTCATGCTGGGTTTGAAACTGCTGGTCATGGAATACAGCAGTCTTCTGCATAGACAAGGTTCTCAGGATACTGACCTTAAAAAAAAAAGTTGTAGTAGAGATGGACAACAGTAAGAGCTTCTTGGATCCTGGTTTACTATAGAAATCATGGACCTGGAAGAATGAGTGCCCTGTTAAACATGAAAATAACACCTGTTTTCTCCCCACTGGATTGGGATCACAAAGCAAAGAATTCATGTAAATACACTGTTTACTGCATGCTGCACATGACCTTGTCATTCCTCATTCGACACCTTCTTCCAAGGCTTCCATTATTTTAAATACACAGAAACTCTGTCTCAATAACAGTAAACTGGTAATTCAGGGTAAATCTTGATAGACTGCAGGCTAAAGGAAGATGAGTATAAATGAAATACTGTTGGAGTTAGTTAGTTTTTAAGTAGAAGTGATTACAAATATTCTCACAGACTGTTAGAGAAACAGATCACTGGGGATTTTTGAGAAAAAAAGTCTTTGTTCTTTTAAATTGATGGACTTCCTGAAATTGTATCAATTGGAAGGAAGTTTCACTGCAAAGAAATATCAGACTGGAGCGTTCTGCCCTGAGATCGTGGATGGTCCAGAACAATTTCTCAGGTCCCTTCGAAGCCTGTACTCTGATTACTGTCACTCTGAGCAGAAGAAAATATTTCCATTCTGGTTCATAACTAATGTGATTGATAGTAAATTAGTAATTTAATGCAGATAAAATTCTATCTCAATATTTGCTTTTATCTTTGTGGAACTAGATCACATAATGATTCTTAACAGGCCCCTTAACAACTTTTATTTGTTTCCCCCATACCAGCATTGTTGATACTGAAATTTGAATGAAGCAATTCTATATTTCCAACAGAGTAGGATTTTTAGCTATTCATTACTCCTAATGTAACAGAGTAGAATTTGATTAATTCTTCTATTTAATTTATTTAAACACATTAGAATCTTAAGTGATATTGAGGAAATTTTACTGGCAACAAACTGCTTTGGAAAAAGAACAATAGCAGAATGTTATTCATTCCTGTGGCTTTCTGGATTAAATACTTTTTTTCTTGGAATACCTGAGCAAGGAAACACTATCAGAATTTCCAACTGTTATTCTAAAAATGGCTGAGAAAGGAAAGACAATGGTGAGGAAGCAGCACTGGCCTCAGGTGCATTAACACTAGAGTTGTCTGAAACATTTACTATCAAAACTAAAAATATCTAAACCGCATAAAATTAGAAGTCTTACCATTTTTTTTGTAAAGTATCTAGATGGATGCTACTTAATGATATTCTTTGGTTATACCAACTACTAAATTCAATCTTCCTCCTATTTCAATGTTGGACTGAATATTTTGTTAGTGTTTGCACAGACATCTGTAAAACATGCCAATTTGGCAAATTAAATATGGATTATGAAACAAGAAATTACTCTGAACTAAGCCACCTCCCATGAAATATTCAAAGACCACCAAAATGGGTCATTTTGACAGATGTGAGGTTTCTTCGAAGCATTTGTGCAATATCTTCTAGCAATTGAAAACATTTCCAAATTTAGGTTTGAAACAATCTTTTTCATTTTCTCCTTTCTCCTTCAGACTGTCACTTTTGATGAGTATTTTCCTGTAGAAAAATATTCTCCAGAATATACCAGCCTACCTTTGCTTACTGATATCGTGAGGAGGTGCAGAAATCCAAATTTGAGCCTGCTTCACTTAGAATTTTAAAAAAGTTCCAACCAGGCAGAGCATACCCACTGATCTAAAAGTCAGCTCCATTGCAGGAGCCCTATTAGAGTGAAATGCTCTACAAGTCTGTATAAAAATCCTGACTTAGAGACACTGCATTTGTGAAACTCTTCCAATTGCATTTGCCCTGTCTGAAATGTAGCTGCTTGCTCTAAGGACAGTTAGCTTTCTATAAATTCATAGTGTCCAATTCTGTTTAGCATGTAGCAACCATTTTAATTCTAAATATAATCTGAACTATTCTTTCTATATAACCTTCTGTAGCTGTTAACTGTATTTAGGAAGCACTGCACTAACCAATCATTTGCAAAATGTTTAAGATGAAGCAGTCCAATTCCTGTGCAGTTCTGACCACAGAAATGTCTTCAGCCTTTTCATCTAGTAACTTTGTTCTGCAAGATGCAGGAGAGCCTGGCACTGATCCAGCAATATACATGAACTGCAGCTTAACTTCTGATAGATGAGTAACTCTATAAAAGCCAAAGACTATTAATATGCTCATAGTTAGGCAGAGTACAAGCTTTTAAAGGTTTCAAAGGCTCTTAATTGAATAGCTGTACTGCTACACATAATACCCTTGAAATGGGAGTGTTCATTTTCATGACGACTCTCCACAGAACTAAAAGTTTACAGAAGTAGGCTGTTTGTTCTCATGAATTTTATTTGTATACTGTGAAAAATGCCTATTAATAATACACTCTGCTTAGCGTGACTGATACAGAAATAAGAGCTTTTTGTACGAATCAAGGATTGCAGAATCGGGTCCTTCCTTTTGTTGTGTTGTATTAGCAGATGAGCGAGAGAGAAAGAAATAAGTTGCTTTCTAAACCAGTGGAGAACGTGATAGCCTTTCTTTTTAACCTTGGATTTATTCACTTTGATGTTGAGTGTATATAAGATTAAGAAATGCTCAATCTCTTGACTATTAAACTCTCTGCCTACTTGTAGCTGATGATTCATGGCTTATTGTTTCTCTAATAGTTCACAGTTAATTGGTATGGTGAAGAATTAAAGATTAACTGTCAAAATGTAAAAGTGTCAGGACTTTTTTTTTTTTTAAACAGAAAGAACAGAAGATATCTGCAGATGGAGAACCACTATCTAAATAACCTCACACAATATCTACACAGCTACAAAATCAACCTTTATACTATTGCACAAGTGAGAATTCTTTTAAATAAGGCAGTTTCAATTTTATAGCATCCCATAACTTGCAATCAGCAGCTCTTTAATAAAACTGAAATAAGCACCTCACAGTCAATGGGTATTTCTTATATTTTTTTTCACAACCAAAAATAGGATTCACATTAAACTGAAAATTGGGTCATGCTTCAGCACACAATAATTTGACCTAAAGATAACATTCCTATCCCACAGTTATAAGATGTGCCTTTCAGACAATGAAAACATTTAAGAACTACAATTTTAGGTAGTTTGTATAATGTAAAAATGTCTGTTATGCTCCTGGAATCCAAAATATAATGAAACCTTTCAGTCTTGGCTGTATGTAGCACCGTGTTCCCACAGCACAGACAGCAGTATTGTATCATGGCATAATGTTGGCGTAAGAGAGAGCATACAACAGGATAAATGACATGTCTGATTTCATCTGATGGTTTATTTCTTACTAGTAGTCTGCAGTACAACTGAACTTACAATTCGTAGGAAGTAAGACAACTGTTTATTGGTGCCTAGTTGCACCACAAGTCCTCGATTCTTTGATCATGGCAAACTTTGTAGCACTCTGAAGGCATGTTTCACTCAGCTCAGGTAGATCAGGGAGTATTCAGATCAAGAAACAAAACACAGGTCATTTACCAGGTACCAATTACACTGTGTTGCAAGCCAGTCACTGACACAGGGAAGAAAAACTTAGGGCAAAACAAAATGAGGAAAAGAGAAAGAAAAAAAAAATCTAAGAATAAAGATGCAAAGAGAAAAAAGAAAAAAAAAAGACCATGACTATTACAGACAACAACAATGCTAACATTGTTTGGATATAATTTACTGTTACCTTCAGTTTACCATTTAAATCAAATACCTTGCAACTAGCTCTTCCAGTTACAAAGTTTAGCAAAACATAGAACCTGCTGTCCATAAATATCAACACAGAGCCATATCTTATGAAAATGATAACTTCCTGACAGCCCAGCCTCCCTCTGCTGCCTAGTAATGAGTGAGTTGGACACCACCTGACAGTTCAACCTCAGATAAATATTTCAAACATATCATGCAAGAGATTCACAGATCAATCCCCACCTCCAAGAAACCAGTGGAGTGAGACAGAAAGCCATTTTGAACTGGTGCATCAGAGCAGAACACAACCAGCAGTTCTCGTTGTTTTTTTGGGGGAGAAGGAGGGTGTGTTGTTTTATTTTAACCTGTGCCAGAGTAGAGTGATTAAAGGTAAGACTCTGATCTGTGGATTTCACACCTCAACACTGGAACACATCCTGGCACATAAACAAATATGCACAGTAAAGTCCCATTACATTCCCTGTCTAATGCTCTCACATAGAATTACCATACTGTACATTGTCTACAAAACCACTTGGAAATGGCTTCATAAAAAAGTCCCTCAGACAGTAGCATGACAGACTTCTGAACCTTTCTATGATCCTCTTCCTTCCATACACAACATGGTCACATAGTGGAAAAAAAGGAATCAGAAACTAATATACTGCGTGTATTTCTCATGAGGTTTGAAGTCCATGAAATAAGCAAGCAAATTGTCTTTTCAACATCTCTCTGAGAAAGGGAATTTATTTACTGATATGGAAAATGGTTAACTCCATAGTTAAATAATTTGAACCAGTCAGTAACAAGTCTGCCAACAGAGACAGAATTAAAACTATCGGAACATTTTCCAGATATGGTGGAATATGCTTTGCCCAAAATTTACCTTGGACCAATGACTCTTTAGAGCTGAGTAATCAGAGCAAAACTATGCTCAACAAGGCTGAAAATCAAGCTTTCATCCATGATGATAGAAAAAATGGCTCAGCCACACATATTTGCCCACTTACATAGCTGAATTCATGTGAGTATTTGGCATAATACACCACCTTTTAGGACAGGAAAGAATCATGGACTAAAACAAGTCTGTAGGCCAAAGCACTCTCATGATGGATGACCATGCACTGAATCCCAGGGCCCATCATACAATATTCAGGCATTCTAAATAATGACATCCATCTTGGTGGCTATGCCCAGGTAACTACTCACACCAATCTTCTCCCCATCCCTGCATACAGGGCATACCTATGAACTATGCCTCTGGAACTGAATACAGACTTCTGCACACCGAATTTATCCTGCTGAAAAGCTCATGTCAGAGAAGATGTAGCAAATGTGGACCCCAGCAGAAGCTCATACGGGTTAGAGGTTCTGGAGGACACACCTTCTTCCCGACTTGGCTAGGCTGCTCCTGAGCTAGTATCTCGCAGTGATACTGCGTATGTCAGCATGCCTGGAGCTAGAATAGGAATCTCTGCACTTCACTCCATTACACTACATAGATAGATGTGAAGGAATTTCCTCCTCCCTTTTAAAACCTGTTTTAAAATATAGATCATCTTATATTCCAAAATAAAAATTAGACATGGTCATTTATATTGCATAAATTAGGAACAGGATATTGCACTGGCAATTAAACAAACTCTTCTAATCAATGAATAGTACAAGAAAGGGAAAAAAAAAACCATGAGGGTCTAAGTTTAAAAAAAAAAAAAAGAAAAAGAAGAGAACTGAGACTAATTATCTGTATTTAAACATGTGAAGATCTTACTGAGTCTACAAGGTTGAGATCTTGTTCCCTAATCAAGTGCATCAAAGGCATTCCCCAAGGCTCACAGCAAAACTGCAGAACATCCATACAAATCATTTTTATTCAAGAAAGCCCCTGAAGTGGAGTGAGTTTTCCTCTTCTCTCTGTCGTGCTGCTACATAGCACTGTGTTCCTGGAGGTGTACAGTTCTAAACCATAAGGCTTTGCAGATTCACAGTGACAGTCTGAATGAGCTCTTTATTTTTGTTCTACTTTAATTATTAAGAGGGCCAGACTCTGCCCTGATTCACAACCTCTTGAACATCATTGACTCCAGAGTGTAAATTAAGTCAGATTTTGGCCATCATTTGGTAAGCACCATATAATTTAATGATCTTCAACCTTCAGAATGATTGAAGGACTTAATTTACTAATAATTAACTGCATGAAGCCTCTTTAAGGGGTGATACTGAGTTTAGTTCTAGTTTAAGGGGCTAATATGTAATACATAAGTAGTTGTATACAAGGCATACACTTTCAACCCTTTGTTCTGACTGTAGAATGTCAATTGGACTCATTCTGGTTTTGGTTCCACCTACACCACCCCCATTTATTTCTGCCTCAAAAACCATGCTGTGAATTTGTAGCTGCCATAAATGCTTAATGTAAGAGCTAATTGTGCAATGCTGTCAGAATTCTGGTTTTAATAATTTCTAAAGCAACATTTTACTTACACTTTTTCCTTTCTTGAGTCAAAAAAGAGTAGAGATTTCAATGTCACAATCATAACAAATGCATAGCAACTTGTAGAAAATCATAAGGAGTTGTTGTACCTTTATACTTTTTCCTTCGAAAAAGGAAAGATGCATAACATTATTCCCAGTAGGGGACAAAACGTCACTATGAGTAGCAGTCATGGCTTCTTAGAAATTTGATTCAGAATCTTCGACCTCTACATTAATTTAGTTTTTTCACAGAGAGAGTCAAATAAAAAGGTGAATAAGATTATCCATATTTTCTTTCAGTTATCATCATGTTATGGAATAATCACTTAACAAACATAGATTGCTCTTCTAACACATAATAATCAGCTGGCACAATCAATGCTTGATTTTTTTCTTTGAGTCTTTAACTTAATAAGTACAATTTTGCTGTGCCCAATTCTAGAACAATTAATAGCAGTCAGTTACATCTAGCAACCTGCAGATCTGGCACTTAAGACAGAAAAGTGCTACCAATTCCACACAGAGCTCAAAACTTGCATAGAATTGCTAAGGCAACTGGGGTATGCAAAAAATTACACCTAAAAATTAGTTATCTGAAACACAGGCTCTACTGGGATGAATTCAAAGTTTCTGTAATTTCTTCATTTCCTTATTTTTCTTTCTTCATGTAAAAGCTACTTTTACTTCTCAGGAATGTAAAACAAGCCTCTTCCTTAAAACAGAAAATATGAAACCTGCTGCTGCTAGGTATCTTGGTATTATATTATGCTATTCTACTAACAGCACTGGAAGAGAAAGTAGGCGTTTGTAAGCTGGTGTAACATGTAAGTGTAAGTGAGAAGTCTGAGTTACGTTGCAGAATAAAGCACAGCTAAAACATTCATTTGATTCGAGTTATTCGTATGTAATAAAATAACAGATAAAGATGTGTACTGGTTTTGGCTGGGATGGAGTTATTTTTCTTCATAACAGCTCATATGGTGCTGTGTTTTGGATCTGTGGCCTAAACAGTGTTGATAACACAAGGAGGTTTCAGCTTTTGCTGAACAGCACAATAGCACCCTGGCCCACCAGCGAGCAGGCTGGGGGGCACAAGAAGTTGGGAGGGGACACAGCCGGGACAGCTGACCCAAACTGGCCAAAGGGGTATTCCAGACCATAGGACGTCATGCTCAGCAATAAAAGCTGGGGGAAAGATGGAGGAAGGGGGGGATGTTACAGCATTTGTCTTCCCAAGTAACCGCTAGGCATGATGAAGAGGGAACAGCTAAACACCTGCCTGCCGATGGGAAGTAGTGAATCAATTCCTTACTTCACTTTGCTTGCACATGCAGCTTTGCTTTACTTATTAAACTGCCCTTATCTCAACCCACAATCTCCCATCTTGCGCAGGGGGACTGAGCGAGCAGCTGTGTGGGACTTAGCTGCCTACCGGGGTTAATGCGCACCAAGATGTCACAAGGCTTAATTCAATAACCCTTTAACTACCATGAAAATCTTTTAAGTCTATGAGCTGTTCATAAGAGTAAGAGTTTGTGGGTATAGAGGCACACAACTGCCTCTGAGACTGTCTCCCATGCTACAGCCAGCACGTCTGTCAACATGCTGCTAATGCATCCCACAAAAGCACGTGAAGAGTTGTGCCTGTCACTGCGATGAAACCAGATCACATTCAGTGCGAGCACATTCTATATACTTCAGAAAATAGTAGTAATGTTAATCAGTGCAGTTGTAAGGCAATCATTATTAAATCATCTGTAATCTAGAGGTAGGTACAATACCAGTGTTAGTATTTACAAAACTAAGTCAATGTAAACATGCAGTGTTTTGTACGCAGTAAGGAGACTACAGGACTAATGATCTGGAATAATTCAGTGAGGTACTGTAAAATTTCTCATAAAGGCCTGCTAGATCAGCTCACCTCTGGTCTGCTGTATCCCACTGCCAAACCGAAAGACAGCACTGTAATACATGTAATGCTTTTCTTCTGAAGCCACTATATAGCAGTAGCTGCGGAGGTTCAACAACATTGGCAAGATCGCTTAGCATGAGCTAGCCATTTACAGCATGTGAAGCAAAAGCTGCTAGAGCTCTGCTGACAAAAATTGAGTTTGGCCTGTCTAAATTTCTTCCTATATATAACTTGCATGACGGTATAACATGTAAAAAAAACCCAGCTAAATCACTTAAAACTGATGACATAAGTTTGGATGTGAATTCAAGTCATCAAATCTTGGACTTTAACATTTGTGTTTTTAAGTTTACACTGAACAGGAAAGGTTTCTTTATTGCTGTAAGACTCCTCTTTAATGTCTGAATAGTGACACCACTTGTTTGTCATCTAGGCTTACAGTAAAGAAAGTAACTTATAAAAAACCCCCATGCTATCAAAGTTCCCAGACTCAATGGTAAAGAATGGCACAGAACATACTAACAGGACAAAATGTAGGTAATTTTGGGAACCCCTAAAAAGCAGACGGTCAACTTGGACCCTGTCAAAACACAGGGTCCAAAACCATCGCAAGCAGCTGGATATTGATACACATCTGCTTCTTCAACTCTATTGTGGGGAAAAAAAAGTGTTGAGATGTTCTAAAGGTATTATATTGGGAAAATTTAAGGATTTTCAAGTTATACAACTCCAGGCGGCACCAATACTGTCATAAAAGTTCAGACACTTGCCTTAAGCCCTGCTCAGTGCCACCCACAGATCAGACTCTTTGCCTCTATCGTCTCCATTCCTTACCTTCTCAGTTTCTCAGCATTAATAAAAGTATCACAGCACCAGAACTGTGGAAGGAATAGGACTAAAAGAATGTCGCATTATCGCTTTCCCTGCGCTAACGTTAATTCCTATTCTCCCCAAAGTCCTGGAATAGATTTGCTGTCAGTGTGCAGTCAAAGGGAGTCTTGTGAGGCCCTGGAGAGATGGAGTTAGGGAGACTGTTATACTTTGCTAAGGAGTCTTTCCCCCCATGAAGGATGAAGGGAACCCACCCACATTATCCGAAAAGGGTGGGAGTCCCATCTCCAAGTGACACTGCAATTTTCATCACAAAGTAAAATCCATGTGGGCTTAGCTCCCCAGTGAGATCAGAGCAAGAGCAGGACTGGGGAAACAGTGAAGTAAGACAGACAAAAACTGAAAGATATCTCAAGTCTCATTAATTCCCTGTCTAAAAGTATCCTGCTTTTTCTGGATTGGTCGTTTGTTGGAGTAGGGATTGTATCGTGAAAGTTTCAGCTGTTGTAGCCATCGCTGATAGAAATTCTTTTTAGGACTCAGAAATATGAAATTAATATAGACATGCCCTAAGGAGCTTTAAGGGAGGAAGATCCACATCTTTTCAAGCAGGAGGCAAATCAGTTCTTAACTCACCTACATTTTGAAGGCACCTGAATTCATTGGATATTTAATTTCCATTTCTCTCTCTCTAATCATCTAGCTAACAAGCAGAGACTGAATCTCCCTACTTATTTACAAACGTGATGCAGGGAAGCATGATGCAGACTTCTACATTGTTTGACTACTTTAACAACATGAAGGTGGATCAATGGGAAACACACTCTTTGATGCCAAGATAATTTGCATTTCAGTCTGATTGTACTTGGCTGAAGCCTGCTCCACTGCGCTATGTCTACCACCACTGGCATTTCAATACCGTATAGTTATTCTTTGTGAAATAAACTGAGAGACCAGTCTTGTATCTCTGAGACCTACAAAATCCTTGAACTAATCTGATGATGAAAGCAAATGCCCAAGCTTTCACATACATGTAGATAGACTATAAACTAAAAACTATCCCTTTCAAGTAGATACTATTGCTAGGTCCTATTCATACCTTCCAAAAGATCTGTGTAAACTAGTATTAATACCATGGAAATAGCAAAGGGAAATCCTCTTCAGAAGAATATGTTTAAAAGATGCATAAACACATACATAAAATTCACCTGAAAAACTCTGAAACATTAAAAAACAAGAAAAAGATGTCAATAGCTACACACTAAGTCAAATATCCTTAAATACCCAAAGTCATTTTTTCTCTACAACAATATTCTATAATTCTTTTTACTGAGGTATATTTGTTATTTCAATGTGCATGAAAAGCTAGCTGGTTTTCTCTACTCATTTACAGTAGAAGCATGTACAATGGTTTATAAAACAGTATTTTTTAAGAATTTGCTCTCTCTGACATACAGTAGTAAACCAAATTGTTATCAGTACTTCCAAGTTGAAAACATGAGGATGACTATTATTAGTTCATGGAGCTATTTGTTCAGAACCACTGCAAAAAGTCTTGAATAACCTACCTCTAGAAGTACTTAAAAATGCTGAATATAGAATTTAATATCTAAAGTCACACCCAGTCTTTAATTTAAAGTAAGATGCATGTAAGTACTTATATAACTGTACAGAAACCATATTCAATGCTTATGTAGTCCCTCAAGGTAATCTTTAGCGCATTGTGGAAGGAAGAAAAGCTTGTCCGTACACACGCACGTGCAAGTTGATGGCAGGGATCTACAGAAAAGGTTTACTTTCGGGCACAAAAATACAGCACGCCCAGCTAGTTTAGCAGGATCTGTACCTTTTAACAAGTTTGGAAAATCAGACCACACTTTCCCCAGGAGGTAAACTCTAGAAGTCTGAAGCTGAAAATCAGTACCAAGTACATCGGGTAAGAATGAAGCACATTTGTCTTATGAAACATCTAGTAACTTCAACAATATGGAAAACAAATGCTCAGTTAGGTCCCCTGCCAGACACACACATGCAAACAACTTCATGAATGCAAGTATTTCACAGAAGTGGCCTAACCTCAGTAACTTGATGCAGAGGCTGTATCAGCCTGCTTTGAAACTTCAGCTGCACTTGGGGATGATTTGTATACAGTTGCATTCCTCTGCTTGAAAAATTATATACAGCAAAATTAATATAGGAAAGCTTCCTAGGTCTTTCTCTTTCCTTCTCAGAACTGAATAATTAAGAAAAATGGAAAAAACCCACCTTACAGTTGTATCCCAAGAATTTGGAACCTTGCCAAAGTCATTCTACTGTGGAGAACACGAAATATGCAGTTTTAAAAAAGCAGACTACATGGTGGATGAAGAGTTCAGGCCCATCAAGTAAATGCACAATCTGTTAATTCCTCTGTAGTTTTTGCAACAAACAGAAAATCTAAATTAATCCATCTAGTGGACACAAATGAAGGAAAGAAGAAGAGCAGCAATTTATACACCCAAAAAAAAAAAAAAATTCAGCTGCCTGTCCATGCACAATTACATAATTCTCAAAAAGACTTTCTTATTTCCTATTACTTAACCTTATTGCGCAAAACAATTAAATCACGTTAAATACATTGCAAATAGAAATTAACTTATTTTTTTAGTATTTTTAAAACTTAATTTTTTTTATACTTTGCACTCCAAAAATACTTGCAACATCCTACAGACAGCCATCATACATGCTTGATTTTCATCTTTGCCTCCAGCAGTCTCTACAAAAGAGATGCATCCTATTGTACAAATGGAAAAGCTGAGGCAAAGAAATGACAAATAATTTCCATCTTTACAGTAAATCTGGAGGCCAGTTGAATTTTATTTTCTTTTGGGGTAAATTTCAGGACTGCTAACAAATTGAAGTTTGAGCTTAAGTCAATGGGAATTGTTGAAGCTCAGCATGTTAAAAAAAAAAAAATAGCAGAGAGTTATAAACTGGTCAAAAAGTCCCCCAAACTAATTGTAGTCCAAAGGAAGGCTTAGAGAACTAGTGAAGGTTACACAACTCATCACTGGCAGAGTGAGGATTTTAAATCCTATTCATAAAGTTATATTGTCTCAAAACCATAATTTTGTGTGTGGGAACACCAAATAAAAACCCTGCACTATCATTCAGTTTTATTTCACCTCTTCTTCCCATGGAATGGGGAAGGGGTGGACACAAAGAACAGGGATACAATGCATTGCCTTGTTTAGTACCTCCAGATAGGTCCTGACTTTTCCTACCCTTTCATACGGAAAGCTCAATCATGATCATTTCTGTCCCCCATTGTAAAGGAACAAGTGAAAATAAGCTTTGCAAAACTGTAAACAAACCAATACCCCAGTCTCTTGTGGCAGAGTTCTATGCAAGAAACTAAGAAATCATTTTTAAAATATTTTTCTTACTCAGATAAGCTTTGCTGTAGGCACTCAAGTAGAGCCAAACAGGAAAATATCTCCTCATGTAATTATGTGCTAGTCCACTAACAGCCTCTGCAAATGAACACTAAGATATTCAGTATGATCTAATCATAATTGTGGAGCTAATTTTGTGAGTGAAGAACAAGTTATAAATATGTAAGTCCTCTGAAATTTTTCCCCTTACTCATCTATTTCTTATTTGGATTAAGTATAAGATAACTATTACAGAGAACTGCCTTTGCTCAACTAACAATTTACTCTTTAAAGAATCTTTTTCTGATGAGCAAATATACAATTGTTGAGCACTGGTTTCTTAGCCATAGTTAAATTACTTGATGGATACACACATGTTATGGCTCTATGTTTATAAATTTTAAAATGATTGGTCTTCAGAGAGTGATTACTATCTTGCTTCGTCCTATAAAAACAATTAACATTTGAAGCATAAGAAAATACAAAGAGTTAAATCCACTTTAAATATATGGTTGGCCTCATCTTATTTATAAATGTTCCTTAGTAGGGAAGCAGACAGTTTCTATAAGTATTCAAGTGCATTCTCTTTTTACTCTAGTGTAATTTAGCTGAAATATCCCTTGTGTCTTCAAGTAAAATAATACTTTCGCTTCACAGAATTACTCATATGCAAGTGCACACAGCGGTCCTTTCACATATATACCATACTCAATTGAATGAATACTCAGGTGATACAAAAGCAAGAAGCTATTTTACCTTCATAAACAACAGTTATAATTGCATCCTTGCTTTATATTTTCTTACCATTTTTATAATGCACCTACCATAGTTAACATTTTTTATTTAATGCATTATCTAAAAAGTGATTGTTTCCATATGCAAAAACCTAAATGAATGATAGAGACATACTGGCTCTCAAGGAGTTTGCCTTATTCTATTAATACAATGTGGATTAGACTTGCTGCTAGCCAATCACAACTACAGAAGCTGTATCCCAGCAAGCTGTAATCCAACCTGCAGCATAGCTTTTGAAAAAAATCAGCTTCTGCAGCTCAGTGTAGTAGTGTTTCAGCACTGCACATCAGTTAAGGACTGCCTTAATCTGCTGATGGACCGCTCAAGAGAATTACTAGATACCAATATATCAGGCAAGTGGCTATGCTCTCAGTTAAGTAAAGAGAAGCTTCCCTGAGGAGGTAAGATCAATTAGATCAGCCAGTCTCACACGAGTACAACCGAAGGGGTTGGGGATTTTTTGGTGGTGGGGATTTTTTTTTTTCCCCCCCTTTTTAATTTCTAAGACTTGGAGCTCATTGAGGACGAAGCTACAGCTGATGCTTTGCATATCGTTTGGGAACTTACACTACTCCTGCAGAAACTTACCGCAGCTTAACTGAATTCTGCCCTGTCTTATTTTCTACTCATTTACTAGGTAAAGTAAAAAAAAAAACAACAGGGTATGGTATGTGCTGCATCTTATAGTATGCAACAGTGTAGAAGACAGCTGGTGCTGGAGCTTTACCCTAATTGTGGTGTTTCCCAGGCTGCATCCAATTGCTGCTGCAATTCCTGAGTGTTTTGTTGCAAGGCTTAGCAAGCATGCATTAAACTAAAGATAGCAGGATTCTCAGCTCTAAAGAGATGAAAGAGACCTAGGCCAATATAGTTGTCAAGATTTCTAACCAGTGTAATTCCATTGATTTTAGTGGCTGTCTTACTGGGGGTATCTACCCACTACCTATATACCTACTGTGAACATAGCAGTCAGAAGAGAAAGATTCAGACCACCGGAATTTGAAACCTGGTGATTACGATGCCATTGTGATTATTTTGATTCATTTCTTGATGATTGACTGTATGCTTTTACTTATAGGTTGGGTTTTTTTAATAATATCTGAATTATTTTCCGACTCTGACTTGATCTTGGTTGGGAAGCAGGCAGGAAGGAGAAGTATGGAAGAGCAGACTTCACCTTCCCCTTAACTCCCTTTCGAATCTGTTCCTGTTTATCATGTGCTATTTCCATGGATCATTTTATATCAGAAAACAAAATGATACTGTCATTTTACATATCTGGGGGGAAAAAAATCGTAATAGGAATATGATATACTGTCCTAGTTAAGCACTTTCAAATTGATTTTGACACTTTCGGATTGATTTTGTCATAAATGTGTAAGTCTGATCAGTGGGATTTCTGGGCTTGTGGAATGGGCAAGGTTCAAAACCTTACAACCTGAACATCAGGAGTAAGTGAAAATATCTTCCCTTTCTTTCCATCTCCACTGCCAAAGCCTGCATCACAACTCCTGCAAGAATAAGTGTCCCTGAAGGTGTTTAATATAAGGACAGGAGAGATTATAAAACACTAACCCCCAGAATTCTGAAATCCATAGAATGAACTATGAAAAATGCTGAAGTATCCTTTATTTCATGTCAAAAGCTTGGCTCAGCAGAGGAGGATCAAGTGACTAATGCTAGTCTCTCTGTGTAACCAAAGAATAGTATATCAGTAGTTTCTCTTCATAAGAATGGATATTCCAATCCACAGAATATTCAGAATTAAACTTACAAATTTATAACTGAGTTAACATTTCAATTGGACCTAGCATTTTCCCAAGTAGTAAAAACAAACCCCCAAAATAAAAAAGAAATCTAAACGTTGCTTTAGTTACAAAGACAAACAGAACAAAAATGTGCTGAACCAGACTGTGAAACTGATGTTCTGCTGACAATGTAAATCATTAAATAACCACATTGGAAGGAAAAAAAAAAAAAAAAGAAAGTAAGTCTCAGCAGAAGAAGATAAAGCTGTTAAGGCTGACTTTTAAAATCTTTTGTTTGTAATAAGGTGTTATTAGTCTCCCAGGCAAAACACTTTGAATAACGTGATTTTTATTTTGATAACATCACTTGCTCTGTCCATGTAGGAAATACTCGCCAATAGTAATTTGTGCTAAAGCTATGTGATTTGGGTATAAATAAATACATTATATTGTAAAAGCTGAGATAGTGTCTGTCTGTCCACCTACCATAGAATTCACTTATTGCTTATTCAATATAAAGTCTGCTTCTATGATTTGGCACATCTTTATTCAGAAAGATGGGCTGATTGCTGACAACTTTGATGCAATAAAGACTGCTGCAGCATTACTGGAAGAAAGTCATTTGATAAATGTATATTTTCCATTTTGCTTAAAAGGAATCTATTATAAGTGCAGCTGCTTTCCGAATGAAATTAATGCCGAAGTGAAGCTTCGTATTACAAAGTAAAATGGGACTCGCTCTCTAATATTAGACTGAAAGGCATTGTAATGCAGCAGGAGGATTGAACTTTGACTCCTTCAAGAACACTGATTCATATAATAAAAAGGGGAAAAAAGGCTTTAAAAATGCTAACATCCTCTTTTCAAAGCTTAGCAAAGCTGCTGTCCAGAAAATAGAATAGCAAATACAGGTTGTGCGCATCTCCAAAGAAGATATACCCTAAGGAATACCATAAGGAATCCACATAACAAAATTCTCAAGATTGTTTTGAAGTTTTTGAAAGATACTGAAATGTACAACTGGGAGGAGAATCTCTTATACTTTTTCCTGTCAGTGGTGATATATATTGCTTATTTAAATGGGTTTTAACCAAGCTATATATTGTAGGATTACAGCTAAGATTTACCAATTCTTTATGATTACAACTTCATATGTGAGAAGTCCTCCCATCCTTTTCAAGATTTCAAGGATATTCCTTTTCAACGCTGCCTATAAATGAGGGGTTTTTTTAACTTTTATTTAAGACGTGTTTTTGTCTCTGAAGCACACAGAAAACAATCTGCTGGGATGTGGGCTTTCAAGGACATTCCTTACCACTCTCTGCACCCATAACTGGTGGGACTGTGCTATGGAGGGGTTCCCTTTCTGACCCAATGACCATTTAATTTGTTACAGAAGCTGGAGTGGCTCTGTGATGAGAGGCCCAGCACAGGTGAGCCAAGAGTCTTGTGATCACTGTGTGCACGAAAAACATGCAAAAGGATCATGTCAGAGAATGTCAGAACATCTTTAGCTTGGCTACAACCCACACAAGTGGTATTTTTTGTTTGGGGGTTTTCAAGCTTAGAACCTGAGAGTGCTGTTTCACCTAATGTTTTACCAAAAGTGGGTACATGGCCCACTGAAAAAAAAAATCAGTTGTGAAAAATCTGCTTTTATTAAATTAAAAACAGTACTAATTAAGACAGTTTATTTGTTGATCATGAAGCCTCCTGTCTAAATACATTCTCGAAAAATCAAAAGATTGCAAAGTCAGAACCCAAGTCAGGAACATTTTAAAGTGTAGGGAAGAAAACCAACAGTACCACACTTCTTCAACATGCTTTGCATTTTCTTTCAAGTTGAGCTACATTTTTACAGATCCCTATCCCTTTTTTCTTGGCAAGACTCATGCATCATTATGATTCTAATACTTGAGGAATGAGTTTCCTCTTCTCTGTTTACATGGTTTAATATATGACTGTAAAATGGAACAAGAAGATATCCATAAATGTTAACTTTAACCCATTGTCTCTCCTGCCCCTTTCTATATTCAACCAAGTGAGAGAATTCCCAAGAGAGTGATTTTGGCTTTGGCTCTGAATAAAATCTGTGTTCCTCTTTTCTCTGCACTGGAAACCTACAGAGATCAGTCCCTCTGTTCACATTTGTAAATACCCCATAAAAAGTTCTTCTTAAGAGCAGGTCCATCTGCTGCTAGATAGAAGGCAGACAGGTACTACCCTGTGAGGGCCTACAAAAATAGAAAGTCATATACAATGCAGCCATGGCTTAAAAGTTGGAACATTTAAAATACAGTATACTCAGGGCTTTTATTATTTACTCTGTGAGATTAAGGCCTCTGGTGTTCACACTTTCAATCTTTCTTTCTGCAACCACAGACAAATCTATGTGGTGCAATGGTGCACTGTGTCCAGGTAACTGAAAAGCAAACTGCTGTGTTAGTGTCCCAGTCTGCATAGACTATTTAAATGAGAAGATGATATAACTTTACAGCACTGTTTCTGATACTTAAATGAATTTATTTAAATAGCTTTAATACATACTTACCTTATTTACATAGCTTTAATACTGGTATCTGACATTCCCTTGACATTTTCCATGAGCAAGGGCCTTGAAAAACTTTACTTGCCATAAGCATTGGCAGTACACTGAAAATTGGTAGGCATTTGCCTCATTCATTCAGATGTCTGTGATGTTACATAAAAGTATCTCTTAGTTTTTCAAACACAAATAGCTTTCACTATGTAATTGACAAAATAAGGAGTAAGAGTTCTATATATAAGCATTTTAATCATTAAAAAAGTCTTATTACATCACCAAAACATTTTAATATGATTTGTTGAAAGTGAGGAAAAATAACAAATTTCAGGAAGGATTCTTTCTTGATAATTATATGTAAAACTGTTCATTTTGTATCTAAAGATGTTGACAACTGTCTTCAAATTACTAAGAAAAAATCTCTTAAAATCTTCAGTTACAGATTATTCTTCATAAATGAAAAAATCCAATATTCTTTGAACAAGAATTTTGGATTTTTTTCAGCATATATTTTAATTAAGGGTATTGAAATACTTTGTGGGGAAAAAGAAAATTAGGAAAGTCTCACTGTTTCTAAAGAAAGATGTTTCTTTCCAAGTAACGCTCATGTTCTGGGAGAAAACTTGTAAGTGAAAAGTAACACCCAGAGGTACTCTGTGGCTGTAGCAATACAAACCCTCAAATTAGAGATGATATTAACACTACATTCTACTCCAGCTTAGAAACAAGAGTAACTTGCATCCTCTGTAAAGAAGAATTTTATACTGACACAGCATAACTAGTGCCTTCAAACCAAGGAATGATGAGGAAGATTTAATATATTTTGTTGAAAATCCAGATCTTACACAAATTGAAGAAGGCTCTGATCTAAAATATTGTTAAGCTCCTTCTCCAGATTAGTTTTGATTTGCAATTAAAATTACAACTAACTCCTCTTTGGCATCATCGTTCAAACATTGGAATAATTTGCCTAGAGAGACTGTGGTATCTCCATCCTTGGAGATATTCACAACTAGACGGGACAAAACACTGAAAACCTTAGTTAACTCAGTCCCACTCTGAGAAGCAAGATGGACCATACAACCATCAGAGGCCCCTTCCAATGTGAACTATTCTATCATTCCAGAAGTAAACCAATATTCCTTTCCTTAACACAGCAGAAAGGGACAGGACAGTCAAATGTCCACCCAATACATTCTGGAGCACCATATCCTCTTTCATATAAGTCTAACTAATGTGATTTTTTTCCAGGTTTTAATTAAAACACTCTTTCTTTAAACTAATAAAAGCCTTTCAACTACTCTCTCTTCCTTTCTGGTAAAAAGAAGGCAGGAATAAAAAGTCTAGCTCCTATTTTATACATGGACTTCATACTTCCAAATGCTGTGTGTAGATCTGAGGTTCCCATTTCTGCTAAAGACACAAACTCTAAATGTCAAACTGATAGCTGGGTTTGGACTCAGATTTTAGACCCTTGTCTCAGGTGGAGATGAGAGGTGTTGTTTCAATGGTGAGATAGGAGCAAATGTCTGGGGTTTGCCAGTACTGTTTGCAAGCTCTTCCTCCTTATCTCATTTTTTCTTTAGAGAGATTAAGGCAAGATAATCTGAATCATTTTCTCTGTCTCAATACTAGATTATACTCCAAGTGTTATATTCCAACCCTTTCTTCTCTACTGTCTGTTCTCTCAGTATTTCCTTCTTAAGCCTTCATAAGTAGAATCAGCATGACTTTTCCTCAGTCTGTTCTATCACAATTTCCTATTTATCAACATTTTAAACTTTTGAACAATCTAGACATGGTTTTGTTTCTGTGCATGCTTGCTTTTTGTGTCCGTAAAATATTTTGGAAGCAGGGAAGTCTTTTTAAGAGAATACTCAATGTTTTCTCCTTATTTTGCAAGCAGTCTCTCCTCCTTAACAGACTTGTTTGTAAGATCACAACTCCCAGTGCAGCCACCTCTTTCCAAATGTTATCTTTTGTTTCCCTGCTTTCTTTGTGTTTGTGCTTGCAATAGTCTGTACTTTGCCGCTGGATAGCTGGCTAACTCATTTCTAATATTTAAACGTTTTAGGTTTGCTCTCATCATGACCCTAATACAGTGCATTTACACTACACTCAAAGAAGATGAATAGCAAGCCTACCAGATAAATGGCCACAGACTCACAGCCTTCAAGAGAGATATTCACCGGAGTAACAGTATTAGCCCGCAAGGGCACTTTCAAAAGCTTGTCATGTCTTTCTACATTCCTGCTTCCAATCTCTGTCATTACTGGGTGACGTTACTCTCAGATGGTTAGGGCTTTTGGTCACTGCCAGCTTGGGAAAGATTCATATTTATGACCTTGAACTGAAAAACTCCCAATTGAACTTCAGCCACTTGCACCATTCCTTCAATCTCGCCACTCACGTAACATTCAAACTAATTTCCTTTCCTCTTCAGATTAATCACTCTGCGCTCTTACATTTTGGTCCTTGGGGCTGCCTACAAATACAAGGGAGCCACCAGGACTGCAGAAAATATAAGGCTACTGTTGTAGTTATTAATGGCTGGTTTTAATGGCACCATGTTCCGTGCTGTACAAATCAAAGAAGAGAGTACTCCATCCCACAGACAACTCACAGCCCAGGGGTCAATTTACCCTGTAATTCATGGACCAGTGACTCACACTTACACACATGCCTGATTCTACTGTTGACCTCAGTCCAACTGTATGTACATATCCAGTATAAAATTTGAGCATTTTATGTTATTGTGCCATGCTTTACTCTTTCCTACTAGACGTACACATAAAGCTCACAGTGACATGCAGGGGGGAAAAAAAGGTTCCATAGTCAAATTAACACTGAGTCTGTATCATTATGCAAGCCTAATTTATATCAGAAGTGTGCATACACGTTTCTGTCGTATCAGCCAGGGTTCACCATACATTCAGATTTATGATTTCCCATTGGCATTGTTTTGGCTAAGAAAGAACAGATGAAATCTGAATTGATACTAAATTGCTGCTACAACAACAAAAAAATACCTGGCATGTAAGGACATCTGGCTTGACAGGGTATTCGGTTAAAGGCTATTCAGCATAAAAACAAAGACAAGAGACAGAAAAAGCAATAAATCACACCCAGATACAGAAATCCTAAGAAACAGGAGATAATGAAGACAATACCAAGGATAGAACTCTCAAGTCCCTGAACGATGGGCCATTGAAGGAACCATTCAAAGTCCTGAAGAACTGATAAGAAGGGGTGGAAACCAGATTACTGAGTCTCATAGGAATGACTGATTTTATTGCAGGGGGGTTGTGGGACTGCGCAAAATTTATGGGAAGTTTTAAGCAGCTTATGGGAACATGCAAAGGAATGCTTAAGATCAAGGTGGATTGGGGAGAAGCAAGCATGGGAAGATGGAGAAGAGGGTTAATATAAAAAGAAAAAAAAAGAAAAAAAAAGGCTGGTTATGTACAAACAAGCTGCTGTTCAGTACTTGTCTGGCCAAGCCCTGTGCCTGATAACTGCAGTCTTATGAAACTCCAGCCACCTATTTTCTGTGTAACTTTGCTCTCTGGTGTGTTTGTGTGTGTGTGATTCACTAGCAAACTTCAGGCTCGACTAGCCAGCAAGTCCTGGAAAGGTGTGAGGCTGGAGACAGAGACAGGATAAACAGGGCTTAGGTTCTGGGCTTGGATTCTGTGTGGACTTACGGTCCAGTGTAGGGCTTAAGACACCTGAGGAAGTGAGAACTTAATTAAGCTGCACTAGCTGGCAAGCAGGAAGAGACTAGAAACTGGAAAAAACCCAGGCTGGAGATGGAGTGGCCAAGAATCAGGACATCAGTTCTGCCTGGTTTTATAGCCAAGGTTTGAGGGCTCTGCAAATATTAGAGCGACTGTGAATTGAGAGAGAGAGTTTATAAATACATATTTGTATGTATATGTGTATATACACAGGCACACATTAAATACTCAACTTCCTAATGTTTTGGGGAGGAGGAGCAGGAGTGGGCCATGGTGTTCATGCTCATGTAAGTGCTGTCAGTGCCAGTAAAGGCAATGCTCTGTGTTGTTCTATGTATCCCAGCATGTGAATGGTGGGTGTGTGTACGTGCGTGTGTGCAGCTGTCGGGAATACATACACAGCCTCGCTGCTGGCACAACCTGTAAATGGGAACAGCAGGCAACAAACCGGGAAGGAGAAATCCAGGCTCCCCCAAGAACTGCAGCCAATTTTGGACCTTTGTTACAACCATGTAAACAGACAGTAACTCCATAGTTTTCTGTGAAAAGGCAAAAGCCTGTTTACACTTGTAGCAGGCCCCAGAATTTTTCCTCATATTCAATTTTTTCTAACTACACAACTGTAAATTTTAAAGTTCGACCTTTCTTGTTTGTTGATTTGTTCTACACCTTCTATGTTCAGCAATTTTAACAAGATGAAGTGGAAATAAAATAATTGCACTATGAAATTAATCCCTTTGTTCCAAAGCTAGCAATCAAAACACATTCAATTGATGAGGCTATAACTAGGGAAGTGGAATTACCAACTCTTGGAGTCTGTGCCAGGTATAGCATAACACAAAATCATAACAACTACCACAAAGAAATAAAAAAGGAACCACAACTACCATAGTATCAGTATAACTCAGTTACTGCTCCACAGTCCAAGTTGCTGGAATACAACAGGTTATTTTTCACCACTTATCTGAAACTGCAATAGCACTTTGGCAGGTGCTGTCAGGACTGTGGCCCTACTTAGCTGCATCCTATGCTGATATCTGAGAGGACAGGACATAACTTGCCTGGAGCTCCACATCGCTGTCGCACAGGACTGGGTATTTCTACCACAATGCTGGAGATGAGCGGTTCCTGCATATCTATGTAATCGCAATGGCATTGACTTTCCTAGCCATTTGGTGATAACAATTGCTGATCCCGTCTCTCCGTTCGGACAAACAGTGTAAAAGACCAGGTTTCTAAATATGACAGGGTTATAAAGCAGAAGATGTATAGTGTACAGGCAACCCCCTTTTTCCCGTACTGTTGCTTTACCTGGCTTTCTTTTGGAAACCTTGTAACTAAAATAGCTGGTGTCAATGTTACAGCTACATGTTTTGAGTAGCAACTAGACAGAACTCAGATTTTTGAGTAATCCAGTCAGCAAGAGAACACTAGCACAAATGCTTTTTTTCTTTGCTCAGAAGCTAACAAGGAGTTACCTGGCAGAACCCACACACAAAACCATAACTCTGGGTCTCATAGGAGCTTCGCTCAGATGCTCAGCTCTTACAGCTTCCCTCTTTATCTACTGTTTTACCACTTCAGCTACCAGCCACACATATATCCATATAACACCCCATGGAAATCCCTAGCATTCACATTCCAGGAGGGCATTGCATTGCCTTTGTTGCAGCTGAAAACATATGCTGAATTTAATTGCCTTTTACTACTCCTCACAGCAAAATAATCTTAATATGTACTAACAGTGTTTAACCCACTCATAATATGTTTGTCCATACTTGTGTGGGCACTTGGCTAAAAGGGCCATACCTAGCCTCCAAAGGACCACAAAGAACTGAGGATGTCTCTGCTAAAGGAAAGAGAGTGAAGAGAAGACAAAAAAGCAATGGGAAGGTCGACTGCAGTACCTACTACAGCAAGAAACCTGCGGCCAGCCCTGCAGCCTTTGTGGTAGTGGTTCTTCTAATGCTGAGATGGAAAGAATTCCCCCTGCTTTTTCTAAATATGATAATGCAGGAGTGCCAAAGGACTAAACACTGTACTCTAGGTAAGGTAATTTTTCCTGCTGAACAGTTTTAATGAAAAGTGGCCCACAAAGTCACTGTCTATTTAAACATCATTGCTGTATTTTTCTTCCACCTTACTATGCCTAAGTAAACTTGCTCCCCTTTTCTATCTTACGACAGCATAGCAGACTATGCTAAACCAAAGTAAGTTTTCAAAAGATATTATAATACAAGAGCAAAATGAGAGTGATTAAGATCTCAAACCCCATTCTTCCAGCTCCACCTCCATTTTGCGACAACAGTCATGATGCAACTATGAAGAGGCTACTGACTACAGCTTGCAAAATATATCAGAGATTAATTCCCAAACACAAGACACAAATTAATTCCAAGACACAAATTAAAAAAAAAAAAAAAAAAAAGAAGTAATGGAAAGAACAGGAGCAGCAATGAAAATGAAAACATTCTGCAGGAGTAGATATGATACAATTTTAGCCGGACTGCTTCTGCTGTTTTCTCCCAGCTCTTTTTGGGGGTGATAATCAATATCTGTCTTCACCACTTCTGGTATTTTGCCTTACATACAATAGTATCTTTAGGAAATGAATATAAATAGCTATTTGACTCAAAAATAATTCCTTAACAGAATATATTTAGAAATGCCTTTTTTCCCGTGCTTAGAAGGAGAGACTTGAAAAAGATGCAATCAAAGTATACAGTGATGTGATAAAAAAATGACAACGCAGCAGCTGTATCATCTTTCTAGCATGAGGAAAACAGCATCTGTAAGGAAAAAAGCTGTGTGCGCACACATGTGCACACATGCTCACACACAGTTTCAGGGCTCAGCAAAGCAGTTGGTTCGGCAGCTTTGTAAGTTCAGTAAAAACATATATAGTAAGAGTGAAAGTATCTTTGCAATTCCCTCCGGTGACAGGCTCTTTAAAACTGCAGTGATGTTTCAAGCCACCAAAACTAATCCTTTTTGGCTTTCCTCTCTGAAGACTGGCAAGACTGAAGAGGAGGGTACGGTGCCGGGGGCCCTGCAAAGGTGCACGGGCACCTGTGGAAGCCAGCGGGGACTCAGAGCTGCCCCATGCCACTAACACAACCCCCTGCACCTTGTCATCAGTTTATGACTCTCCTAGTCTGGACTGAATTTGAATAAGCAGCCCGCAGGTGAAAGACTGCTGGTTTCATTCCTGTTCCTTTAAGTCAGATTATGTGGCTACATGACTTTAATTTTATTTTTTTTTCCAAGATGTAAAAAGGCTCAGGAAGTGAGGGAGCCCAAAGTTTCTTGTTCCTCTGTTTGCTTTTAAGATAAGTCATGTCTACAAGGATTATAAGTGTAATACTATTTTTATTGCAAGTTCTGATAAAGGTGCTTGAAAGAAAATATGCGTCTTTCATTAGCTAAAAATCTTTGCTATGACATTCCCTACCTCAATATCAATTATACATGTTCAAAGTAAACATGGAATTGTATATTCAGATTTTTTACTAAAATACATAAATAAATAAGATCGTACTCTTAGGTATAAAACAACTATTTAGCATCCTATCTCAGAACTGATCTTTAGAGGTATTAATGAGTGTTTGAAATTTTTCTCAGCCTGCTCCTAGTATGTACCTTCCCCTTCCATAAATGTACCAATGAAATCTATTATTAATCTAGTCAGTTGGATCATCCTCCCCTTCACACTTAAGAAAAACCTTATGAGGAAGAGTGGCTAAGCCAGGAGTCCCCATACATTGGAAGACCTTGGGTTTACTATGGTTTATCCTTTGGTAAGGATTCTTATGTTATTTATTTATTTATTTAACATAAATTCACAAATTAATTTAGTCACGGTATTATCAGCACTATGCATTAATGACTTAGAGTTTCAATTTCTAGAATAGCTCCAGAGACCAAATCTAAATGACTGGATTAGTCACAGGACAAATGTGCACACGTATGGATTTTTAATAGCTTTTGTACCTAGATGGCCCCTGGCTCCTGAAGAGAGTGTGATAGTTCTGGCATCTCTGTGCTGCACCACAGTCGCTGCTGAGCCACAACTGACCGTGGGGCAGTTACGTGCTGCAGGGCTCACACACCTGAGAGTGGCCTCAGGTCACGCGAGAACAGAGAGAGAGAAATGAGAAGGCAATCCAGAAATGCCTACATTCTACCTTAGTTCTGTTACTTCTCTTTCCTTCTTTTTTTGCCTTCTCTTTGATTACAAGCAGTACATGTTACGAGCTAGCTGCCCACAGGAGAGACCAAAGAGCAGTGTGGAACTACAGGGTGCAGCGTCAGGGTTAGTGAAGATGACAAGCTCAGTAGCTTTCACAGGAGACGCTCTTGTGCATCAGCCAGAGCTATACGAGGAAATTTATGGTGAGAAATGGATGTTCTAGTGCAACATTCCCTCTCTGCTCTTTCTTCCATATGCTGAAGTTAGGGAATAGCAACAAATGGAAATACCAAATTCTGCAGTCTTTGCTTACTCCTATTTACTAAAGAATATTTTGCATGGCTTCTTACTTCTAAGTTCTTAAAAAATATGATTTCATTAATCCTCTGTATTTTACATCAAATGAGCTGTAGAGAAATCAAGGGACAGCGAAAGGAAAGGACACAACACTTGGGAGACACAAAGTTACTCATTAAAATTTTTTTAGACGTTTGTCTTTTGGGGATCTTTTCAAAAAAGAAATGAGCCTTCCACAACCTTTATTGAAACCTAATGCAATGTGGGAGATGTGTACTAGCTACTTCTGTGATAATCATGGTATCAATGTGCATAGTAAATTAGCTAACAGAACAAAATCTTTCATGAGAGCCTTAAGAAAACATTCGATTATACTGTCAAATATACCTGGCTAGGTAATTACACTGTAAATGCTTCAGCATTTAGAGACACCATATCAACTGCCAACAGCGCACACAGTTCCCTTTGGAACACAAGGGCTTTTTTTGTGACTACGAAACACTAAGCGGAACTGGATTGCCCAAGGATTTATTGTGTCTGTGACAAGATGTAACTAAAACTGATTGAGAGTTTCCTCATGCTGGGACAGCATTCTCTGAAGAAGCTGCAAGGCTAGTCTGAGGTGCGCAACGGATAAGCTACATATCCTTACTTCTATTTATTTATTTCATCTGCTAAGCTTCTCAATCTGCATTTTCATGAGTTTTCAGGAGAATGATGGAATCCAAATGGAAATAATATATCTGGCTAACAAGGACGCACCAACCAGCTAATTGTATAATCTTGTGGAATACAAATGAATAGGAAATGGCTTTGAGCTACGGCACAATTCAAAGTGCAACCGTGAAGGCAGGAAAAAAGATAGTTACGGCTGATCATTTATTGCGGTAGTGTCTAGGCAGTAAGAACCAACAGCAGTAGGCAACACACTAATTCCCCAGAATACCTCCTACCAGGTTAGTTTCCCTGTACTATTTTGTCAACAAATCACAATGGTGTTAATAATATTGTGAAAAAAACCACATGTAGGTAATGCAATGTGGTTAAATAATCTCCTTCTGACAATGGTAATTAAAGGGTGATATTCCCATTTTCAACAATCACATTCTATTACTTAGATCTATTCTGCAATAATTATTTTTTTGTCCTGTAAAAGGATTTTCAGCTGTAAAAAAATTAAGCAGATTCATGTAGTCTGAAAAGGTCAAAGAGACCTGAATCTGAATGCTCTTATTTTTTATACTGTTGACCTACAGGGTTAAGATAAAAGTCAGTCTCCATGATGATATTCATAGATGACTTTTTAAAGGTAACTTTGTTCGTAGTGACAGAAAGATAGAGTAGTTTGAATACAAACTCCAGGAGTGAAGAATGAGGACAAATACCTCCCTGAGGAAAGTGGGCCTAATCCAAGGTCCATTGAATTAATTAGCATCAACATTAGCTTTGCCTAAGGGGCTAATGCCTCTCCTTTTTTTTTTTTCTTTTTTTTTTCTTTTTTTTTTTTTTTTTTTGCCAAGCTGTATATCACAATATGTAGGCTGACATCCAAAACCACACTTCAATCATCTCTGTTAGCTAATCCATTTATGTATCTAACACTTAAAAAGAAAAAAAGAAATGGCATTTATAATGCTGGTATATTCTTCTCACATTTGATCTCGCTGCCTTCAATTCAACTGTTACCACTTTTAAGGCAAAATAAAAGAGTCCCTTGCAGCAATCTGAAACAGGGAAATATCTGTAGATCATTTTTACTATTAGAAGAAATTTTGTACTTTCACCAATTTAAATGTAACAAACTTAATCCATATTTGAATGAGAATGTATTATCACCCATCCAAATAATTTGAATTAGCAACTTTAAAAGTGTTTAAATGATAAAGATGTGGAATAGAAACTGCTCATATAACATGACAACTGACCAACAAGTCACTTGTAATTGGGGAACATACCAACAACGGACCCTGCAAGGTGCCTTGCCAATGGTGTGTAGGTCAGCGAGCAGTGCCACAGTGTTACAGCTGCCACTATCATATGCTGTCACTCCTTTCTGTGTGATTGTTTTCTATCTATGCTACATGAAAGCTGCTCATAAGATGCTTTATCTTCATTCAACTGCAACAGGTACAGTGATTAAAAATCAAGTGCGAGGACCAACCTATTATATATCAAAGTATCTCCTCATCTATCAGATAACATTGGTCCACTTTTCCTGCAATGGACATAGGAAGCTGTGCTCCTCCTTCGTCAACTTGATTTCTGCTGCACAAGGAGGGAAAAATAAACCTAACAAGCAGCTATCCAAAACTTTAGGACTTTATTTGACAAAACCAACACTTAAAGGCCTACTGAGGAACATACAGGAGATCCTTATATCACAAAGCCTGACTATAACACCTGTAAGACACAGTCCTTTTATGCAATGCTTCGTTGGAAGTTTTCCAAATAATCTTCTAGCACAGAGAACTTCACCGTTCTTGGAAACATGCAGAATGGCAATGTCTGAAATAAAATGCCAAACCTTAACAAGATCAATTGAAAATATAAAATAAATTAGCAGTCATTTAGCTACTTCTGAATATACCTATTACCGGTGGTTCAATAGCAGGCCAGCATTGCAAAATTCTATTCACTGAAGACAAAACTGGATGGACAGTGCTGATCTAAAAGATCAAAGAAAAATGGTTAACTGTTTTAATTGTTTAAAACCTCAATGAACCGATCACCTACCATCCTAAATGAAATCTTTACCCTAATCATCTGAAAACCAGTGAACTCCATCAATCTTTTAAGATCAACTATTTAAAAAAATGGATCCTTGCTTGACATGAAGCAACATATAGACCTGAACTTTTATCACTAGTAGTTTGCAGTGATTAGAAAAGATAACAAATTAGATTTTTAAAGTCATTTATGTGGTTATATATGGGCATAGATATTTAGCAATTACAAGAATCTAGCCAAATCCTCCTTTAAATCTAAGACTTGCAATCCTTTTTCTTTGAGAAGACTACCAATAGTGGCAAGCCAGAGAACATGCAGGAATAGTAAGACTGTATTGTTCCATCCCCAAATTTGAAATTATTTGGTACAGCACAAAATGGTATGAATTATGGGCTCTGGGGCTTTGTGGTAGGACAAACATTTCTTCATTTAGTGACTAAGATATATCACTATTATGCAGGCCATCAGTTAAACCAACAATTCTTGTCCAGAAAGGACACATCCCATTTTAGTTCCCTAACTATATTGGTTGATTTTGTTCCCCTGTGCCTCTTAGTCATATGGTCATTCACTACCCAGTTTGCAAACCAAGGTTTCATTTGAACAAATAATTGTACAAATTTAGAAACTTTCCCCTAATGTGATTACTGAGCATCACTTTTTTGACTACCTTAATGAAGAGGTAGAGGAAACTATGCAAACAGCATCTGATGCCTAGAAGTCCCTTTACTGTTCCTGCTACAACAACTTAGACCTTTACAGAAGCAAACGTTCCTTTAATCCCCTACAGGGCAAGTATTATCCTCCTTTTAAAGAGAGAAACTAACACTGAATGAATTACATCTTTTGGTCCAAACAACAAAACCTTGATGGCAGGTATAGGACTGAAATTTTTAACTCTCTGTGCACTAACTGGAAATACTTAGCTGTTTTATCTTTAATTTTTGGAGGAAAATAGGATTGTTCCAGTAATGATGCAGTCCATTTCTGAGTTTTTATGTTTTACTTACTGTTAATATTTAACACATCAAACATTTTACGCAACTGCAAGAATAAAAATAATTCATTGACTATGACCTTCTACAGCCTGTGACATCTATGAAATTCCTGTATCATCTTGACTGGTTGTAACATAGATACAACATCTGGGGACACAAGAAAGGAAATTCTGTGCTCTCAGTGCTAGAATGCCTGTCTGAAAGTTTCAGAGATAATAATTCCTCAATAAGGACAAGGTGGCCATGAAGCACTACACTACGTCTAAGCAGGACCTGCTAGCTGGTGTCTTAGAGAAATCATATGCATCCTTCTCATAGCTTTGAAAAAGGCTGCTTACATAGGGAGCACTTTTCTTGCTGGACTCAAATATTCTCACTTAACTGTCTCTTGGAGGAAAAGGAAAAGCGAATAAGGAGCACCTTGAAGTGATTGATGACAATGTTCAGCGCATTTGTGGGACAGCTCATTAGATACTATAAAAAGGGCCCCTCACAATGTACATTAAAGAATCCAAGGGGAGCACATTCTTGATAAGTTTCAGATCCCAACTCAAAGGCACCACGCCAGCTTTCTAACAATGGGGTGAGGCCAATGTGGAACGCTTCAGAAGGATTTACACGAATAAGGTGTTCAACCATGTATGAGGAATGATCAATGAGGAAGAAGAGAGAAACTTCTCTACTGATGTTACAGACCAGATAGAGGAGACTGCACAATATGATAAAAATAAAATCAACGTTCTAAGTCAGAAGATGATAACTTCTGTAACAGTCACCCCTGCCATCACTGCCTCTTTTTCATGATTTTTCTTTTGATACACAATAATCTTCTATACCATCTGAAAAATAAGTCTGGGTCTGGTTACTAGATCTAGCTTAACAAATGACCCAATTTCTCCAACTGTCATTTCCAATAACAAATCATATTTATACATCATTTTTCATTAGTAGCCCACAAGAGGAATTCAGTTACTCTTAAGAATTTTTATTCATGTCAGCATTTAGTTGTACATATACACTTGGAAAGAGACCACATTAAGCATAATTCTTAGTAGGGGATGGAAAAGTAACCAATCTTTGTGGCTGTACTCTGTTTTTAACTTTAGCACTTCCACATGACTGAAATCAGAACAATAAAAAGCTGAATGACATACAGCGTGCCGTGTGAAAAGATGTTAAACAGTAGCAAGACAATTTTTGAAATCTAAATTGTCATTTTTCATTATGAGGTAGCTGCCCATAACTAAACTTTAAGAAGCTGACACTACATCTTACCTACTCGTTTCCATTTACAAGTTCTAGTGAAATGAGGAAGGCACCAGGAAAACAGTAATCCTTGAGCACTCCCCGACTGCAGCATGGTTTCCTGTCTCAACACAGAAGACACTTCCACCTCTAAAGCCTACTCTGTCAAACTAATTGTTCCAACTTCTATTTCTTCCAAGACATTTACATTTCCATCAGCACTCATTTCTCTGTCAAGAAAAGTAAAATGTCATACCTGGAGATAGTTCAGTGGAGCTGAAGTAAAGCAGGCCTGCAAGCCCTACAAATCAATCTCCATTTATAAGTTGCCTCATGCTTTTAAGAAACCTTTTCCCCAGAATTAATTTCTCCCTAGTCTGATAGTCCTGACAATTCTGAAGTATCTGTTACCTCCTCTATGTAAAAAAATCTATCAAAACCAACTAAGAATTACATGTTGTACGCTTTTTAATCCTTTTCTGATTTGGTGATGCCAAGAGTAAGTGCTTTTAAGAGAACTGAAATACAGGGGTTTAGGTCTGCTGGGTGCATTAGGAACAGACAACGGGGTCTGGTGTTACACCACAGCAGTCGTGATTAGTACGTCTCATTTCATCGCACCCAAAAGGCAGTTATTTACAAAGTACAAGAATATCGGATCCAGATTTTTCCTGTGACTATCACAAATGAACAGCATTTAGCTTCAAAGTTGGAGGCTACAGACAGCTGAAAGTTTATGTGGCGACTAATCCACTCACTAAAACTTAGTACTAGTAAGAGTCACAAATAAACTTACCTCAGGTTGTTGTGTCCTCCTGAAATAGGGTTGAACAGTATCACTACTATTTTCATAAGTCATGGACAGAAATTTCAGTAGTGACATTGCTTTAGGATTTGGGTCCCAATCTTGAACAATGAGATATATACTTTATTTGCCCACTCTGCAATTCAGCTGTGATAATGCTGTTTCAGTGGCTTGATTATAATTTTGATGCAGATAGTAGTGGAATATGATGGGAAGATTTCGTCCTTCCCCATCCACACCCTGCCCTCTTTTAAGGCAAAGGGAATTGGGGATCCTTTTAACATTACAAGACCAAAGAGACTTTTTACATTAGCAGAGAAAAGAGTGCACTGATCACTATCAGCATAACCTAATGGTTTCATCTGAAATGGGTCTTTCAAAACTGTTTTTATCTGCAGTTTACTCAACATTGCACGATAATAAACATATAGAAAGCTGGTAACCATCACAAGTGGTTTTTGGCGACAAAGTTAAGGAAAAGAAAACCATGCTTTCATATTATGCAAAATTGTGTTATACTAATACTGCCATATACTATACTGATTACAACTATTATACACTCATTTGTTGTTTTTTGTGAAACATTATATTCCAAAGACTTTTACATACTTTGTATACATTTATTTACAAAATTTCTTGAAACTAAATCCATGTTGTATGTTTACATGCCTACACAGTGCTTACATACAGAAATGCATAGTCACAACATGGATAGGCCCACTGAACTAACTTAGACAAAATGTAATGTAAAAATAAATAATATCTGGGACTGTAAGCCCATTTTCATCAGCATTTCTTTACTATAAGGTAAAAATAATGGATGCAAAGTACTGCAAAAGGTTTATGAAAAAACTAGAAATAAACTATAGATCCTCTAAGTCCTATTCCTCTGATCTTCTTCCATACTACTTTTATTATTAAAAAAAAAGAAAAAGAAGGAAAAAAAAGAAAGAAACCCTGAGGACTGAAATCAGATCTCTTAACTTTGGAGGAGAGTTGATATAAAAAGCAACAAATAAGACTAATTTAGATTCATGAACCATTATGGACTGATCTTCAACTTCTACAATGTGGTGACTGTATTGACAAACAGAACTAACCAGATTTATATTCTATGAAGACCTGACCCAAAACTTCAATGGAACTAAAAACATTCTGACACCCCTTACTTGGTTGCTCATTTAAAATACAGGAAAGCAAACCTACAAATAATTTCCCCTGTGTTCCTGTTTGCCCTCTGAGTGCTGGTCTGTGTGAAAGCAGGAGATCACAAGTTTAACAGCCCATACCCAGTCATCCTTGACAGAACACCGAACAAGTACATTAATACTAATTAATCACTGTCACAATCTGACCATGTGTCAGGATGTCCTATTTAAGGTCAGAAAATGAAGTCAGTAATTCAATAGCACAAATGTTAGAGAAGACATGAAAAATGTGATTTTTCATTTGAAGATGTAATATACAATTAGCAGGTGCTTCCCATATTCCAGAAGTTAGTTGTAAAGTGTTTCCATTTACGGACTGATTTCAAACAACTGCTGCTAGTAAATGGTAATCCTTTGTGGTACTAACAGATCTGTAAAATATTTTTATCTATCTACAGAGCATTAGTTGACTTTTTTCTCTGTTTTTTTTTTTTTTTAATTCCTTTTGCTTAACTTTCTGATTAACCATTACTATGGTGCAAATTATGGAACAGCAGGTCAAAATTGCTCTAAAGCATGACAAAATTTTAGAGCAAAATATCAGTATGAACAGCTAGCTAGGGTCATATAAAGCACAGAGGCCTCAAAGACTTCTAAAGTCAGATGCTGACCAAAGGTAGATTGCTGACCTAAGGCCTAACCAATCATCACAGATATTTCATATGCCTCTGAATCATCAGGGACTGGTCAGTTAAAGAAGAAATCTATGTCAATGGATTTCATGGCTTGACCTGGCTTGGCAAGTCATATATTTCAGATAACGTAATGTTAATTTCCTCTGCTTTGGTAGCATGTAATAGTAAAGGAAAAACAACTGAAAACCAAAGTCATGGATGCATCTGGAAGAAACTTAAATATTACAAGTGTTTATAAGAGCCACATAGGAGTGTGTATATGAAGTAGGATCTGAGTGATACAGCAGAATCCTAAAATAAGTTTTTTATGTTTTTATTGTCAGTGAAGTTGGTATGGATTTGATCAGCACTTCCAAGAACACAGCTTGCTTCTGTATCTCAGGTGTACTTGCAACAATTTGGATATGAAATCAAGAACTCCTTTAGGAGCTCAAAACCTATAAATCAGGTTCCTGGAAACTGTAAGGTTGCGCCTGCTTCTGAATCATGAGAAAACAGAACTATTCTGTGCTTTCATCTGTGTAATTACTCAAAAGCTGCTTTTGCCCTTTTTGCATCAGTTTTTACACCACATTTACCTGTTACTCAACTTTCCAGTGTTTCATGAAAGACAAATTTTCGCCTTGAAGTTCTACAAGAAAATTCAACCACATCCACCTCCTTATTTATTCATCTGTCTACCAGTCTATATCAGCTGAGTCAACTCCAGCAACCTTCAGCTCAGCATATTCTCCCAGTGTTTTATATCAGTTCTATCTCTACATTTCCTCCAACTTCCAATAAATACAACCAGTATACATTACTCAAAGGATGGGCAGTCAGCAAAAAGAAAAGGCTAAATAAACAAAGAGGGAAATAAAAAAGCGTCATGTGAAAATATAATAAATATGCAATAGGTCAGTTGTCAAAAAGATAGTTTCTTATATTAGGAAAACGTAGTAAGACCATTTCAGCTGAGAAATACACATATATTCATTTCATGAGGACTTGCTTCAACATTCCTACATATTCAGGATTGATAAAATGAAGTGCCTTCTGTAGTTCTGAAACTATTTTGTCAAGGAAGGGATTGAAAACTTGGCTACATAGAATTTGGTCTTGAAAGCTGTCTCATCTATAGCATAGTTCCTTGGAAAATGCATGAACTAAGTTACAATACTGGATAGGAGCAAGTGTTCTCATTTTCCTTATATTTGTATACAGATGGCAGTTTTTCAAAGTTAAAATTACAAGCTGCTAATACACTGTCAAAGTTCAAACAATTTATGTTTAGTACAAACATTTCTAATAGAGTTACACTGTTGTATTGAAAATAGTTAAGTAGACAATGCACTATTTCTCATCCACTTTGTAGTGCTGTACGAGTATTAGGAAGGGTATTTCACAGCCTGGGCACTCATGGTTTTTTGGTGGTTTCTCAATGAGCATCAGTGTTTCAATGGAAACACTGCTCATTGAGCACGGATGCTCATTGAGAACCCACATCAAAAAAACTACTTTTCGAACAGAGTATCATTCTCATCTCAAATTTAAAGCAGAGTTAATTTATTGTGTGAATACAGGAAGCTGCTTTTCCTATGAAGTTTATGATTTTTAACTGTCAATAATATCCTGAAAAACACAAAATATTATTTAGCTTACTACTGTAATCAAGCAATCTGTATTTGTTCTAACAGGTAAGATTACTGCAGACTTTTGCGCGACATTTCTACAGTCTCTGTATAATTCTTCACGTGTTCAGATTTCTTAACAAAGAAAATGTACCAAGAAATTTGTTCTTAGAAAGTACACTAGAACAGTTTCCAATAATCTGTTCCTTTCTTATGTTGTCAGAACAGTCCCTGCATCTTCTGCATAAAGTAGAGAAAGCTTTATGGGAGTTATTGAGATCTTCACTGATCCACACAAAAATCATTTCTCCACTCATCCTAGAAAGTATAAACCCATCTCTTCTTAAGAGACTATTATCAGTGCTATAATGACTTATGCACAGATATAGCTGGACTAGCTACAGTGCGCAATCTAAGACTTCTTTGTAGATCATACTGACTTAATACTGCAGCACTTGTTTATGGAACCTAAGAAAAAGTTATTAGGCAAAATATGTATGCTGCAAAGTATCTTCAGAAACTACCTAAATTTTGCTGCTCTGCATTTCACTAGCAGTTGAGTTCAATTTGGTGTGAAGTTCATAAGTAAATTAACTCTATGACCTAAAAAAGGCTATCAAAAGGTGAGCAACTGTGCTTTCAGAATACAGGTCTCAAAAAACATTGAGGTTTTTTTTGTTGAAATGAAATGGCCATCAATATAGATTAAAAAAAGAAGTCCTTCAAGTGTACTGATGGCTTACAGTATTTCTATTTATTTTCTTTGTCTCACACTGGTCATGTTCTTTAATTTCTGAGCACCGAGTCCCAACACAAGGTCTGAGGGAGAGTTTTAACTCTAATTGTGGGAATCTTTAATGCTTTTGGTTGTCTTCTGAAATTTAGTCATCTTTCCTGAGCTCAAAAAGGCCCTGTTTATCTTCCGAATTTGGCAATATGGCTTTGAAGTTCTGCCCAGCAATTTTTCAGCAGCTCAGACGAAGTACAAGCTCAGCAAAGCTGTTGATGGCTGGAAAACTTCCTCTACAAACACATCTGCTGCTGCGCCTGGCACTGGCTGAAAATTTCAAAAGAGCTCTGGTAAGACTGATGCCTAGCAACTTCTAGGAGAAATCTGGTTTACTGTCCCATCTCAAAACCATCCGGACAGAGGATGCACTGAGCTGTAAAGGATACCAGTGTCCCGATGTAGCAACTGGAAGATGGTTGCTACAATTAACAAAATTTTCCAGCTGTTTTATTCTCTGTATACCAGCTTACATGTGCAAACACAGAAACCCTGGTATTGCTTTGAGACAAGATCTCAAACATCGAATCACCCCTGCACTTCCTAATTTACATTTATACCACAAAAGGTTGCACTTTGAGGTTTGTTTGTTTGTTTTTCTTTGTTTGGCTGGAGTGCGTTGGATTCTTGCAATATTCCAATTAAAACCCAAAATTTTTCCAAGAGAGTTTGGGGTTTTGCTTGGTTTCGTGTTTTTACTATTGGGAATCCAAGAAAATGTGATTTCTTTATCAGATAAATAATTTTTCCACAAAACAAAACAGAATTTCCCCAAATATTGTTACTACTTACATTCAGGAAACCGACTGCATTTTCATCATTGACAGTGCATTTGTGACAGTTTAGAAATCCTGATACAAGTTCAAGTCCAAGCTCAAAATGCCTATAAAACATGACCTTAAGCTGATGAAAATCCATTTCTGTTAACTTCTGTGCACTCTGGCCTTTAATGTTTCACACCATTTCCAGTGAAATTGAGGGTGGTATTGCTGGGGGCATTTGGTAAGAGCAGAATGAAAACTTTAAGATGCCTAGACAGACAAAACACTAACTTACATTAAGGTGCTTATATTAGGGTACCATGATTAGGATGCGAGACTTCTAATGCTATGACTTTGTTTTCAAGTAATAGATGAATCTTCATACAAAGCTCTATTATTTATCTTTGTAGAACAGAATTTCCCTTCAACTGATCTTTTCCATGTAAACAGAAACATGACTTTAGATCATATATTTGAAAGACATGCTCACTGTGACAAGAGTTTGAATTGACCCTGCTACTGATGTCAGAGACAGGTTATATGTAGCTAACAGCATAGCACAGCCCAGACATTATTAATTCAGGATTTGCTATAGACATTTGGTTTTAAAATTTAAATTAGAAATGCATATTCATACAGTCTGTTCTTTCAAATATATACTCACATAACCTTGTTTACAAGAAAACGCAAGTGAGACCATTTATGATGGATTTAGAAAACTAAGCAAATGCTTAAATTATTTCAAGTCAAAGGGATATAAAAAGCATAGTTAAATACTGAACTGAATATCAAATGGAAATGATGGAAGTCACTTATAATTCATAGCTGGACTATACATGCATTCCTGTTTCAGACCTTTAGGACAAACATTGGTACATACAGTCCCTTCCCTTGCAGACTCTTCAAGGCAAAACCTCTGCTTTCCTGTTTCTGTATAGCCCTTGGCTGTGTTTTGACTACTGTACTATTATTATAACAAATAATAGGAAAACAGAGAGGAAGTAATAAAACAAAACAAAAAAAAGGTCTCCTAATAGAACCATTTATTGCCTTCATTAATAGCCTAAATGCTTAAAGGTTTTATATTACAAACTATGCAGCACAGAGACATCTACACATATCCTAATTAACAGCAATCACACACACTAATAGTATAACCTACTGCTTAAGTAAATGAACATCCTTGCCCCCTGCTGCCTTGAAGGGGCTGATAGGCATGCGCTTTATTGACAAAGTAAGCTAATTTACAGAGTGATTGTCCAAGAGGGAACTGCTGTTTATTTGTAGAGTTTTTCCCATTGAACTCTCAGGGCAAACAACGCGCTTAAATTGTTAATTAAAATATCAGCAGCTAAATGTAAATACTATGGTCTCTGCAAGTACAGGGACACATGTTTATTTAGAAAGAAGGAAATACTCCTGGCAGTTTCCTGTTTTAAAGAAATGCTGTAAATAAAATAATGCTACTACCAGGGGAAACGGAGGGACCCTTCTTCTCTCTTTGTTTCTCCAGTAATCACTGTCAGTGGTTACATGCCTTAAAGAGCCCAGAGACTTACAGACCCACACAGAGTTTAATACCACTTCACCGTTCGTTTGAAGATAGTTTACTGGAAAAATAATGAGGCAGACTGCTTCTGGCAGAAGTAAAGTCTGAATGAGACATGATGGTATAAACTTTTGTGGAGTTTTCAGTATACAAACTAAAGGCCCACTTGAGTCTGCATTTTCTTTGGCTGAGTACTGAACCTTTTCTCCCTAGCTTAGTAGGGTAGTAAACAAGCAAGATCAAATAATATTTAAATGGTGAAGGCATCAAAACTGTCTACTTCATTCTGCAAAGCAAGTGAGGTTATGTTCTGGAAATCATGCTGGTTTAGGAAAGAAACTAGGTTGGAGAAGAAAAGGAAAACACAGCCTAATATTAGAAGGCTAATTTATTGATGAAATACCAAGTGAGTACACACTACTCAACTCTTTTAGTGTGTGCTTCTCTCAGATGCCTTTCCTGAAGCTCCTATATTTAGCTAAAAAGCTACGTATTGGAATACTGACTCAAACTTGGGTCCTTCCCTTTTTTCTGATGAGTGTTGCAAATTACAGACTGTTAGTCACTTCTCCAGAGAGACAACGACAACATCATTATTTGTAAAAGTGATAGTTTCAGTAGGAGGATTAGAACTTGGACTCAAAGGCAACACAGGTACCTTCACAACTGGACCAGCAGATACACTGAGAACAATGCCAACTTCCTCGTCTTAGATTTCCCCTTCTCAATTTAATAATTTCCAAATTCCTACTTCTGAAATTATAAAAATAAAACAAATGTTGTGTTTCATGTCAGCTTAAGTGTCTTGTTTTACCAAAGGTAATTTTTACTGGCTGGTCAAAAATAATTTGAATAAATGTTTCAGGATGACCAAAACACATTTACAAACAAATATTGTTCAAAATACCTCTACCTGAAGCTAGCAATTACATTACCATAAATCAGGGAGACAATGCTCTCTTCTTACATACTAGATTAATGCCTACAAAGGAAGAAATAATTTGTTAGCTTTCATACAAATTTCTCAACGACACTCACTTTGTCACTTTAGAGTAAGTGTCGCTTTCTCTATGCACTTTAATCTTTAAGTGCATGAAAGACAAATCTCACTTCATGTTATTGCAACGAATTATGATCAGCTGAGGTGGTATTTCCAGAAAAGGCCCTTTAATATGGTTTCTGTGCCAATCCATCAGTCCAGCCTTATTAGACTTCCAGAAAAGTGTAAAGCCTGTAAATCTACAGCCCTAAATTGCAGATTACACAAGCCAAAGAGGGTGCCATGAGGAGCTTTAGATTAAATTTTCTTTTTCCTGATAAGCACTGTATATCTTTAGAGAAGAAAAATAAGTATGCTACCCATAAATGGGGAGACATAAAATTACTAAACACCATTTAACCGACATTTGAGTAAAATATCGGAAGATGAAAATTAATGTTGAAAATTATTAAATAAAGTACAAAGCATTAAAAATAACAAAACAACAAGACAATACTCTCAGATTACGTACACTAGCTATTACTGCTAAAGAAAATGATTTGTAGTCATTGTAGGCACTGTGTTGAAAATGTCAGTTCTGGGCTTGGGGTCAGCCAAAAAGAATGTCTGGAACTATTAAGAAACAAATTTGGAACAAACCCTAAATACATCATTACACTGCTGTGGAAATCCACGATCAGACTATCTCAGATACTGATCCCCCATCTTAAAAAAGAGAATTAGAATGTGTGCCACAGATTTCGTGGGAGAAAAGATGAAATTACTAAAAGTTTTCATCTTGAAAGAGATGACCTAAAGGAAATATGAAACAGGTGTACAAAGTCATGCACAGTAAACAGAATATAAAGAAAGATTATTCACTATTCCTCATGAAATAGGAACTAGGAGGAAAGGCAAAGAAATGCTCACACAGCAAGTTTAAAATGGTAAAACATGGAATTCATATTTGAAACAGTGAAGGTAACTGCCACAGAATGCCATGGGGGCCAAAATACAAAAAAGTGCTTACAAGAATGCATGATATATTGATTAGCTATTAAACATGATGGTCTGAATTCAAATTCCAGCTCAGGAAGCTACAGATTACTAGCAACTGGTGAAGTATAACAAAGCAAGCACCATTCCTTCCTCACTCTTGTTTCCCTAGGTATCTGCTACCATCCACCCACTGGTGGGACAGTGGATACAGTTAACTGAACCTTTAGTCTGAATCACTGCTGCCATTCTTGCCTTCCTATATAATTGCATCTCAACACACCCATTTAATTATTCTATGACAATTTGAACAGTCTAGGGCTTGGTATGTGACACATTTGCAAATGAGCTCTGAAAGACTTCATTTTGCAGGGGGTATTCTAAACAAATTTTTGCAAATTTTCATCTAATACTGTTAACTTTTGGAGAAGGGAATGTATGGATTTAAAAAGCAGTACTTGGTTGAAGCCATTGTGTTACAGCTCTGTGAATTATTTCTATTCCGATTACATACTTTTTTATAGCATGATCTAACTTCTGGAAAAAAAAACAAAAACAACCCCAAAACACAGCTATATCTGAATAGGTTTGAGATTTAATGCAAGTTATTGCTCTAACTATGAAGAACAGTTGGACTTCACAGCTTTAATTTGCATCTGGTAACTAGCTAGTACAGTCTCAGAATATTATTTATATGTAACAAATTCCATGTTGATAGGTTACATGCTTCTGAAGAAACAGCTGCATCTCAGACATATTTTTTTCCCCCATCGGCTAGAAAGTCTTTTGGGGACATGCTAGATTTACCAGTTCTTTAGTACTTAACAGATCAAGTGAACTCCATTTTGAAGACATTTGCATGAGTAATGGTGAGTGACATCTGAATTACAAATAGGTCTGCATTGTAATTGAACCACTGTGCAGGCAGAAGTGGAGTTCCAAGATTTGCACACTTAAGGAAAAGAAAAGGAAGTATTTTTTTTAATCACAAACTTTATTAATCACTTGTCACAGATGCAACCATAGCAGCTATTAATCATTCACATACAAGAGCACTCCTGTTGGTTTGCTAGCCCAAGTATAAATTATCATGTCAAAGATTAACCCATTTTGTTTCATTAATACTTTGGGTTTTTTTCCTTCTACCCCCCCATTTTCTCTCGCAGAAAGGGCTTGAATTGTCTTTTTGGACAACTGGTGTCTGAATGATTAATCATAGTGACAGAGGGTTGACCACTGGGTCAACAAACAATGAATAAAAACATAAGACACGGGTTCATTCCAGGTTATACTCATGTTTCATTTCAGAAGTGAGAGAACAGCAGGCTCTTTTCCTCAGAAATTACTGCCTAATAGTCAGAAGGCAACCTTAACACAATGCATGTGTGGTTACTTCCCCACAAAAAAACCCAGAGCCATTTGTTATTAGAGTTGCCATGTAGGCCACCCAATCTGGTGGAACAACACACTTCAGCAATTTCAAAGCACAGTTAAATGCTGACGTCTCCAGGGCTTTGACTACTGCAAACAAAGCCAGCAAACAAGCTACGGAAGCTTTCCCTGAAGTGTGATATAGGATCATAAATACAGCGTGATGGCTATTAAGCTCATAAGTTGTAGTCAGAAGACCTTATAATCAAAAGTCCTCAGGGTTGTACTGCTAGAAAATAAAAGAACTGTGAAAGAAAACAAAATGTACAGAATTGGACATTACTGATTGACTAATTAGGAGTCTTATGAAGACTTCTAGCAATTATTAGGAAAAAACCAGGATGTAAATTACACTGCAGTTGTGAAAAGAATAGATTTTTATAGTACTTAAGCGAATGCCATTTTTTGATACATTAGCTTCTGAGACCAAGTATTTAGTGACAGGCGGAATAGAGTCTAGTTCTGGTAAAAAACAAACAACAAAAAAGGTAACAAAGCTATTCCCTCCTCAGTGCAGTTTAAAAGGAAGTCTTCATTTTGACGGTCATGAGAATGTTTTCTTCTGTTGGACCACGAGGCTAACAACAGTGATATTTTCAGCCCAATGGAACAATCCTATCAAATGACTCAAAATCCCTAGCAAGTTTTCAAGGTCTAATTTGCAAGAGTAAAGATCTAGAGAAGAATGCTCATTCAAAAGTCTCCAAGAGATGAAACTCTGTAAAAAAACCTTTAATTTTTTAACCCATAATTTCTGTGGTGATGCCTCCCTTTGTTTGTTTGTTTGTTTTTAAATGCTTGCAGAAACTAAATGGTAAAAAATCAAAGAGAAAGTCTTCAGGTGAGAACAAAAAGAATAGGCACACATTCAGAAAGACGATATGGACTGTTTTTCTACGGCTTTCATACATAATCTACACTCTAATGGACAAAATAGCTACCCTGTAACTTATGACAACCATAAGTAATGATTCTTTCTCAAGAGCAATTGTTTTTTTCAACAGACTTAACAACTCATCTGCATATCTAAATTTTCAGAGCTCACTCCGAAAAAAGTGGGGAAATGATTGCTCACACATTTGCCGCTTTTCTAGTTTAAGCTGGTCCTTGGAGGTATTTTTTTTAAGATCTTAAAATTATGTGAATAGAAACTCCAGCACATATTTTAACTCCTTTTTTTCCCTGATATTTGAGTTGGCCCAAGATGTGGCGAAAAAGATGTAAGTAGACGAACATTTCATTTTGTCAAAATCTTTAAGAAATAAACACATTGTAAATTTAGAAATCAGCTAAACTCCTTAATACAACATTACACTAACCAGAATATTGGTACAAATGTTATTTGTAGTCTGACTTCATTTCTCTAATGCCACTATCAGTGTCCAACCATGCAGTGGAGACCAAAAATATTTATCAAATCTGTCAATCTTTGAACATTACCTACCTCTTGGGTAGCATTTTCTAGCTCTAAATCTCAAAGCACATTACAAATACCAGCATCAGCATTCCTATATTAGAACATGGAAACTCAGGTGAAGAGAAGTGCCCAAATAACAGAGCTAGGAACCAAACCAAAGTGATCTAAATGCTGAACTGCATTTTATTCAGCATAGCCCTTTTTTCTAATGATACAAACCACAGACACCTTTGAACTGCAATTTGATTCACTCAACAGTATTCTCAGCAAAGGGGTGCTATGCAAGGACTATAATGGTATACTTTATACTGTATGCAATACTGACACATCAAATAAAACTACCAGCGTTCTCCATATAGTTACAGCAGTACATGGATTTCTTGGGACACATGAGCTTATAAATGCTCATTCTTTTACATGCTCACTGCAAACAACAGCATTTCTTCAAGAGTGTGTGGGCATGCCACTATTTCCATATTAAAAAAACAAAACAAAACATCTGATAACTACTGACATAACGTTACCAATAGAAGTCAGCTGCAATATAAAATATTAAATTGAATATACTTGAGTAAATAACAATTCAAAACACACAACTAAGTTATGGTGAAGATTTGCGTGACTGAACTTAATTTCAATCATCATCTCATTCTTAAGTATTTTTCTAATCACTTCATTTTGCTTTGTTTTATAACTCCTGCAATTATCATGAGTCTTTCCAAGAAGGCAATTTTTGCCAACCAGTTAAACGCAGGACTCAGGAAAGATCTCTATATACAATCTGTCTGATCTAGCTCGTCACCTGAGAGGATAAACAGGATTTACACTGGTCCATAGGCATTAACTCTGTGAGCTTTAAAATCCAACCTGTTCTCAGAGTGATTGCCTGCCCAGCTCCACTGTATTACACTGAGTTCCTCTGAAATGCCAAGACTTCTGATCACCCCAAGAGCTGTGCAAATAGGACTTTTTCAGGGTTCCATAAAAAGTAGGGGAGTTTTGGCGTGGTTTTGGTTTTTTATCAAATCCCAGATAAAACTGAAATTATTTTCCCCACAGTTCTGCCCAGCAAAATTAACATGAAAGTATTTTGCCTTGAAAAGAAGTGGCTAGTTTAAGTCCAGATTAAATGCTTTCATTTTCAAAGTTTTCCTCTTTTAGGTTAAACGTTAAAATTAGTATTAAAAAAAAAAAAAAAACAAAACCAAAAAACCTGGCAAGGAAAACCTGGAAGTTTTAATCTAGAAAATATTCAAATTAAGTCTTACACTTTTCCAGAGAATTTTGTCTTTCATTTTTCAGACAAAACAATATAATACAGTATATAAACCCCTACTATATAGTCATGGATACTTGAGTAACTTTACCTTTTGGGCAAGTAGCACACTCCTTGGAAAATTTAACTCAGTTTTAACTAATTTTTTTTTTAGTATCAAAGTATTATTCTGGATGTTATTTCACCCCTTTTCTCAGAGAAACTTCTACTTTTAAATTCATTCCATGAAATGTGAGGCTTTGATCTCCAATAGGATTACTGTGTGTTAATATTTAGTGTGTTTTTAACTTAATGAGAGATGAATGATGTTTCTGTGAAAAACTGCATTTTTTAAGCACACATTCAAAGGAAGTGCGAGGTCAATGTTTTCCATTCTTATTTGTCCCTGTTCAACTTTTCCCCAGTTTAAAATAGAACCGCAGAGTGTTTAAGTGAAGTTTAATTCCGACCCTTGAAGTCTAATGAATAATTATTAGCCATTTGCTTAAACTAATAGTTTTGCACCCCAGTTGACTGGTGTATTTTATATATTTTTAGACATAAACGGAAAGTTAGGACCCCAGGGAATATCCATTCTCTGTAGCAGTTAGGCACCTGTCTTTAAAAATATCCTTTCAAATTATTAATGATGTTAATCTGAAATGAAGAATTAAAGATTTCACAGAGCTTCCATCTGGGGAAGGGAAGGATTTCTAACTTGAGAGCCTTGTATGAAAAGCGTGACTATGCTTTCTCAAATCCGCACTCGGATTTGTGCTCAGAAGCTGCATGGACATTTAGGTAATGTTCATACCCATATCTCACAACCTGCTTGTAAGGTGACAGCAAAAGTCAGCCTTACTCAAGTTGCCCTTGCTGGAAGTAAGACTGCCATTTTCAACACTGCAAGAATCTATTTTGGAAGCCAAAGCATTAGAATGTAACCAGCTGCTATTTGAAGGTAAATGTGTTTGCCGTTTAGAGGGAAAGGTGGAGAAATGGTGATCAACAGAAAATATTAGTATGGCCCTCAAGATCGGTGGATTGTGGATAGCTCTTGCTGAAGAGGTATAATGCACCTTGTGTACACCATCAGGGTGGAGCCAGCAAGATAAAAAATGCTCTGCAAAGGAATCTTCTGCCCCTTGTACACTTCCCACAGTTATTAGTCACGAATGCCCCATGGAGAAAAGACTGCTCTTTTCTTGTTTATCCCGGATAAGGAGTGCAGAAGTGCTGGAATTTATGGTGGGTCCAAGGGTGCTCAAATTCAAAAGCTACTACAATGAAAGATCACTCTCTCTGCATATCCTTAGTGATGTTTCAACTATAGATTGATGTATGACATTACACCATATATTCAGTATCGCTTCATTTACTATTATGTGGGAAAAAAAGTGGAGATGGATAAATTAAAAAAAAACCTAAAAGTAAATTCCGAATAGTTCTGAACAAGCTCCATATAAACATAGTAACGTGGGGGAGACAAAATACATCAGATGAAAAATACGTCTTCAACCCTTAAAAAGCTCTCTTGCAACTAATTTACCAAATCATTCGTTATGTTTCTATATTCCATTGATCACTATGGGATATTGAACTTATCTCATTCTAGCAACAGAGGGAATAGATAAGTATACATCAAAACAGTTGTGAAAACTGGAGCAGTTACACAATCTAAACAAATAAAATTAAACCCGTTTTAGTTGTCTTGTGCAAGGTTACGAGATGAAGACTATGAGCTATAAAACAAAAGTTGCTCCCAGTGGTAACTGATACCTGCACGTCAAAAAGCCTGTTCAAATTAAAAACTACAAGACCTGGAGGTTTACCTAGAAACACTGAAATCATTTTCAAGCCTTTTCTTGAAAATCAGCCGTGTTCCTTTGGGAGTATCGGTCTTTGGAAGACCTTCTGTCCTATATTAAGCCACAGGTGTAAGCAAAATTGAAGAGGCTGCCTCAGGAGAAGCATGAACATTATGTTACACAGGATGACATTAGTAATTCAGATGATAGCATAAAATCCTAATTTATTCAGAAAATGACATTTTATTTAGCGTAGCTCTGCAATTTGAAAATTTACCAAAGACACATCAATACAAATCTCTTGCTAAGAAAAGGTATAAGCATCTGACATTGCTGTCTGCTGCCAGCAAACCACTTTCAGTATTCACACAGGATTTTGCAAGCAGCAATGTGTTTGAAAACAAGAGGGAAGTCCTTTATAATGAAATGCCCATTCATTTTTCATGTTACACTGTTCTGCCCATTCTTTCCTTCTCTCATACATCATGCTTTTAACAACACAAGTTTTTTGCCACTGCTCCATTAACTTGGTATCCTTTTTCAAACTGTTGTCAACTTGTTATTTTTCAGCAGCTGACAACCTGCCTATGAAGTGCTGTACCTGAAGGAATATTGCTTGCCGTATTCCTACAGAGATTACATAGGAATAATTTTGCAATGTATTATTGAACTATTAGAAATTCTGTATGAATAACAATGAAAACAATGGATTTGTATTTTAATTGTTCTCCTGAATAAAGCCTGTCAGAAAATGGCAACAAATTTTCACCGAAAATTCTGGTTCCATCAAAATAAAGACATAGTGTGAGATCATTTCAATTTCATCATAATAGACTAGGAAACACAAAAGAATCTTCCAATGCCTTAAACAATGATGAAGGGGGTTTTTATTTCCAATTCAGTTATTATTCAATTATTTTATATTATGTATACAGTAGATTTTAGATAAGAAGGACAGAATTCTTTCTTACAGAAATAATAAACTAAAGTCTTAAAAATACACTTTCCACCAAGAAATGTCTTTAAAAATTTGAAATATTCTTAAATATTTGACTTTTTTTCAAACTAGTACTTAAAAAAAAATGTTTGATATGATTTTTTTTTTCATATAATTGGAATAGGTATCTTCATCATAGGTCAAAGTCTTTGGCTGTACTAAATGGGTGACAGTAAGAAGAATGTCCTACACCATACTGAAAAAAAAAAAAAAAGAAAAAAGAAAGCTACAGTGAAGTGAGCTTGACTATGTTATGTTGCAGATATTGTCAAACAACTGTGTATGAATGACATGTCCACAGTAAAAATATCCAGAATTCACTTCAGTCCCATATTACTGTTAAGATATCCTGTGTGGGGATTTCCCATGGATCAAGAAGTCTGGAGTCCCACATTGTATAGCTGCACAGTCCCACTCTACCTATTACCTGTATCTACCTATGTTTGTTTATTTTTTTTTTAAAGTAAGCATAATTACTTAAACACTATATAGAAGATTGAACTAGAATTGTTCACTGAGAATTAAAACCGAAGCAGATGAAAATTTTAGAACTGTAACAAATTGTAGGAATAATTTACTCCTTCAGCACAGAACCTAAATGACTGCACACAATAAAAGTGCCTAACTCTTTACCAACATTAAATTTGAGATTTTATGAGAATGCTCAGTATATACAGGCTAATTAGAACGTTTTGTTGTCTTCCTGTCTACAGCTCTTAATTTTACAATTTTCTACACAACCAGCACTGGAGTAGGGATAAACTTTCCGAATATAACATCCTCTCTCTAACCACAATACAACTCCTTTATTTATTCCCCAATGCAAGGTGCAGCTAGAGTTTCTGAAAAAATAGATAAAAGGAATGTATTATATCAACACTGTTAATAGATACGACTATCTCAGTTACTGTTTCTGAAATTACATATAATTTCTGAAATTATAAGTATTTAGAACTATATGCTGTGTATTTTTTACTTGCCTCCATGCAGAGGGGCTAAAAGAGGGCATGTGATGAAGAGATGCTAGAGAGGGGAGCTGCAGCTGGTGCTTCAGAGAGGATTACTATGGCTGCTGTGAAGCAACCTCTATTAAAAACTTTTAGCAGGGTACAACATGTCTTCCACAAGACAAGAAGAAATGCATTTCCTGTCCTACACTCCTCTCTTCCCTAGTTCATATTTAGATGAAACTGAAATCTCGATTCACGGTTTCTACGCAGCAAGGAAGAGAGACACAGACACTCGAGAGCACCAGCAGCAAGACCCTCAGAGAACCTAGGTGGGTCCAAGCTCCAGGGCCTGCTCCAAATCTGCAAAGGAAACAACTGAGCAGAGCGTCCACCTGGCTCTGCTTGTTCAAACGCTTCTTCTGTCACCCATGAACTGACCAGAACTCCATCTGCCAGCAGAAAACCCCTCTTGAAAAGGTTGGTTTGGTTTTTTTTTTTGTGAAAGCCACACATACTTATGAAAAGGTTTAGAGTCTAAAATGAAAAGCAAAATACTCTCAGGCAAAGCACCTTTTCTGACAAATTTCCCTTTTCCCCTGAGAAACTTACTTCTCTAAAAATTTCTAAGCAGTTATAATGTCTTTTCCAATCACGGTCCTAGTTACTCAAGTGAACTCTGGAGGGCTACTGAAGAAGTCACTGTTACTTGGAGCATTTTTTTTTCCTTTCTTTCTTTCTTTTTTTTTTTTAAGCAATCATAGCTGATAAATGCAGGTTTCCCTTGTGGGAAATGTGTTTTCTCTTTTTGCAGATTTCTCTGTTTCCTTTTGTCATTCTCTTTGTTGAATGGTAAAAGAAAAATATTTTTTAAAAGTCCAAGTACTCGATCAGGTCTAGATAGCTGGTGGTGCACTTCCACAGGAACATGACAGGGAAAAGCCAGCTGTACAACTGCCTAAGCTTTCTGCTCTACTTTGCTATTTTAATACCACAACTTATCATCACACTCCAGCAGGGTGACCCAGCTGGGAGATTTCAAGCGACTTACAAGCAAAAGATCATCTTTATTTTGTGTAGTTTCTTTCCGAACTAACTGACTGTAAGACTTCTGAAAATAGAGCTGATTTATTATTTCAGTTTAGAAACTTTCATGACTAAAAAAAATCTCTCAAATTTTTGGAGAGAGTAGGACCACATAACCTAGCAGGAGAGGCTGAAGGCAGGGGACTGGTTTAGCCAGGAGAAGAGAAGGCTTTGGGAAGACGAGAGTGCAGTCCGCCAGCCCCTGCGGGCAGGTCGCAGTGAAGACAGAGCCAGGCTCTTTACTGAGCTGCATGGTGTGAGAATGAGGGACAACAGTCATAACCTGAATCAGGGGCGGTCCAACAGGACATAATAAAACAAGTTTACCATGAGGGTAATTAAACATTGGAACAGGTTTAATGCCAAGGTTGTGGAACCACCGTCTCTGAAGGTATTGTAAACTTGACAGAGTCCTGAGCAAGCTGGTCTGCATTCAGCGCTGACATTGTTTTGAGCAGAAGATTGGACTAGAGGATCCATGAGGTCTTTCCAGCCTGAGTGGATCCACGATTCTATGAGTACTAGTATAATAGGAAACAATCTAACTTCTCCATACCTCAGAAAAACAAAAAATTATGTAAGACTTTTTAGTTTGCTTCCTAACTTATCAAAAATGCAATCACTTTGTCCTGAAGAAGAAATAGTTAACATTACAGAGACTTCTCAAAAGTTTCTACAGATATTTTGAAAGGTCATGAATTTTGAAGGAGGCAAGGCTTAAAACTAGATTTATATGGAGTAGCTTGCCTAACAGACTGTTACCGGAACCTACCCCTTAGTTTTTGAGCATCTTGGATTTCATTTTTTCTTAAGAAGTAATTCTTCACCCATCTAATTGTATGAAAAAAACTTGGGAAAGTGAAACTAATGGAATGACCTCTGCTGACTTCAACATGTGGTTGAAGCCCTAATTAAGGGAATAGTACACAGAAACACACTATTCCTCTTTTCTCCCTATTTGAGCTCTATTCATTTGTAAGAAAAAACTTACTGCTTTATTGTCATGCCCACACATGTAATAAAATATGGTCCCAAAGATCTTACAAGCCAAACATAAGAAGGAATTCAACTGCTCTTACACTGCAGGAAACTAACAGGCATCCTGCATTATAAATTGATAAGAGAGCAGGGCTTCTGTGATGTCCCAGCCCACATTAACTCAAATAAAAGGAATCAAAACCACGAATGCCGGTGAGGTGTGCATATCTGCAGTCATGAGTATAGTATTCTTGTCTTTAAATAATAAAGAAATACAACGAAATATTTTGCTTAAGTCAGTTTCTGCTACTTCATCACAAGAGTGCTCTTTTAGTAAGCATGTTCCGTTCTTCAGAGCCACAGAATATAACCATATGAACTCATTCCTAGACTAAAGTGAAACATACACTAAAAGATGACTGGTGTTACAAGAAATTTAATATTTTTACTACAAACAAATCCTCTGTGAACAATTTATTCTACAGCAGTAGCATAAGGAATAAGAAAATAAGAAAATATAGAAAGGCATGAAGAAACTAGCCAGTGCTTCAGAATATGTATGCCAGAGGACTCTGTTTCCAGGGAGCCTGCTGGAGGCACGGACTGGCTGGTAGGTGGGGCTGGCACGTCTAAGCACTTTCATACCGGGTTGCCATAGGGGAAAAAAAAGTATTTTGTCACAATTTTCAGAGGTCTAAATTTAGACAGTTTCTAAAGCTGTCAGTTATCATCCTGTTTTTGATTCAGCATGCTGGGTTCTGGGTTCTTAAATTTATCGCTACTGATTTTACATAAATGCTTTTAGCATAGAAGTTATCAGTGCATGAAGGACACTGAATCCCACTGACTTCTAGTTACCTGGAAGTACAAGGCTGGTTAAGAATAAATTTGGAACTTTCTCAGAATTACAGGAGGCAAGGAAGGAAGAAGCAAGTGAAGTACAGATGTGTTCTCAAAGATATCCACTGAGTAATGAAGAGAATGGTATTTACCTCTTGTAAACCAAATACAACTATTGTGTAAGAGCAGTCTCGTCACCATTAATGTAAGCTAAGGATTCAGACAGCTATGCTAACAAGTGTATTAAAAAAAATAATTTCCCAACCCTCTCACTGAAACGTGCAAGTTCCAAGGAGTAAAAATGATGTGATTTGTAACGCAGACCAGTAATTACAACTCCAGTGGTTTACCACTCTAATAAATACAAAGTGCTAAGCAGAGCTAATCTGGACTTACTCATTCAATTTCTCCCATCACCCCAATCCACTGCAAACAAGTCTGAGATCAATACTAACAAAACTGTCTTTGTGGTATCAGGTTCAGTTCTGCTGATGTACTATTATATCTTAATTTTCCTGGACACAAAATCCAACATAATTAGACATACTCTGGAGAAATTGTTTCATTTATTCCCTTACTGTCATTAGTATTGAGATCATGGGGGGAAAAAAGAACAGTAACCTGCACAGCAGTGCAGTAAACAATTTAGCATGGTTGCCTTCTAGCAATGTCATTTATTATTGTTTGAGAAGGCTCAAGCCAGTTCATACCAGTTAACAAAATATTTCAGCCAACCTAAAAATGATAATCCTCGAGGGCTTTCACTAAAAAAACCGAACCTGTTTGAATTCAACAATTACTATTTGTATTTTTCATATTGCTATACAGAGCTATCTATTCTTTCATTAAAATGAATCAACCATTAAGCATTTATTATAAGACACTAATCAGTAACTATACTTTCCATTAATAACTCAAAAACGTAATAAAACTGGCAATAAAATCCCCACCAGTTGATATCCAGCTTTTTTTCCTTGTGCTTACCATTTTAAATAACATGGTTCACATTTGCTAAAATGCTTTGTATTACATCAAGAAAGAGTATTTGAAATAATGCATTTTGAAAGAAGTAGCAAAAAAGATTTTAATTTATACTGGAGCGGATGCCCATTTTTCAGAAGAAAATGATAGAGCACTTCTAGTGAATCTAATAAAAGATTATTATGAATGACTGGTAGACTAAAAAGCTTGCTTTTAATGCTACAATCAAAAGGCATGTTTAACCTGATAGTAAAAGAATTTAGTCCCTAATTTTTCTATTATTTCTGAACCCCAGTAAAAGTCCCCCTTCTGTGGGGACAGCTGAACAGCTTGAAGGTAAAAAGCCTTCCTTCTGCACAGGCCAAAGCAAAGTTTGGCCATCTTCACAACATAATTCCAAAAAACATCAGACAAAGCCCACTTGACTAAAACATTTTGCCCATTTCATTTTGCTACACATATATGTACACAGACATATACATATTTATGTTTCAGCTTTTTCCCATTCCCTGTTCCTCCAAACAAACATACAGGAAATACCACAAAGATTTTACTCAGGATCAATTCTTGTGTGGTTTATGAATGTGCAATCTGTAACAGATATGCAATTTTTGGCCTGAATGAGTCAATCTTTTCATTTTGTGGAAACTAGAAGTTTCCAGTGTAGGTTCAGGCTCAGAATGAGAGAGAGAGAGAGAGGTTACAAATGTAAATAGCTTGCCTTTCTCAATCACCTTTTATAAATTCCCTAGGAGCCGCTCACAAGGCTCCCCTAGGCCACTATAGCACAGCACGTTGTGTTCTTGCTTCATTTTGCCTATTAAATGCAAATAAAACTATTGAACTTTCTTTGTACAAGGAAAGTTAAACATGTAAATATTTGAAGGATCATGGAAACTAAACTTTTGTGGTTACCAATAAAACAGACTTTAAAATACATCAGACTGTCCGAGTCATGACAGTACCAGCTCTACCATTCTGATCAGACTTTAAATGGAAAATCCATTGGACCGAGGAGGGGACTTCACGGTATACACTACACTGTGACCATGTGACAGTAAAAATTAAACTAAATGCTAAGCACAGTTCTGTAGACTAAACAGGCAAGATCCTCACAACCCTAGACTGCCCAAATCTCTAAATGATAAAATACAAGCAGTAGGTTTCAGGCAAAAACCAAGATGGCCTGTAAATACTTGGCCGCAATGGCTATCCGCAGCATATCCATACCCACAACTGATACGCTTTGGTCTTCGGTCCCTTCAGTGCTACACAGCAGAAGTAAGGTTTTAGACCTGCACAATTATTAACACCTGACCAAGTTCAGAAGCATTCCTTGACTGGTTTATTGCATTAAAGCCAACAGATTTTTGGAGTGACTTAGGACTAGAGGACTGCTAGTTAGATCACTGTAGACAGACGCAAAAGTCCCATTATTCTAACAGCCTCCCTCATTAAATAAAATCACACTATTTTGTGACTGGAAAGAATTCTGATAATAAAAATCAGTCCTCCTCCAGGTCTGCATTTGAGTTACTGTCACTCTCAACCTTGCCCTTAATATTTTGAAAGAGCCATTACTCTAGATTTACCTGAACATACTGGTGTTAGAAATTGTGAGCTAAATCATCTACACTGTCTTACTTTTCAAATGACATTAGCAGTTTTCAGAGTGAGTATATACTTGGAAGAACACAATCTATCAATCACTTTTATCTAAAAGCATCAATTAACATAATAAAAATAACATTGCAATATTAGGTGCTACAGTAGGGGTTTTTTTCCTTGAAAACAGAGAATTGTTAGTAGCAACCTGTTTTTTTCTTACTCTATCTAAACAAATAAACCCAGAACGAAGTAAATTCATGATTTGCATGACAGTGGACTAAGCGAAAAAAATCAATCACTCTCCTGGGATTAAGTAGAGATTCAAGTTGACCAAGGTTGCTTACCTTTGAGAATAAACTATTTTCTAAAAGAGACAATCTCAAAGACTTTGAACAAGCAAGTTGCTTTCAACTAAATGAAAGCAAGGTTTACATTTTATTGGATTTGTGTTTGCTATCTAATGTGGTAACAATGAAGCACAGCTAAACATTTGAATGAAATTAAATAGAAGGCATCTTTGATTTGCAGAAAGTCAAACCAAGTGCAATTTTACTTTGAGCTAGAGGTATAATGTGGAGTGGGTGCCCTCAGAAAGCCTCTTTAAAAGTTTCATATTAGGTTGGTTTTAGTTAACTGTAAGTTTCTGCTTTTGAGGTTTTGTGTTATTCTCTTTTGAATGTATGACATATTAAAATAACTGAGAGCAACAGCATTTCCCCGCTGCCAGAATTCTTCCACATGTTTGGAACACTAGAAGCACTCCTGCTGAAAACAGCAGCCAAGACAAATGCCAAGTGTCACTGGTACTGCAAAGCATATCATATCCCCACGATTTTCTTAAATATAGGCATAGATACAAGTCTGTACTTGCTAATATGCACCCATGTAAATTAAGAATGTATCTGGGCCAAGAATACCCTAAACCGTTCATTTTACAGTTGATAACATTTTTCAGTTTTATAAAACATCTTTTGGGTTTTTTTACATATTTGTAAACTTTAGAAATCACTCATTACAGGACTTTTCTTCTTCACTTTAACATTCTGCAGGTGACAGGACAAACACAGAATATTCCACCAAGTTTTCTCATCAGCTATCATGCACTGCTGTGCATACAATGCTACAAACAGCATTTTACAGCAGCACTGTAGTTATAAACTTATACCTGGACATTCTTCTCCTCCATTTTAAAACAAGTCATAAATATTTACTTGGAAAATTCAACCAAATCAGCTTGCACACAATTCACACAGTAGCTCTTATGCCAGTGAAGCACCCTTCTCCTACATAAAATATTTTTTGAGTTTATATAATGCATCTTATACTTAAGATATGCAAATTTCTCTTAAACCCAAAGTTGAACAGACCAGCAGACAAGTTACGTAAGTAAACGCAGCCTACATTATATGCAGGCATTACACATGGGCTCACATTCACACACGGACTTGCACCTTCCTTTCTGAAACAGGGAAGCTCAAGGGTATCTGATTTTGCTAGGATACTGTAGGATGATGCCAGCAGGAAACTGATAAGGAGTCTTTAACTTGAAGGTGAATGAGTAAATAACCCAATAACGATTTCATATTTATTTAACAGCATAGGTATTTTTACTAGCCAGAGACTGTCTTCAGAGGAATCCTTAGAGGGTTTCTAAACCTTCTTGAATTCATCAGTCTTTATCATCCTAACAAAACCATATTTGATTCATCTCTGATGTTAACCAGGCCAAATCTGATTCATTCACAAACAGCTGGTGCTTCCATGCTTTTCCATTTTCTTTCAATGATCATATGTCCTAGTGGGAATAATGTCTTAGCCAGATTTCTGAAATGAGTACAATCTTTCTCCCTCTCTCTCATGCATATTCAGAATTTGTATTTCTGTGTGAAAATAGTACTTGGATTCATGCACATGAAATTTCTCAGACTCAGACTTTGAACGGAGCTATTTTCTGGAATTGATGCTAATGGTCTGTAGACGCTGGCAAAGCTTTGCTGCTGTCCAGCAAGTCTCCAGCTTCTTGCTAGTATGAATCAGAATTACTTTCTCTGTCCAGCTGTCACAAGGATACAAGGATGGACTGAGGAATCATAAAATGGGGACAGTCTTTATTTTCTGAGGGAGAAGAACTGTTATCTTCTTATAAATCTGCACAACAGATTTTGACTGAGGATGAGGGAAAGTCTTGATATTATAAAACAATATAAATAATAAAACTAATCTCTTCACTTCTGCTTCCAGTTTAGAATTATTGTAATATTGAATCTAGAAGAGCAGAAGAAAGTATCTTTTGTCTGAGGAAGCCATGATTTGTTCTAAAACAGAACAGAGAAAAACCATTACAGAACAGCCAGACTCTACCTTCTCTACTGCTGTAATTAAGTGCTAACGTCCTTAACCCAAGTCTGCAAGGCAAATGGTACTCAGCCATCAATGTGATTTGGAATGATGGATTTTTAAATATCCACGGTTGTGAGCACCTAAGGCTTTAATCTATATTAGCAACTCATTTGGTGCAATCAATGCATTGTACCAGCTAGTAGCTGAGGTTCCCACAAGTGCACTGTATGTGCTCCACGTGACTTATTCTGGAATACATTCAGCCTTGTACCCTGCTACCATCCCTAAATAAACAACCGAGAAGTATACGAGGAGCCAATTATTTGTTTGGATATTTCTTTTACGGCCTGCAGTGCATTTTTTGCACCCATGGAAAGAAGTTTCAAAATTTGTTTCCTTTAAAAAGTATCTACTTTACACTTCTAAATGCTTTATGGATGTGAAGCAGTAAGTACGGATAATATGGCACAAGTGAGAGCAATCAGGGCACACACTCAAAACCTGCTATCATTCTGAACTAAAACACTAATGAAGACACAGTCAGAGACAATTATTATTGAAGTGCTCTGCCAAATAAATAGCAGCTAAAACTAGGCAGGAAGAAGATGTGGAATTGTTGACAAGAAAAAAAGGTGGAGGAGGCGCAGCCAACAGGACACAGCTTGGGCAGCACAGATCCTGGAGACAGGAAGGTGATGAGAGGGAGCAGAGCACACCAGAGGTTATAACATTTTGTTATACAATTGGCTGCTATTTTAACAATCGGTTCTACACCTAACTATACTGATGTAACTCTAGCTATATCATGAAAGTTATGTTTTTATGCATTAAATATACTAATATGAAACTACAATTCTCAAAAGTACATTTCTGAAACTATGTTTTGAAAATAAGTTTCCAATCCATTATCTCTAAATGGGTAAAATAGTTATTTAAAAAAAACAAAACCCACAACACAAACAAAATATTTGCTGCAGTATCAACAAAACCCACTGATGCTCCAAAGAGGTTTTTTTAAAATTTAAGGTTGAAGTCACAACTTGAAAATTATTTTAAATCCTTTAAAAAGAGTGTTGCTCCTCATTCCATGCATCTGTAGTCAAGTTTATGAATGTAAGATCAGGACTAGAAGAATGAACACTAGTTCAGTTAATACTCTTTTCATCTGTTATGAACAAATGAGCTCTAATAGGCTACGACCAATTTAAATGTTACCCTGTACCTACAGCCAGATATTAGTCTTCACGTACTTTTTTTTTTCTTTTTGAACTAAAAAAATCATGTGGATGAATATATTTTTAATATCTCTAATGATCAATTAACATAAAGGTTTCAAGGCCTGTGATGGCAATCCCATATAACGAAACCAAGAAGACAGCAAACCTACTGGCTCAGAAGGGCGTTTAATTTCTTTACAAGCAATCTCTAAAAGCAAATCCTCCCTTAGTTGCTTCACAACATGATACACTAGTTGCCAATTCCAACTTCATCAGCATGGTACCCTGCAAACCGCCATTATAATAAAATGTGACTGCGCAGCAGTGCTCCTCTGTCTCTATTTTCATGTATTATAAAGACAGGTATGCAGGTAGGGAACTTGACTTTGAAATATCCTCTGAAGTTTCTGATTAGATACTAGCTATTATTTTACAGGAAGTATCAGAACTAAATTGAATGTTGTGAACAGAAACAGTGCAAATATGAAAGTTTGTAGGTAGGATACCTCCATGTGCATGACACTCTCCTGGCTTGTTTCCTGCAGAACAGCATGGTGCAGTGTTATGACACCGTAGAACAGCGAGACAGTACCTCCTTGAGAGAAACAGTAAACTCACAACAAATGCTAGAGTTGAAGCAGAAAAAAATTGCTATAAATTCTGAATATCATTAAATATGAGAGATACCAAAATCTTGGTTCAGGAAGGGCTATGCACAGGAGGCATTTAGAACATTTAGATGCAAGAATGAGACTACACTCCTTTAAATTTCATTTTTTAAATTTCAAAGGCTGACAATTCTGGAGATTTTTCTTTTTTATCCTTTCACAGGTAGTACTTACAGTTGGTGGTAGTCTAAGGCTTTGTACATAAGAATAAATTAAAAAAATATAGCAGGTCAATGCGTCCAGATGAAAAAGCAATAAATACATGCTACAAGCCCTAACAAGGGTTTAGCTGTCCCCCAGGCAGAGGTAAACTTACTCCAGTAAAGCAGTGCTATACTTCACATCTGCAAATGCCAATTTTTCAGTCCAGCCTGAGCATTTTTCCCTATTTTCACATGCCCTGCTCATAAGTAACAGCTGCCAGGATGCAGTTTGCATGAGGTTAATGCCTCAAGCTTTGCCTCTACATTTTTGTGTCCAAGCGTAAGTAAACGAAGCAGCAGATCATTCAGCTTTCAAAGATGGTAGCCAAACATGACCTGAATCACACTAGCATTGTTCACTCAACATCACTGTTGCTCAAATGCTTGCATACCAGATTGTATGAAGTGACCAACCCAATATCTTTCATGCCCGTCCTTCTGGATCCATTTTCATCATGACAGAGCTCCCTCTTAAGATACAGTCGAGATACCTTTTCTGGAAATAGGTCTGTCATGATTTAAAATGTTTTTCAGAAGCTTTACAGTAACAATGACTATAGTTCGCTTGTTGGCAATTGCCTTCTCTGTTGTTAATCAGTTAGTCATTAACCTTCCTAACATCAAGTGTTGTCACCATGAATTCCAAATATTTGAACAAGCAGTATAAAGCAGACAATAGTGCTTACGCTGCAAGATAATGCTGCATTGTTTGCTATACATACAATGACCCTATATGGACTGTCCTAGATTCTTACTATTATTTTATTTGCAGTTTTCCACTGTTACTTTATTCAGCTTCGTATTTTATTTAGATAATTGGCAGTGCAAAACCTGAGGGACAAATCTGATTTCAGCAGAGAACAGAAATAGTAGTGTGGTAATTACACCAGACATTAGGCATATTTATAATATTTAGTGGTGGTAGTTCAGACTAAGATCACTTCTGTCCTTTGGAATGACCTACACAACATAATTCATAGTTCATGTACACAAATGAAGTAATATGTAGTTTATACTATTATTTCAAAATACAGTAAATTAATAGTGCACTAAGTTAATGCTTACTAATATTCATTTGGTCATATCTGTAACATGCACTGTTTTTCCACAGTTCTGTAGCTGCCATTTCACCGTGCTTTGTATCACTCCAGAACCAAAGTGTACATCCCCATGTATCCCTCCTTTCTGCTCTAAGGTCACGTTGGCTGGGCGTTGCTTCCTTCTGGCACATATTTCCTCTTCTAGCTCAATATATTGTTTTCTTGGTAGTAATAATTATAACATATTACAAATTGAATGTGATGTTTATTTTATTCAGATAAGAATTTGGATGTCGTCACTCTGAGCAGATGTAAGATTGCTAGCCCTCCCTTCTCTTTCCCAGCTACCACTTCTGGCCTTGAATCATGGCAGCCTGACCTTTTTTTTTTTTGATGTGCTCAAAAAGAAGTCTAGCTGAAAACAGTATCATTGCAATGAAAATTTAATACTTGCCTACACTTGAAAGCATACAAGCCAAACACGCCTTAGGAGACTGACTGATCCTTCCGGCATCACATCACAGTAACACATTTTCCTCTGGGTGTTCATATAGAGGCAATACAGAGGCCAGGTTTAACACAACGCTGTCTCAATGACTGCATCTGCGTTAGTGATTTTGTGTGCAGGAGGGCTTCTCTTTGGTGCAAGCTTGCCTTGCACCTCCATTGTTTGAGAGACATGAGGTATGAGTGCTATGTTCAGAATTGTGTCACTCCACACTGAAGCTGAGCACTTACAACACCGTCCATAGCGTACTCCTTGCAACCCAGACACACCCAGGACTGGTAACTGAAGTGAAAAGAGACAGTATCAACTTGAAGTGCTGGAACCATAATGGATCATGGCAAATCAAATTCCCGTCCTTCCCCTTTTGCACTGTAGTCAGTAATTCTGACATACTCAGTGAGAACCTAAAGTTTTACCTTTCCATGGCCTACTAACTACAATATTTCTGCTTGCTCTACACATTCAGAAATTATACTTCTCTATTGCATTCAGCTTACTAGGTGTTAAACAAAAATATTCATTGGATATAGCGTTAACATGGAACAATGTTAATTTTGATATTTGCTTTGATTTGATCAATGAAATTTGAGAGTACAACTTTCACTGTTACAAGGTATATATCAAAGATTTACAATACCACCAAAATAAAAAATCTTTCAGAAGTTGAAAGCAATGGTTTCCTGTGCTACAATAGCATTTGTCTAGAAAAAAGAAAGCATCCATGTGACAGAAATATGAAAATGCTACCAACATGCCAATAAAGCAAAAGAGTGAGAAAATATAATCCCTAGAGAAACAAACAATATTGAACAACTCCGTTTATTTCATTATGAGGTTATAAATTATTTCAGGGAATATCAGCTTTACCATTACAAGACAGAGCTGCTTTGTCATTTCTACAAGAGGTAACTATATCCTTCCAGTCATGCAGGCATGAGACAAAAACTATCTGATGAATAACACTTATGGACATTTTTGGGGGGTTTCCTTCTGGTTTCCTTTTCTGTCTCTTGGCCCCATTGATCAATGACAAGTTCTCCAACATAAAGGCAGCCTCAGGATGTGCAAATTAAAATGACAATTTGACCTAAGTCATGTTTTCTCTTCTTCTCCCACATTCTGGAGGCCTGAGCCTCCAATTCACTGCTGTAACATGTAAATCATCTGTATGCTGCTACACAGTCATGAGTAGCAGTCTGCAATAACTACTCATTCTAGAATTTACAGAGTTCAACATGTACTGAGAGACTTATCTTTCTGGCCTCCAAAACTAAGGAGTTCACATGAACAGAACCTCAAACTTAGGGGCTAAAAATTTGTTGTGTGTCATGAAACTTGGTAGTGAAACTTCAGGCTTGGTAGTGTTAGGTTTATGGTTGGACTCGATGACCTTAAAGGTCTTTTCCAACCTAAATGATTCTATGAAAACCAGACCACACTTGACCGTGTCTTCCTTTACCAAGATCAGTACTCAAGCATAACAGACCATTAAGTCCACAACTTAAGTAGCAAACAGTATCAGGGATATCTGACTGTGAAGAACAGAAGCATTCCACAAAGACTGAGAAGCCCCCACTGAACAAAAATGCATGGCTTTACCAGGGGTGAATAGTAAAAGAACAGAAACACAAACTGGGACCTGGCAGGGATGGGCCTCTCTGGTCATCTCTGCACTGCGGTTCCTAGAAAGTCCCAGCTCTTAGGCCTGGAATAAGCTCAGTCTACACGTTCCTTCCATGCTGACAGAGACATTCCTCCACTCACTCTTATGACTCTTGTCCACTAGTTTGGACAGGAATGAAACCTGGGAATGAATTCAAAGTATTGGAGCTAGAAGTGAGCTGTCATCTGCTCCGGTCAGATGCCACCTTGGAAGGATAAAGAACACAGCCTACAAGGCATGCTAATGGTATAGATCAGCCAGTTAACCAAACAATGACAAATTCATAATATAAAGGCAGCAGAAGATGATCATGAACATATGAACAGCTTAGTAAAAAAACATCCCATGATAGCCCTTTCCCTACTTCTTTCTTTGGCCCAATATAAATTGCCCAGCAAGCTCTGGGGCTGGTCCAGTTTGTTAGAACTAATTCCCTGAAAGTAGCCAATGCATTGCTGGAAAGGACACAATTTTTCTCCCTTTCCACTGTTAAAAACACTGCCAGGTACTGAGAGCAACAACTTCTAGAACTCCCAGAAGCCCTCCTTCCTGACAGGGAATGTAAGAGTAAAAGCCTAAAGTTTCCTGGAAGATAATTATTTAGAAGTAGATGGTAAGAGGTGCAACCTGTTTTGACTGCCATATAGTACTTCTTCATTCCACATCTTAGCAGTTGACTAACATTGACCCTACTACAGCCCTTAACTTTGCTGTCTGTTTTGCCAAATTATGAGAAATGCATAACTTCGGAGAGTGTTATCTATTAGATGAGAAAAAAGTATTTGAAAGATTAAATTTGGTCAGAATTCCTCACTTTTCATCAAACCTAGAGAGTACCAGCGATCATGAAAAATATTTTAAAGACTGAAATAGAACTGGTTTAGTTTGTGTTATAACATTTCTGTTACATTGTACCGGGAGATTCTCAATTTACAAGGCTTGCCTAAGTTTATAGTTTGAGTTATACGGTATGGCAAATAACATAGACATTTTGCTGTTCACGGAGGAAATATGTCTGCTGAGAATGTGGATATATCCATTTCGTTTGGCATCAGTGCTCTTTCCTGACCCTTCTTTCTTGTTTAGAAAGATATGACAGTAGGATGCTTGGGACAGCCTGCAGGAAGGGAAATCTCTCTAGAATTTTAATTAAAAGAAGAAATTAACTGTCTATTCCATGTACCTCTCTTCTAACGAACTGTTTGTTAAAGAGTGACTGTCAATTTGAAGAACCTGTATGTACTGAAAATTCAGTTTGTTTCAAGATGATTCCCTCACTTCGGGCCCTTCTTTTTTTTTCCTATCCCACCACTAATAATATAAAGACAGAAGAAAAGGCCCCTGGACTGTCTGCTACCTGACTTCATCTGTGATGAAAGAGCACACAGAAGTGTACTGTGCCAGGGAAATTCATTGTGTTACCCATTATCAAGACCTACAGCCTGCACACAGTGCAATTTTTTTCTTTCTAGTGCTAAGCATATTTGTGACAAGCAAAATTGCCTAGGAACTGGGTACAGAGGTAATCTACAACTATCTGAAAGATAACTTGAGAGGGAAATCAAGTCTTTTAAAGTAGAAAATCCAAACAAAACTGGTACTAAGACAGCTCACATCAAATCACAATGCTAATGGGCACACAGTGGTAGGCTGATATGCCTTAGATGAAGTATTTTATTTAATTTGGTTTATTTTCTCTCAGGTTTACACAATCAAGGAAAAAGCTTTTCACTCACTTCATACCAGTTCATTAATGACAAGGGTGGCAGACAAACTTCTCTTTATCAGCCACTGATTTTATTTCTTTCTGTTAACCCTAGTATCTGGGTAAAATAAAAGAAGAAAAAAATCTCTGCATGTGATCAAATGTTTTTGTAGTGAGCTAAGCACTGGCATAGATTAAGATGAACTGAAGAGAGAAATTGATTACCTTAAACAGCTTTAGCAGTTAATGCAACACAGAGTGTCTTCAGCTGTGATATGCTGCTTTTACAGTTAAAATTACCACCTAAAATGTCCATGTGTTCACTAAAACATGCAAAAAAAGATAATTCAACAAGCCATTGTATTAAGTGTGCCTGTCCTGATGTCTGTGAAAATTCATAATACAAAATTGTGAAGCTACCAATGCCAATTACCTTCCTCCACCAAAAAAAAAAGAAGTGGATTTAGTGCTGGCAAAGATGCCAAATTGACAACCAATCACTCTCCTGGCAGCCAGAGCATAAACAGGTGGATGTAGCTGGAACACACTCACCCAGTGACAGCTCAGAGAAAACCTGGCACTCCACCAGTTATAAGGGCTGGCAAATCACAGAAGTCAAAATCATCAGCTTAAGTCTCTTGACTCCGACCAAATAATCCAATGGAATAAGAAAGGTTAACAAAGTAAAATATGTTGCAATCTTTCAGAATGATGCCAGTGCTAAAATAATCACTTACTCTTCCTAAGGCAAAGTCAGCAAGGTGGCAATCAAGTCTCTCCAGCATACACATACCCACCACAGAATGCTTCTGTTAACTAAAATACTCTGTCTGAAAACACCCTCTCTCTTTATTGCCTCAGGAAAAAGGGCAATACAAATGAATCCACAGAGATTTTATCAAACCAAGACTGAGGACTTTTCAGGCATCTTCCTAGTTTGTTAGTTATGACTACCAGCTGTCTGTGCTTGATACTGTACAGAACTGACCCAAGACAAAACTCCTCCTTTAATTCTAAGCTAGACACGGTGCTCTCAAAATACATGATTCACATAAAAATCACATGCTGTGCAAAGAAATCTAAATCTACGTGTGGAAAGGGATTTATTGCATTAAATAGAATAATTGCTAATTGGATAGATATTTAAATGCCTTAGGGAGGAAGAAGAGGAGTCAAAGTAGTTTTACAATGATTTGGAAAAAAGTAGCTGGTCAAAATTTTCATCATCTGTTTACCTTCAAGGCATGCTGCAAGGTAGATCTGTTTGGTGTGGCTGCTGCACAGGTTGCTTTGAGACAATGAATTAGGGAAGGATGTTTATGTTCTGACAGATGTTTATTTAAATATGTATCTGGTCACTCTGGCTCTTCCACAAGTACATAACTGCCAAGTTTCATGCAGCTAAACTTTTGATATTTTAAGTAAGTTAGCTATGTATAACTAGCACATAATTTGCAAAGTGAGGTTTATGAGAAACTTTAAAATATTATTTTTATACCATACTTCCCTCTCAGGCCTTCTTTTTAAATCAGATGTAGGATTTATTACATATGCACAGCTGAAGGGCCACAGTCAGGTTGGGAGTAGACAGAAGTAATGTGGAGTCTCAGCAGATGTAAATTGCTAAACAGTGTGGAGATTGATGAAATCTAGGGAAACAAGGAGACAGCAACTCAACATTTCACTCATTTTCCCTTCTCCCTCTATTCCTGGTTAGCATATTTCCTGGATGAATAAGAGCTTTCAGGAATTCCTGTTTCTCATGCAGCTTCCTGACTAGGTCTTAATAACCTATCAGTCTAGTTATCTCTTGCTCCATGCAGTCTACAAAATTAACAGCAGAGGGAATGACCATTCAGCACAGAACGCAGGGAAGCAAAGCTACAGTTTTGTGACAGGCAAACTAAAGACACAGGAACAGTTGAGAGATGTAATGCTGCAAGACGTCTATTATTAGACAGAGAAGTATAGAGACAACCCAAGTAAATGGAAGAATGAGCAAAATAAATCCACAAATACTCCAAAATCATAATCAACACTGGTAAGGTCAGATGCTATTACATACTCAAGGTTTTGACTGAAGGAGCAGCCTGCTCTTGTGCAGGATTCATAGCCAAGGGTCAAGTTTAAAAAATAAAAAATATATGCAAGGTAGAAAAGTATATTTGTACCTATTGAGTATGGATGACCATTAGCAAAGTTCTTTGCTCAATTTATTTGCCCCATCTGCTAACGAAACACTGACTAGGTATTGAAGAAATTGCTTCCTGTGCAATCCCTAAGCCCCAGAAATTTCTCTTTTAGATTTGTTACTCAGTTTTCCATAACTCAAGAGTATTACAGTTGCTTTGTCTTTTCTAACATACAACTTGGTAAGAGATGAGTTCTCATCTCTTCCCCTGTGTGTGTGTGCATATACAGAATTTTGTTTGTATGTAAATGCCTGAAAAATTTGGAACTAAAACCAGTGACATGTAAAACCCTGATGAAAAAGTAGCTGCTTCTGAAAAGTGGGTTTTGATGAATTTTGTATGATCTCTTTAAAGATTCTCTAATGCATATTTCAAAAGATGTTTCAATACTGTAAGTTTTAGATCAGCTCATAACTGATAATTTAGATTTTTCCAGGACTATTCTCCTGTGGTATCTAGCTTCCAAACTGAGATTTAAATGTATAGTAGTTCTGAATGAAATCACAGGCAGAATATTAGATTACAGCATATAAAACATCACAAAATCCTTTGTTAATGCTAAATTAAAACCTCAGCTAAGGCAAACTTACTGAAAGTATCTGGGAATACCAGAAATAGAGGTCTTTTGTGCTTAGCAGTTTTCTTGTATGACTTGTTTCCACTGTCTCTGTATAAAGAATGATCAAACATTACCAATGACTTTAGATCCTAAGACATCCACAAATTTCAAAGAAATACATTATTTCTAAATAAGGTTATTTCTTGTTAAAATAATCCCAGGCAATAAATAACTACAAAATTTCATCACTGTATGGGTGTGTAGACTTTAACCTTGAAATAGTTACTGGGTATTTTAGATAATTTAACATTGTTAAGTGAGCTCTAGCCATTTTGCTGATGTTAAACTCTGGGCTTTCTACTGCAGCATTTGCTGTCCTGCTTCCCAAGCCCCCAGCACTGCATGTCCCCTGTTGTTCCACCAGTTGAAGTCAGTCAACTCACTTCATCCCAATATCAGAAAGGCAATTGCCTACTCGTCCTGCTAAACTGGCACAAGGGAGCAGGGGCTGGAAGAGGGGTGGGAGCATGAGCTCCCACGTTAGGCAGCAGTGATTAATTAGATTGGCTCAGCTGCCTGCACAATTACAGGCTCCCTTTTCCCCCTGGGATCAAAATGTTGACCTCTTTTGTAAAGTGCTTTGAGGACTTCAGATGGAAAGCACCGACTCAGGCTATGCCTCAGTCTAAGACCCACGTTAGGATGCAGTCATAGCGCAATTGCAATAAAAAAACTAATTAATAAAAAAAAGCATAGAATATAATTATCTCTGTATACAAAGAAGTCAAGGCTCAAATTTCCAAAAGTGCTTAGTTCTCATTCAGGCAGCGGAACAAATGGTTTCAGTGGGAGCTGCACTCCCTCAGGAAATCCTGCCACACACGTGGCAAGGCTACCAGCAACTGAAAATCATTCTTGGGCATGCTGAAATCTTTTGCGTCACAGGAATAACTGAAAGTAAAAGGGAAGTTAACAGTACCATTGCTTTTTATCCAGCTCTTGTTTTGCCATCTTCCAATATGACAACAAGTCAGCTTCAAATTCTAGCTAATGTCAAAAATGTAAATTAGTTTTACACCCTCCTAATCCCATGTTTATTCACATCACACTTTCTTTTGCTGTGCCTAAAGCCTGTATTCTCCAAAAGGCTGAAACATGAGCAGCAAAAATGACATATGGTTGAGGACAGAACTACTTTTGAGGCATCATGGTAAATCTTTCCCACTGTCTGTCTGCACCACAGAGAACAGATCTATGCAGCAGTGCTCTTAGCCATAGCGTATCTACCTATTGCTTAGTCTATACACATCATATCTATTAGCTCCATTTGCTGTGATCACAGGATGAGTGCAGAATATGCAATGGAGAGCTGCACTGCAGACAAGAAGTTTCAGGTCCAAGAGGAGAAGTCTGCTCTAGATCAGAATGAAGCTATTAGTTTCTCAGCTTCATAAGCATCATATCATTCACTATAATTATATATTTAAAAAATAAAAGTGATAGGTCTATTTGCTCCATCCATTAACAAACTGATGTTCAGAGTATTTGTCAACTATTTTAATTTATGCTTTAATACACACAAAATCAAGATGGCAAGTAAATCATAAATGAATGCAGAAATGTGTTTGTAAACCTTAGTTCCCCTGCCATGATAATTGCTTAATATCTGGCATTAATGATGTTCTTTCTAATGCCAGATAACTGACATTTAAACACATTTAAACATTAATGTGCAGGCATTCATGCAGGGACAGGGGATTATTTAACCAGGAAGGAATACAGTTTTAGAGACAAACAAATAAAACATTTTCTGTTCTCCTGCAAAGGACAATCTGACTTAATCAAGGTTACATATGTAATACATTTTCATGCTAGGCTTTACAGCTATAGTGAATATATGTATATTTATATGTATATTCAAAAGGTGAATAATTTCAAATTTAATTTTGCAAATTTAATCTGCCCATAACAGGCCACCTTTCACACTTTTGTGGAAAATCTAATACAATTAATTCTAAATTACATTTTAGTTTGACTTCTCAGTTTGTAGCATGTAAGTTGGAAAATACTTGCTCCTGCAAGATACAACTGTGTAAAATTCTTAAAGGTGAAGTGCTGCACTTGCTTATATTGGGACATAATGTATTTTCTTAACCCCGATCCTGTCATGCCAACGTTAAGAAAACTATTCTCAAACTTTCCTTGTAACTAATAACCAATCTCTTCTGTCCAAATGGCAAGCTATTTTCTGATATAGCGCTTGGCCAAGTTTGACTATCTGCTGTATGACAATGCATTGCTTCATGGTAATGTTAATAAAGACTAAAGGGTTGTGTATGGGGCATTTCAAAGGGCTTGGAAGAAAGACATTCTTAGCTGGAGTTCCCTGATGAAGGAAGATCATGACCTATGCAATTAGTCTCACAAAAACCATAGGCACAAGAATAATTTAATTTAATATCATGATCTATAGGGCCATTTATTACAGCAGACACCATGGCTCATACTGCAGGTGGTACAGGTAATGAATGTAGGAGATACAAAAAAATAAAAAAGATTAATCAATGATACTGGATTTTACTGAAAAAAACCCAAACCCCAAACTAAGAAGATAAGCCACTGTGATTTTTTTCTGACCTTACCCTCCTGTTTCAAGTAATCAGAAACACTTATGTAAAAGCACATAATGAAGTCATAATAGTTTAAACCTTTTAGCTTAAGCATAGGGCAAAATTGCTAAGGGACTTGCATTGGTCTCTGTGAGAGCAATGGAAAAATCCCTAAAATGGAATCAACATAATTATCAAGCATAAATGGAATCAACAGGAATTTTGATCTTTATTTATTTTAGACAAGGACTTGGCCTTTAGTGCACAATATTTCAAAGAAAAGTCACTAATGCTTCTGAAATAGTCTGGAGATTGTATTTCCTACAGAGCTAAAATAAATACCTCACCAGACCAAGGGACCTGATTGTCTAAAAGATTTGGCACAGGCCCTGCCTCTCAGCTAGGGGAGAAAGCCCCAGTGACTTCTATCTCTGAATAATAATAAGGAACTAGACATCAGATTCAATACATATTGTTTTGAGCTAATTCCACTAGAAGATAAGGTACTCTTAAGACGCAAAGCGTTTTTTCATGCCACAATATGAACTTTTAATATCTGAAACTCTTATTTCCTGTGAAAGCATAATACCCAATTGTTACAGCTCTGTGACTCATTTAAATTTCTTAATTATTGCAAGCAACTTTGTCAATAGTATAACATTTTCAAGAGATTAACTTTTTTTTTTTTTTAAACAATAAAAGCTTTTGTGCCAGCCAGAAAATTCTTCAAGGGTTTCATCTATTTTGCATTACTAAGTGGTCGGAGCAACTCAACATTCACAGACAAAAATAAAATGTTTAAATAATGTAATGGTTGTGACACTGGTTGAAGAAATGAGTGAAATTCTACAGTCACTTTCCAAACCACAATGCAAAGATTTGTGTATTATGTGAAGATATCTGCTAGGGTTTTTTTAATTCACTGCATGCACAAACTGCTTACTGAAAAACAATAAATTTGAATTTATATTTGAAGTGTAGTAGTTTATTTTGCACACTGATATACAGATAAGCTACAAAACATAAAGTTCTTCTAAAGTATTTTAACAGCAAATAAAAATGGGAAATCTAATGTCTTTAACATTGCCTCTTCCATCAAATTTTCTAAATGTAGCTCTTCAGATATTCAGGAAAGGACAATGCTTTATGGTTGGTAGTAGAGACAGCTTTCCTTTAATTTAAAAATATAAAATTTATGTGGAATTTTGTTTTCAGAAAATAGAATTGAGAGCATTTATGTTTCATCTCTTTCATCCTTGCACCAGTTCTCCAAGGAAGCAGGGGTTTCTCAAGACTGATGTGTGTTTGTTTGCCTGCTCACTTCTCTAACTAGATATTCAACATAGCTGAAAGAGCTGAACAGCATCTTGGACCTACACTTCACAGATAACCAGTGAGTTTTGGAATAGCGTGGCTGCCGACGGACAGCTGGGACCTCTGAAGACTGGGTCCAGCCACCAATTCTACACCCATTTGTGCCTTTCCCTACCAGGCCTTCATGATCTATTTTGGACTTCTCTAGCAATAAGCAAAGTTTTGCATGGTACACACATGTTTTGCAAATACACGTATGTATACACTGAGCACACATGATTACAAGTACAAAAATTTCTTTCTTTTGAAGAGAAAATCAGCAGATTTTGACTGTTGTTGAAAAAAAGATCTCTGATGGATGAGGCAGTGATTTTGTATTCCTCTGTCACAAAAAAATAAAAAACTTCAGTTTTGGAAAGTTTAAAATACTGAGGGTAGACTTGACAGACTGTCATCAATTTTCTCCAGACATGAAGGAAGCATGCCATAACTATGTCATTATGTTTCAGGAAGCACATCTAGAAAAGTACATATACGTAAGAGAGGAAAAAAGAGACCTCTAAGGAAAATCTCATCTATTTTGCCTACCCTCACAGCAGGTTAAAACTGTAAGCAACATAGGCACACTTACTGTATGATACAATATATGCATACACCTCTATGTGTAATTCACTACATGTGTACAAAATACTTGCACATACGCCTAGCTAATATACATATATGAGAGGTATTTATATATGTACACACACATATATATACAGACACACACACACGTACCAGAAGAGCAATCAGATCAAAGACTTGATTTAAAAGGCCATTTTTAAAGTATAGAAATTCTAGGTTCCTACCAAAATAACTCTTACAAAGAACTAGTTCAAAGGATGTGAAAGAAATTAAGACCATTGTGTGAGTAAGACTATAAATAGCAAGTTCCTTTTTGATTTCAGTACGTTCAGAAAACCTTAACTCTATACCAGAAAATCTCAGGCAAACAACCTAACAGCACTATATCACAACTTCAAAAAATCCATTCTTAAAAGATTGCATTTGAACTGGTTACAACAATTTAACAAGCGTCATTAAATTTCTATTACTGCTCATCATTCAATGCCATTCTTGATGACCTTGCTGTTTCCAAATACCTCAGTCTCATGATAATTCTCCAGCTAATTACACCTGATTACCATATGGACTGGTGCTGTATAACCCCATATTACCCAAACTAGAATATAATCTAAAGTGTAATGATAGAAAGGTACAGTATGCAAACCAAGCCATTCCATAATCTCCCCTGTGCAGTAGAGACTAGAAAAATTCACAGACTAAAAAGTGAATTAATGACTTTCTGTTCCTTTTTGGCAGAATGCAAATGCCCATAAGCAGCAAGTTTATGGAAAAGGAAACAATAGGTTCCTTCTCTCTTGCAAAACAAACAGGTCTAAACAGGCACAGGAATAACATTTCAGGCTGCTGCTTGAAATGATGTCACCATGACAGTTGGTCATTATGATTCATCTCATGAAAAATACTGATTAATATTAAATGCATCTATGTATCTGTGCGTTGACGCAACTGCAAGAGTGCCCAACAAAATATGTCCGCACTACACAAGAGTTTGCATCAATACTGTTCTGTGTTCTGCTCTGTGTTTTTTCAGAAATAGCACCACAGTTAGGTGAATGATTTGATACTTGAAACTCTCAGAAGTTTCCTGGATCCCTGACTGAGGAATGATTTCGGGGCGGGGGGAATATTCTTCATTGCTAAAATCTACCAGTGACAAATATAACACAGAAGACCTACTGGGCTTAAAGGCCTGTTTATTACTGTAATTCAGTCTTGAAAATTGCTACCTTATTTGTAGCTTGACTTACTGGTCTGGCAACCAGACTACAAGGTTTCAGTTCAGGCCATGTACATTCTGCAAGGAGAATGTTAATGCCTAATGATTAAATTTCTTGTCTATGCATTGCCACAGAAGGACAAAGAACAAAGGCCAAAGATACATTTCCCCAACAAAGTGACTTCCAAATATTTCTATTCCTATGGACCCTCATTTAAAAGCAACCTGTTCAGCTTACTGTGTTATGAATCCCTTTTCAGCTGATTGGTATGTCATGAAAAAAACTGTGAATGTGTGATATTTTATGTGATGATATTCACTAGGCTCTGACTCTCTCATTTGTGTCGGCTTTAGATCTGATAGACAAAAATAAAATAAGTCTAGCTTGCAGATGGTTAAATAACTGAATTTATAAAGCTGACCGAGCAAACTGGCTCTATTCAGAGGTTTCACTTTTAAATCTTGTTACTGCTCATTGGTGAGGATTTGCAAACACTGTGCCTGTCAAGCTTCCTGATCAGTGATAGCTTTGAGACTGAGCTAAAGCAGCATGGAGAAAAAGCCAAAACTGGATTTAGTCTCATTTCAACAACCATTTTAAACCTGTTCTCACTCAAAGAAATAAAAGTTATGATATTTTCATGCTTTCAGTTTACTGCATATCTTTAGCAATAACCTTTGCCTGAAAAATAAAGTCCCCCAAAACAAGTACAGAAGGGAAATGTCCTGATTTTTTTCCCTGTTAATTTCTGGGGATTGTTTCTGGACCGGATTTTCACTGACAATCAAAAGAGCTGAATCAGGCACCTAGATTTGAGGAATCATTACATACATGATTTTCTATAGCATGGTCAGCCCTAAAAATTGCTGGTTTCACAGAAAACTGTTTAGATAGGCGTTACGGGTTGATTTACCCCTCACCCTCTCCTCACATTGCCAGAGTAACTGAACATGTCCCTCACACAATTGTTAATACAAAATGACTTTACAGAATTAAATCTAATATCATCAATTCCAAGATAAAAAGTATGGGAGGATACGCATGAGCAAATGTACATGTTCAAATGTGTGTAATTAGCACGTTTTGCAAAAGTGATAGTTAGGATGAAGAATATTACTTTACCTCAGATATCACTGCCTTATCCTTAGATTTCAGAGATAAACAAAGGAAATAAAAGTTTTGAGCTAACAGCAGAGTTTGAGGGGTACATAATGACTTGCATATCTTAACGAAAGAAGAGGATTCTTGACTGCAGGAAATGTCCTATGATATAACCATTACAGTGAAAGAAATAGTGTAAAGCTGCTTTTTTCTGTGCAAAATTTTACTTATATTTTTCCTGTTCTCTCTCAAAGAAGTGATGGAGACTTATCTTCAACTATAGGCTCATCCTCCTTCGGGGGTACTGGCGGAAGGGTGAGCATTTTGCTTTTCTTTGAAGTGCAAGCACACATTGGAGATGAAAGCAACTGCATTATTGTCTTTGATGTTTTTGATACTGAATTTCTCGTTTGATTTTTCTTTGTAGACGTTCAGAAAGTAGATTTACTTCCTCAATCAACCTTACCCTAAATCCTCGCTAGGTACTTATCCCCTTAAATATCTGAAATTGATATCATTATTTTTAAAAGTTTGAGTTTGGAGTACTTTAATAAATACAATAAATTCTAAGTCATGCCACAACCTTTCTATTTGTACTGAGTCCTTAATCACACTACGTGCTATAAAAAAAGAAGAGACAAAGGAAATCCTTGTAACACGTGAGACACCACAAAGACAACATGCTTGAAGTAAAAAAGCCTTATTCACAGCAATTCTTTGTGCATAGCTCTTAATATTTGGAAAAGTGTACTCATTAGCAAAACTAAAAAAAAACCCTCACAAACCCCCAAAGCTGTTCTTGCCAGCAGTCAAGAATTAAAAACTAAATCCTTCAAAAATATATTTATGCCTCCAAGTGGATTACTCAGGTGAGTAAGGACTATCTGAATGGTGGGTTCTAGGACTCCTTGACAGGAATATCAAGAAACAAAGGACAGCTATAAGGAAACAGCAGACAGGATAAGGATTCATATGATACCAGAATTCACATAGAGATTGCCTGTCTTGTACGTATATCTGGTTAGTTCCTTTAAAAAACAAAATTTTACACTTTGGGAGCCAGGCATAAAAGAAAAGGGAGGGGGTGTGTGTTGTGGTTTAACCCCAGCCTGCAACTAAGCACCACGCAGCCGCTCACTCACTCCCCCCACCCCACCCAGTGGGATGGGGGAGAAAATCGGGAGAAGCAGCAAAACTCGTGGGTTGAGATAAGAACGGTTTAATAGAACAGAAAAGAAGAAACTAATAATGATAATGATAACACTAATAAAATGGCAACATAATAATAAAAGGATTGGAATGTACAAATGATGCGCAGGGCAATTGCTCACCACCCGCCGACCGACACCCAGCCAGTCCCCGAGTGGCGATCTCCCCCACCCCCCCACTCCCCCCAGTTCCTATACTAGACGGGACATCCCATGGTCTGGAATCCCCCGTTGGCCAGTTTGGGTCAGCTGCCCTGGCTGGGTCCCCTCCCAACTTCTTGTGCCCCTCCAGCTTTCTCACTGGCTGGGCATGAGAAGCTGAAAAATCCTTGACTTTAGTCTAAACACTACTTAGCAACAACTGAAAACATCAGCGTGTTATCATCATTCTTCTCATACTGAACTCAAAACAGCACCGTACCAGCTACTAGGAAGACAATTAACTCTATCCCAGCTGAAACCAGGACAGTGTGTATAATAATCATGCATACCAGCTTCACATTTGTTTCCCATAGATAAAGTTCCTTTTACAGATATTTGGAAAGGTAGTTGAATCTTAAAACTGAGTTGTTATTATTGCTTCTTTCAAAAGGTATTTTATTTTCATCTTGCACACAAATGTATGAAAAGAGAAGTGGCTGAAATATGATTTAGCACCCCCTACTTCAATTTAATATTGGCCAGATACATTCTTCCAGAAAGTAAAGAAAATTTAAATCCACATGTAATCACAGCTGGCTGAGAAAAGCCTGCCAAGACAGTTGGCATCATCGCTTTTCCTCTCTGATCAGAACAGAGTATATCCAGCAAGCATAGCAGGAGCAGGAGAACATTTAAAACTCTAGTGTGCTTTACCTTACTGACTTTAATCTGAAGGTGCAACAGAGGAGCACATTACTTAAAGACCAGTGGTAGAAAGAAAAAATTTTAAAAAAGGTGGAAATATTAACAGCTGTGGCAGGAGCTGGCAAACAGAGAATTTTTGTTATAAAATACCCTACAGGACTGTCTAGTTACCTTATGATATTTCTAAGTAGCAATTCCAGTGCTATATCATTTTTACAAGCTCTTAATATAACTGGGAAATAACATGAAAGTCATAGTTGGGGATGTTTTCATCTTTATGAAAGGGTGTCTCCAAATTACAGATTTCTCAGATAAAACTCTGTCTCTAGTGTGATGTACAGGAGTTTTGCTATTGATGAAGAAGCTGGGATTTCATCTTTAGAATGAAAAGCATTACAGAGAACTGCCAAAAACCCCCTATCTGTTATTTTGTTGAAAATCCTGGTCCTTCCTTTCAGAACTACAGAGACCTCCTCACGAGTGCTTAAGCCTAGGTAACAGCTACATTAGCTACTTCTACAGAAAGCTAATCGTATCTGAAAGTATTTACAGGCTGTTCTTACATCTCTATTGTGTTTAGTTTGCTTATGCTACATAAAGCTGAGAGAAGTCTCTTTGTATACCTTGCTCTTATCAAGTATGCGTAATTCAAGATGGGTGCTAAAAGAGTGACTCGACATTGAAATCTGTCTACAGCAATTCTCTCCAACGTGCTCTATAACGTCAGCAATGGCTTCACTCTAACTGGATCAGACACATTTGAAGACTACCACCAGTAAGGAAGCCAGTCACCATCATCTCAAAAGCTTCCATCAACTCTGACAGCTGACTCGCCCCAGTCCAAAACTCACTTCCCTGGCAGGACAGTAGGGAATAAACAGCCACTGCAAGGAAGCTGCAGCCTCTTCCCATAGCAGTACGGCCTCCCTCAATCAACTATTCAGACACTGGATTAACTGGGCAATCTCTTTGGATAATTTTGGACATAAAGGAGAAATTATTAGTAATCCCAGAGTACCTGCATACAGGAAACTCTGTGATTCCTTCCACAGTGTGGGAATTCTGTGCCAGAGTACACATAAGGAGCTGGCAGCAATCTCTCTGTACCGAACAGCAGCTTATTCAGTGAATGAATAGTTTGTCATCCTGGACTAAATGGAGATAAAGTGGAAACTAATTCTTAAACACAACTAGATAGATGTGTAGAGAGGATAATACTGCCAAAGGAATTGAGACAATACAATTTATCTCAGTAAAAATACAAGTACTGAATATGTTCTGCAGTAGCATCAGCACAAGGATGTAAATATAAAGCACATATGCTGCTCCACAACATGAACACTCATAAGCAGACTCTGGGTGTACAACAGTACATTCAATACTGCCACTCACGGCGGTATGCTCTGCAACTTGTCTTTGAGATGGCACAAAGCTTTCTTTGAGAAGTTTTAAGTTCTCAGCCATCCCAGGTTTGGATCAGCAAAAGGAAGGTTAAACATGTCTTCTACTGCTGCCACCTATAGTCTCTCTACCTCTTCTGGCATGCAAACGGATTATCTAGCCTGCACTACATTTCTAATGTCATTTAGCATGCAAGAGCTAAGGAGAAACATGTGACATACTGAAATCCTTGTCCCTATATCAGTCCATAGGAAAAAAATATGCTAAACTTAATGTCATAATTCACTACCTTTTCAGGGTCAGATGTAAAATGATGCGGTTTACTGACTGAGGAGCTGTCCCTTGAATGTTCTTACACAAAACTGTACATTGTACAAACCAGAAAGGTTCCCAGGAAAAACAGGGTAAGGTATGTAGTTAACAGGACAAAGTTTTTTGTTTATTTACAGAAGATAAGCATAATTTAGTTTCTTTATCTTCTTTTATTCTTAAAAGCTGCAGCATTTCAGATTGCAATTGTACACAATATAGCTAAGACAACAGATATGCAATTGTTGGCCCTTTCAAGAACCATAATGTGATAAATTATTTAAGACATCCTCTTCTGAAGACAAACAAAACTTCTTCTTTTATCTTGAGTCTGCCCTATATAAATATAGATCTGCCATTTCTGGACCTACTTCTAAACCACCATGTTATAAACACACAGTCATACAAATACACACAAATATATTTCCACCTTTCCCTGCATATACAAATTATAAGGCTAGTCCCTACCATTTCTCATTACACACTCAGTAACCAAAGCATTTTAATAATTTTCAATACCTCATACTGCATTGTCCTCTATACTGGGTAAAACACTCTGGAGAATTCCTTGCTCTTTGAACTCTGTAATTAAAATTGTTTATATTTGCCAATTATTTCACCTCTAACTGTGAGCCACAATGACGTTAGTTAACTCCATAACTTTATATGAAGTCTGCACCATTTAAAGTAAAAGAGTGTAGAATAAAACTTGTATATCCTGCAGGACATGGGCATTTAAGGGTGTGTGTCCTTGTTTCCTACTTGAAAAAAAAAAAAAAATGACATGCTGGTGAACTCTCCCATCACCCTAACAATCAGACAGATTATGGGAGAGGTTTTCTTATGCTGGTGGGAAGCGACATATTTAACAGATGCAGAAGAACATGGTTTATGTTTGCAAACAAAGGTTTCCATTCTCTTCTAAAAGAATGAGCAGGCAACTCCCACTTTCCAAATTAAATATGCACCGCAAGGGCAAGGTATCAAGTGCTACAATGAATGAAAGCGGTAATCATGATGTTTAAAAAGAAACTAAAAAAAAAACCCAGAAACAAGAAAACAAGAGATAAAGCAGTACTGTGTAAAAGCCACTTCATATCACACTAATCTTTATTCTGTATTAGAGCTGCACTATGCTTTAAAAGCTGAGCAGCAATTAATTGAGAAAACTGCAACCTAAACCTCTAAGACTTATTGACCACTCCAGTATTCAGCTGCAGCCCTCCCACCGAGGACTGCTTACATACTCATTTCAGTTATTGTTTTCTGACAGCTACTGAAGAAAATAGAACTGCATGACAATTTTTTTTTCCTAAGACATGAAATAGTAAACAAGTATGTTACATGACATAGTAGCTTAATGTTATTAGTGACAGCAAATCTCCCCAAATCTGGCATAAATAGCCCACAAAGTAGATATTTACTAAGAAATGACAGAAGTTTTCTACTGTTTATTCAAGTTTTTCACTAACTTCAGAAACTGCTTGAATAATATTCTTGAAATATTTAAGTGTGCAGTGACTTCAGGAAAATTTTCAAACCCTTGCAATTAGAGTTAAAAGAAATTAAGACTACCATGAGATTGATGTGAACATCATGGTGATAAAAACCCAAAAAGCTAAGCATATATATTGGCAAAAACAATCCATATACACTTCCTAGCAAACAAAATGAATGAAAGTAAACGAAATGATTGAAAAGAACAAAAAACAGAGCAAGACAAAAGGGGAGAAAGGGAGAGAGGTAAAAAGGGGACAAGCAGAAAAAGATTAAGTGACTACAAAGAAAAATATAAAACTATGGTAGGTGGAAAAAGAAACATAATGAAGGCAGACTAGAAATTTAAAAACTGAAGACACTCCAGAATACACACGTAAAACCAGAGCTGAATAAACTGTGTTAGTAAAAGAATTAGAAATAGAACCAAAGGGGCAAAAATATACATTCCTTTTATTCTAAATTCATATGAGAAGATGTTTTTAATATGAGAACAACTATTTAATGCCCTGAAGAGTAGCATATGTATGCTATCTGACCAATGGATTAATTGTATTTCCCCAGCTGACAAAAAACTGCTTTCTCTGTATCTATTTTCCCTGCCCTTTCCCCCCCCTCCCTAATCCTGATAAATCATTCCAAGTTCCTGATTCTTTCTAGACCAATTAAAACTCTTGGCTGGGTGCAGACCTGCAAATAATAGTCTGGCTCTGAAGCAGATCTTCTTCCTAATTAGAATCTGTGTTTACAAAAAAGGGATTTTCCATACTTTATGTTATTATAGTTAGGCCAAGCTTCTTTGTTATGCAGCTCCTAGAGAGTTAAATTTCTTTATGAATTTTCTATTATTTTCGTAAAAAAGGGAAATGCGGCAAAAAGGCAAGAGAATTGCACATTTCACTTCTTTTTCTTCTCCACATTCAGCCTTGAGAGAATACAAGAACTTCCTTGGTTTCTGAAACTTGTCTTTTGGTCCCTCTCCTGGGTGATGATAAGCAGAATAGACAAACCTCTAAAAGAACAGGTATGTTGCAGGATGCAAGGCTCACAGGTGCCACTCAAACTAAGCTTACAATTACTTTCTGCAGCTCATTAGAAAGAAGTCAGAAAGTTTAAAAGAGGTCCGCAGTCATGTTCCCAATTTCTGTACACGTTTCTTCCACTTCCAGCTAGGTCCTAAGGAACATGGCACTTCAGCCTCTGATCTGTCTGCTACCACCATGCAGTGAACCTAAGGACACAGGGTCTTTTCTTTCCCCAGAGAAGTGGAGAGTCTGTACTTCAGAAACTGTTCATCCATATGCAGTCTGCCCATAATTACAGCATCTGCAGTACACAGAAGAAAAATCCAGTCATGGTAAACTCTTGCTTATAGTGGAGCTATTCTTTGAAAAATGATGGTTTCAGTGTAAGATAGCTCAACTGTCCCTAGTTTGAAAATGAAGATATCTAAATGAATAGAAACCATATACACGTTACTGTTAATTAGTTTATTTTTTTTCTTTGGCAAACATAACTATGTTTTCCGCAATAAAGCTATCAGAGG